>NC_139028.1:22162781-22718076 GCF_964662115.1 Mustela nivalis | reverse complement strand
TACTCTCATGATTCATAAGAAAAATAATTATATATACACACACATATACCAAATAAAATTTCTGGGGTGGCTGGCTGGCTGGCTCAGTCAGGAAAGCACGCAACCCTTGATCTCCAGGCTGTGACTTAGAGCCCCATGTTGGGTGTAGAGATTACTACAAAAAATATGAATTTTAATTTGGAGAGAGACTAAAAGAGCAACAAATGTGGTAACATGTTAATAATACGTGGCACTAAATAAAGGGTATAAAAGAAAAAAAATAAAAGGTATAAGAGGATTCTATGCTATTTGGGGCACCTGGCTTAGTGGGTTAAAGCCTCTGCCTTCGGCTCACATCATGATTCCAGGATCCTGGGATCAAGCCCCTCACTGGGCTCTCTGTTCCTTGGGGAGCCTGCTCCCCCCCGCACCTGCCTCTCTGCGTACTTGTGATCTCTGTCTGCCAAAAAAAAATAAATAAAATATATTTTTTAAAAAAGAGGATTCTCTGCTATTTGCAAATTTCTCAATGTTTGACATCATTTCAAAATAGAATTAAATGTATACATATGGAAACTAAAACAAGGAAATAAAAATGTTTGCATGACCATAAAGAATAAGATGCACATGCAAATATTCCCCAAACCAACGTCTTATACAGAGACTATCTTCTGGCCACGATCAAGTCACAATCTCAACTGAAGAGAGATTTGAAGAAATGTAGCAACAGCCTGCTTTTCAGAGTTTTCTTTATAAGGTCTCAGCCTTGAAGACTTTTTGCAAAAGTAAAACCACCACCACCCAAGGAACAGTCAGCGGTCCTGTGATACCATCCTATGGGGACAGATGTATCTATGCTTGCGAACATAGCATGATAGAGTTATTGGCCCGTGTCGCCGCACTCCCTGCTACAGTGAGCTTCCTCCAAAGTGTCCCCTGCCTGGCTGAGCAGCACCCTTTGTGTCGCTGAGAGCCACCTGTCTTGGTTAGACGGCTCTGGGCTAAGATTCTCACCGGACATCCTACCATTAGCGGCGCACGGGGTCTGGGGGCCTAAATGCCTGTCCACAAGAGCATTTGTGTGTCATGGTGAATGCCAGAAGTGGACCAGAATTGAAAGAATCTGCTGCTGAAGAAGACAGCGATGATGAGGTTGACCCTGTTGCTAAGCTTAGGTTTGTGCCTAGTGATAAATGAGCACTGGAGACAATGCTCCCGCAATGCGAATGCCAGGCTTCGCGTCCTGACCCCGAGGACAAAGACGGAGAAGAACACAGGAACAAGGGTGGGGGGCATCTCTCCATTTTATACCTGGGAAGAAGGGTTAAGAAGGCCAAGCCACATGGAAGAGACTAGAAGGAATGCTTTCTCAGTCTGCGAGCAGCCAGTACAACATGGTTGAAGTCCAGACAGAAGGTTCAAGAAGAGAGTATGAAGATGAGATGGAGGCAGACACCACACCCAACAGCTGCTGGACAGTTGCGGGTACAGGTGATGATCACTGGGCATGCTCGATGCGGCCGTGGGATCTGCTCATAACTAGGAAGGAACGTGATGCCTCTTCTCCTGTGGCGTGGGTGTTGATGAAAGTCTCGCTCCTTCTCCAGAATTTACCTGAACCGATTCTTGAGGTAGACAGTCCTGAGACAAAAAGCTGCCACCAGCAGAAGAAACTAGGACCTTTATTAACAAAAGGGAATTAAGTTAACCAAGAAGGTACTTGTAGCTTATCACCTAACCCCAAGCTCTCTGTGTATAGGTCCCCTCTGAGCAGCCCCATAGTTCCTGCCCTCTACTCCCTGTACTTTCCATGACCTGGCAGGTGGATGTGGTGAGAAGCACAGGTGCTTGAAGGCCTAGGTAGACCGGATGGGAAGGAGGAAGGCTGCTCCCAAGATACAGGCTTTCAGAGCCCAAGGATCCCTTTCCCCTTAAGATCCTGGCCTCTGCTCATTCTTCACAGGGGTAAGGGTCTTTTTTACTAATCTGGGACCCAGATTACTTCATTCAGGCATCATCAGGGAGTCTCTTGGGAAGCATCCCAGCCACATCAAATACCTCTAACGCAGATGTTTCTGACGAGCTCTTACTTCTTTCACCATGTTTCACCAGTCAATACCTCTTAGGACATATCCTTTAATTTCTAACCTCTTAGGTCAGTGTCCATAACAACAAGTGAAATTTCAATGAAGTCCTCAAAGTATTTCAGTGATAATTGTTTTATCTTTGTAATAGTTTAACAAATCTAGGTCTTCTTTAAAAAAAAAAAAAAATAGTAATGGAGGTGCCTGGGTGGCTCAGTGGGGTTGGACCTTTGCCTTCAGCTCAGGTCATGATCTCGGGGTCCTGGGATTAAGCCCCACATCGGGCTCTCTGCACAGTGGGGGGCCTGCTTCTCCCCCACACCCCACCTCTGCCTGCCTCTCTGCCTACTTGTGATCTCTGTCCAATAAATAAAGAAAAATCTTTAAAAAAATGTATAGAGTTACCAAATCACCATGTTGTACACAATGTAACATTGTCTTGCAATGTTATTTGATCAGCTAGGATCAAATAAAAAATTTTAAAATAAAATTCTGAGGCACCTGACTGGCTCAGTGGGTTAAGCATCTGCCTTTGGCTCGGGTTATGACAGGGTTCTGGAATTAGAGGCCCTCATCAGGCTCCCTGCTCAGGGAGGAGCCTGCTTCTCCCTCTGCCCCTACCCCTGCTTGTGCTTTCTCACTCTCACTCTCCCTCAAATAAATAAATAAATAAACTCTTAAAAAATATATATATATTTCTGAGGGAAAATTTTTTTTAAACATTAAAAGAGTAAAACAAGAAACACCAAGTGGACCTGGATATTGCTTTAAGAGATGGTGAAAATTGCAATATAAATGATAAAGATTAGTATGATGAAAAAATACTTTAAACATTTTCTGGGATAAAATATTTATCATATGTAATGGCTATATAATGTCTGAACATGATAAAAGTTTATGATCCAGTTCTGAATCAAAGCACATTTTTTAAAAGATTTTATTTATTTATTGACAGACAGAGATCACAAGTAGGCAGAGAGGCAGGCAGAGAGACGGGGGAAGCAGGCTCCCTGCTGAGCAGAGAGCCTGATGCAGGGCTCGATTCCAGGACCCTGGGATCATGACCTGAGCCAATGGTAGAGGCTTTAACCCACTGAGCCATCCAGATGCCCCAAAGCACATTTTTTTAAAAGATTTTTTTATTTGAGAAAGAGTGCACCCACACACACAAGTGGGGGAAGAGGCAGAGAGAGAGAGAGACAGACAGACAGAGAAGCAGATTCCCCACTGCGCACACAGCTCCATGTGGGGCTCGATCTAAGGACCCTGAGATCATAACCTGAGCCAAAACCGAGAGTCACATGCTTAACCGACTGAGCCACCCAGAACCCCCTCAAAACACTGGTTTAAAAACATTAGGAATAATTTCAGTTAGGAGAAAAGTTTCTCTAAATTGGAATGAAATTTTTAAATATCTAAGAACGAGAATACTTCCAGAAAGCTTGATTAATTCAGCATAACTAGCAACAGAATATGCACAGTGAGAAAAACTTTTATCATAACAACACAATTAGGGATTTTGCCAAAATTAAGGCAAGAAATATTAATTTAATGTAATCAAACACATAATAATTTATGAGTTGTATATGACTGTATTATTCTATCCAAACATTGTTGGCCCATCATGAGAATACCCAGGCATGTGCAATAATAATTAAGTTAATTTATGGGACGCCGGGCTGGCTCAGTCAGTGGAGTATGTGACTCTTGATCTCGGGGTTGTAAGTTCGAGCTCGGCATTGGGTGTAGAGATTACTTAAACATAAAATCTTTCAAAATTAAGTTAATTTTCCTTGAGCATTTTGTTGACTTAAAGTCATACAAAAACCATCGCCTTACATATATTTTTTAAAGATTTTATTTATTCAACACACAGAGAGAGGGAACACAAGTAGGCAGAAAGGCAGGCAGAGAGAGGGAGAGACAGGCTCCCCCTCGAGCAGAGAGCCCGATGTAGGGCTCGATCCCAGGACCCTGAGATCATGACCTGAGCTGAAGGCAGAGGCTTAACCCACTGAGCCACCCAGGTGCCCCTATTTTTTTTTTTTATGGTGTTGTTACAAAGTGTATTTGTCAAGGTAAGGGGTTAAAGCATATTTAACTGTCAGCTTTCAAATAACTCACATATTTCAATATAGGATACATGAGCCCTCACTTGTGCTCTGACCTGGCCCCACAAATACTGGGGTTAGGACCCTTCTTCCACCTCTCTGTATAGGTAACTATTTTTACTGGTTTTGGTCCTTTTAATGTTTCTATTTGAAAGTAAGAGGGGCGCCTGGGTGGCTCAGTGGGTTAAGCTGCTGCCTTCGGCTTGGGTCATGGTCTCAGGGTCCTGGGATCGAGTCCCGCATGGGGCTCTCTGCTCAGCAGGGAGCCTGCTTCCTCCTCTCTCTCTCTCTCTCTCTGCCTGTCTCTCTGCCTACTTGTGATCTCTCTCTGTCAAATAAATAAATAAAATCTTTAAAAATAAATAAATAAAATAAAATAAAATGATGTTCTGGCCATCACTCTATTATCAGAGAGCTTAACCGACTGAGTAACCCAGGTGCCCCCACAGTTACCTATTATTATCATGAAAATGAAGCTGGGAGGGGGTGCCGTGGCTCTCTCGTTAAGCATTAAGCGTCTGGCTCAGGTCATGATCCCAGGGTTCTGGGATCAAGCCCCACATCAAGCTCTCTGCTCAGCGGGGAGCCTGCTTCTCCCTCTCTCTCTGCTTGTGTTCCCTCTCTGGCTGTGTCTTTCTCTGTCAAATAAATAAATAAAATCTTTAAAAAAAAAAAAAAAAGAAAGAAAGAAAGAAAAGAAAAGAAAACAAAGCTAGGTTTCCACTCTTCCAGGCAGCTGTCTGGGACCACGTCAAGCTGGGTTCAGTAACTGGTATATGTGCATATTTGCACCCTCGTATTTGACACTTGTATTCTAATTGTTTTCTCACTCCAAGTTCCGCAAGAACACCGACCTTGTCTCAGTTACCATCCTGCTTCCAGCTCCACCTTAGTACCTGCTACCCAACATCCAAGCTCAGAACGATGAGACAGAAGAGGGAACCACCACCATGCCCTTGTCCTTCACATCACACCCTCTCTGTCCACATGTCGTCTCTATTTCTTTCCACTACTGTTATCACTCAGGATGAATTGGAATGTGGCCCAAGAGTCTGGCTTCTCCAACTCAACAGTCCTGCTTCTCAGTCCCCCATCCTCCCACCCACTCATAAAATGAGGGAGCAATTCAAACTAGGGCCACCAGGGGGCACTGTCAGGCAAAGAAGAAATAGAGAAACGGTCTAATCCTGGGTTCCAATGGCATCACATCATCTGCCATTGCTCAAGAACCTTCAGTGGCTCCCGACTGCCTGTCTTAAGAGCCAGTTCCTCCCCTATGACCTAACTCCAGCTCATTCGCTCAGGCTGTCACATGCACGCACCCTCTACCCTGCTGAATTTCTAGTTAGCCACATAACACTCTCTATTGAGTGCCTCTTTCTTCAGCTTCATCCCTCTCTGTTTGCATAAGGCTGGTGCCACAGGTGGACTTGTGGCTAGAGCTGTCCTCAAGGCACTCCAAACACACACACAGTGGAAGCGAAAGCAGTGGGCTTGCTGTGCCAGTGTGCTCGCAAGCCACGTTGCCTAGCCTACCCTCCAGCCAGATGGCTCCTCGAAAACCCTTTATACAGAAATCCTGCCATTGTTGTTGTAAATGCCTCTTTCTTCAGCTTCATCCCTCTCTCTTTGCTCCTGCTGCTTGCCCTGCCTGGAATGATGGATCCTCACTGCTCCCTCTCGAAACCCGCCTTTTCACAAAAGCCTCCCCACTTGCAGAAAGACTTTCCTAGCTAGTGCAGGCAGAGGTCCCTGTGGATGCTCCGGTTACTGATTCCCTCTTGCGTTTCCTGTTTATAAGACGTGATTCAGTGCTCGTCTATCCCCTACTTTCATTTCCGTTATATGTTTACTCGGCTCAGCTGTGAATTGTTACAGGTACATGCACTGGGTTTCAGACTTAGAGCTATCTTACTTCAAAGTTCAGTTCCTCGAGGTGATCAGAAAGTTCTGGAACTGGGCAGTCATGATGGTTGCACACTGTGAATGGACTTAATGCCACTGAGTCGCCACTTAAAATGGTCAAGAGAGTGCATTTTATGGTGTGTGTATTTTACCACAGCAAATATTTATGGGGGGCACCTGCGTGCTTCTGTTGGGCAACGAACTGATTTTGGCTCAGGTTGTGACGTCAGGGCTGTGAGACTGAGTCCCACGTCAGGCTCCACGCTCAGCGCAGTCTACTTGGGATTCTCTCGCTCCCTCTCCCTCTGCCCCTTCCTCCACTCTCCCCCCCGCAACAATAAATAATAAGTCAAATTTTTTTTAAAGGGGGAAATATGGAGTTTCATCCCTCACAGGCTGTATGACTTTAGACCACGTCACTCTTTTTTTTTTAATTTTATTTATTTTTAAAATATTTCATTTATTTATGTGTCAGACAGAGATCACAAGTAGGCAGAGAGGCAGGCAGAGAGAGAGGAGGAAGCAGGCTCAATCCCAGGACCCTAAGATCATGACCTAAGCTGAAGGCAGAGGCTTTAATCCACTGAGTCACCCAGGCGCCCCGACCATATCACTCTTTGTTCTTCAGTTTCTTCATTTGGGGGGCAAAGATCCAGATAAATATTGGTGATGAAAAGGATCCGGATGTGAAAAGTCTAAGTTGTAAAGGCCTGTACCGATGGCAGATCTGTCCCCTCTGAACAGTCCTTGGTTCAGTCACTTGCCCAAGATTAGCTAGTGAAGTGGCTGGGCTGTCTGGAAGCCAGCGCTGTCACGGAGTTGGGGGGGTGTGGGGGGGTGTTGCAGTCGGGGTTGCAGTCAACTGTCTGAGAGCAGAGCCCAACAAGCGCTGTGAGTGCACCAGGGAGGTGAAGGGAAAGTACCCAGTGTGGTCTTTTTCCTGACTCCAAATTCCATATTGTTGCCACCGGAAGCCCCCTCTACAGGGATGTGGTACAGGGAGGCCCGAGCAGGCCCCAGGCTTGCCTCCCTTCTCTTTCCTCCTCCCTCCCTTCCTCCAGGGTGAGCTATAGCAACGACAGGTCCTCCGTGTGGAAAGGAAAACGCAGAAATGCAGAAGTGGCCGTCAGGGAAGAGAGGGCCAGGAGCCCCTAGGTGGTGAGCCTGGGTTCCTCTTAGGCCTATCTGCAGTGGACGAGCTGGCCTTTCCTCAGGGACAACTCCAAGTCAGACTTAAACAGCTCTCTGGGGACATTCTGGGTGGTGGTATTTTGGGGAGCGGATGTGAACTTCCCCGAGGGGGAGTGGTGTGGGCTCTGGCATCCTGCTCCTGTGCCCTCTCCCCCACCCCACCAACGTGCTCCCTTCTCCAAATTTAGGGTCAGAGGAGGAAGTGGCCGGGCCCTCCGAAGCCAGAGAACTGAGATCCAGGATTGGGGGGCGGGGGGGGGTGCATTAGGCTAACAGAAGCCCCCTCTCCTGTCCACAGGCTGAAATCCTGGCTGGAAGGTCCTACTCTGCGCCCAGGAAGCGGCCCCCAGGGACTCCCAGTGCAGCCCCGGCTCTCCCCCAACACCAGCCCCCCCATTTTCCTTCCCCCTCCTGCTTTTCAGAAGGGGGGGCCAGTGGACTGAATCGCGGCTGCCTGCCGGCTGCGCTGGGAAAGGGCTGGAGACAGATCCCGGGCTTCCGGAGAGCCCCAGGGCCCCGCGGAGCCCCTCCCCGGCCCGCGGCAGACGCCTGAGCATTTAAGGTAATGTTTGGGTTGGTGCGAGCGGCGCCGGATGCCCCGCCCCCCGCGTCCCCAGCTGGGCGAGACCCGGCGATCAGGGCTCCTGGGACTCCCGGCGGAATCCCCCCTAGGCTGAGGTCTGGGTGCTGGAGGACTGCCAACGTGGAGAGGCGCCTGGGGTCGGAGGGGACAAGAAGGACAGTCCTTCCTCATTCTGAGGCCTTAGCAGGGTTGGGAACTAGGATGTAAGGGTGGTACTCTCCCTCTGGCTTAAGGGTCCCTAGTGCCCAGGAAGAGTCCCTACGCATCCACATCCTCTTCCTCCTTCTCTCCCCCCACCCCCGGGCAGAGAAGGGGCTGAGAAGAGAGGCCATTAGCTCCCAGGGGAGTCGCTGGAATGCTGGGAGCCTGGGAACAGGCCCGGCTGTCCCTGGGAAAGCCAGACTGTGGGAATCCCACCCACAGCCCCCTCCCCAGGCCGGACCACCGGATGCCAGAGACCCAGCTCCCCCCAGGGGGCTTTGTGACAGTGGAACCACCCTCCTACCCCCACTGGACCCCCGAGTTCAGTAGGCCAGCTGTGACGAGGAGTCCCCTCCCCCGCCCCAGGCTGGCCGTCTGACTCCAACATAATTCTTGCCATTGTGCCACTCACCCCCTCCCCGCCCCCCTTCTCTGGACCCCTGTACAATGGGCCCTTTGCCGCCTCCAGTACTTAGGGTGGAGATGAACTCACTCAAGGTTTTTCCAAGTTTAAAAATAGCCCCTCCTACCCCCCCACCCTCAAGTCCCCCTCCTCTTCCCCTGTGTTTCTGGGGCGCACCTCAGTCCATGCTGCACCTCCTTCCTCCTGCCCTGGGTCAGGTGCAAAGGGCATGGGTGAGACAGCGTCCGGCCAGGATAGGGGCTGCTTCCCCCCATTCAATCTCTTCTCCCACATCTTCCAACCCAGCCCCCCGGTATCCGGTTTCCTGGCCTGATGATGTTCTCGACAACAATTGCCCCCCACCCTCCCCCCACCCTGTTTTCCACAGCTCCTCCCAAGTCAGACCCCCATTTTGGAAAACTTCTCTCCCCTCTCCTCCAAAGACTCAACCTGGTCTCTATTTTCTGGCCAGGCTAGGGGGTTCCCCAGCCTCCTTAATTGCCAAGGTTGCTGGGCCTCCCCCCTCCACCCTCTGTTCCTTCCTCACTGCAGCTGCAACGTCTTTATTAGCTTCCTTCCTCCGCCCAGCTCAGCATGCCTTTCTCGTACCTTCCTCCTGGTCAAGCCTCTGGGCCAGAGGGGTGGGTGGAGGCCACCGTGCCCACTATGCTGGAGCTGAGAGAGGACCTGAGGGAGGACTCCTAGGTTAGAACCTGGCCCCAGTGGCTCCTGGGGCCAGGCCCACCCTTTTCTTTTTACCTCGCCCTCCACGGTGGCTGGGGCTGCTCTCTTCCCACTTTTCCTCACACCCAAATGAAAGCCCATCACCCGGAAGACCAAAACCATGGCCACCAGCCCACCCAGCCTGTTTCTCTGCCTGTGATCAGACCTATGCCAGAGACGCGACACAGAGGACATGCCACACAGGGGTCCCCTTATCTCTGTGTACAATGGGTCTACCACGGGGGTGGAGGAAAGCAGCCTTCCTACCCCTTCTTTCTGGAGAGAAACAAAGAATTAGGACTCTGGTCCAGGGTCTCTCCTTCTCATCTTGGCCTACATCCGGGCAACACTGCTTCCAACCCAGCCCAGGTGCCAGAGTCTCTGCTGCAGGGAGGCCCATCTCTACCCCCAGACCCACCCCCCTTCGGCTGGGTCACAGTCCTGTTCCTGAAAGTTCTTCCTCTGCTGCTTTTCTCTTCTGGGTTACTGCTGCCACCCTGTCTTCTGGTATCTTCAAGGAGCCAGCGGGCTGATACTCTCCACCAGCTTCTGTTCCCTCTACCCCTTCTCCTGTCCTTCTCCACTGCCCTTTCCTCCTTCTTCCAGACCCCTCTGCATCCTCTCCAAAGTCCTGATCTCTCTTTGGTTTGGAACCCCCAAAGTGCTCCCCTCAGGAAGCTGTCCTCCCAAGCTGCCTGTCCCCAGACCTCCACTGCCCACTCCCCAGGCTCCCAGCTTCCTGAAAGGACAGTCCTCGGGCTTGCTTGGTGGAGCCACACTGGAAGAGGATGTCACCCCGGGCTCTAACCTCATTTCCCTTTCCCCGCAGAGACAGCTCCTCCGCCCCCACCTGGCTGAAGACGAATTCTGAACTGACTGTCTGTCCTTGGTGGCTCGCTGGCTTTGTTTCCAGGCGGAGAGGAGAATGATTAGTTAATGGTGTTAAGTGAAGGGAAGGGAGTGGGGGCAGGGAAGCAGAGCTCCATGCCCAGCTCTGGCTGGCCAGGGCAAACAGCATCCTTCAGCCATTCCCACTCCTGCCCCTGTAGACAAACAAACTCCTCCATTCCACTCTGGGCCCTGGGCCAGTCCATACGTTCACTCTGGGGATTGGGGAGCCATGGTCCTCTCCCCACAGGCTCCGGGCTCCAGGTCCCTGCCCTGGCTGGCTTGGCATTACCTTTGGCTGGAGACGGACGGAGAGAGAGGAGGGGGTTCAGAAAAATCGAGGCTGATGTGGTTTGCCAGTCATCTCTGCGTCATCAAAATACCACCCCGAGCCTTCTCTCAAGTCACCTGCCCGTCTCAGGCGTTTGCTGCCTCACGCTGCTCCTCCCCCACCCCGCAGAAAGGCTGCCCTGCCAGGCTGCAGGCCTCCACCCCAAATCCAGACCTCTATTTGACCCTCCTGCTGAAGGAGTCGTAGCAGATGTGATGCTGGGGTCTCTGAAAGGCAAGAGCCCATCCCACTCCCCAGGGCCTTAGTTCAAGAGGCCAGAAGACCCAGGTTTGGGAAGAGGGGGAGCTTGCTGTGCAGAGCCGTGCCTGCAACCAGCTCCAATCCCCCCTCCCTGCTTCCACCCCCAGCTGCTGAGCCACCATCACCCATGGGGGGGACACGGGGTGTGCAGGGAGCCCTGCTGCAGGGAGTCCTCTCAACCATCTGGACAGCAACAGGTTTTCAGGGGCCAAGCCAGAGACCTCACACCCGTTTACCCTTCCTTCCTCCTCTTTTCTTCATTCAGGTGAGGGGAGACTGAGTCCCCCTAGGATCATGGAGTGAAGAGGGCAAAAACAGGATTTCCAAGGTCTGGACGTGGAAAAGTGTGAAAACCCTGGGCCTGTGAATTCAACCCCTTCACTCTCCAGCTACTCGGGACTTGGAGCTGGGGTTTGCGGGAGCAGCCCGTAAGGCACCACCTGCACTCCCCACGACAGGTACCTCTGGGTCTGTGGCACCCGGCCCCGGGGTTCTTCCCTTAAAGCTGCCGGCACTGCGAGGCTGGGGGTGTGTGAGGCTTGGGGACAGTGCCAGGCCGGCGGCAGCCGCAGTGGTGCAATCGTTCTGGGAAGCGACCGAGGCCGTCCAGTTTCTCTGTGGCAGGGGTCCGGCGGGGCGGCGGCGGGAAGAGGAGGACCCGGTCTGCTGCTTCTCCGCCCCGCGGCCCGCTAGGGCCACACAGGCTGCCAGGGACTGCGCGGGGGTGAGCACCGCTGGTTCTGACCTGGCGTGACTCTGGGCATCCTAGCCAGCCTCTCCTCGCCGCCGCCTCGGCCAGCCGGCCCGGCCTCGAGACACCTGTCACTGCCCCCTCTGCCGACCCAAGCCCGGGGTGGGCGGGAGCGGGGGGCGCGGGAGCTGGGCAGCCGGCCCGGCCTAGCAGGGGCCGAGCGGCCGGGCGCAGCTCCGGGCCCGCCCCCACGGAGCGGCGGCGGGGGCGGGGGGCTGCGCGGGGCGGGGCGGGCCGGGCCCCCTCCCCCGCCCCCCTGACGTCAGCCCCCGGCCGCCGGCGGCTCGCTCAGTAGGCGCTCGCCCTCTGGCCGGGAAGCATGGGACCGTCCGGGCTGGTCTGCGCCCTTCTGCTCGCTGCCTGCTGCTGCAGTCGCCGCGCCGCGGGTGAGTGGCTTCGGAGGTGGGGCCCGCGCCCCGAACGGCCCGGGCCAGGCAGTGGGGGGTCTTCCGCGGGGCGTGCCGGGCGGCGGAGCTGGCAGCGCGGTGCGGGGCTCTGCGCTCCGGCGCGCGCTTCTCGCCGGCGCCCGGGTGCCTTGCGCGCGTGCAACTCTTCTTTGCAGCCAGTTCGCAGCCTGGATTCTGGAGTATCCCGGGAGGACGACCGGGAAGGCGGGGAGGAGGCTGCCGCCCGGAGCGGGAAGGGGTGGGGCCGAGCTTCTCGGTGGGCTGGGGAGACCTCTGCCTCAGGTGCCGGCTCTGGGGGCCGCGCGGCTGAAGCGGCCGCGGCGGCGCAGCTGGAGTGCATCTCCAAATCCCGAATTCTGCGCCCGCCTGTTGCTGTAAAAAGGCAGCTTTTTAGCGGGAGGGGGTGCGCGGACGCCTCCTCTCCCGCCTGGGCTTGGAGCCAGGTTGGAGGTGAGCGAGGGAGGGGAGGGACGGCGGCTCCCACCGGAGCAGGGCGTTGGCAGGAGCTGGGGGACGGCGTGGGTCGCCTCGTGCCTACCCGGGTGACGGATCAAAGGAGCCAGAAACGAGGGATTGATGGTGCCCTGAGTGGAAGTGCCCCAGATCCGTTACGTCTCCGGGAATGGGAGCACATTCAGGTGGGAAGAGCGCCCCTGCACCTCGGAGTTTCTTTCTGGAACTGCCTGGGAGCCCTGCGCTCCCGGGTGCACACTGCCCTTGTATGGCCTGCGGCGGTGTCGCGCCTTTCTCTTGGCTTCTTTTCCCTGGTCCCAGCCGCTGTCCGGCTGGGGAAGGGGAGGGCTAGGCAGTACCCAGCTCCCTGGCCTCATGCCCAGTGCCTACAGTGTCCCTGGGGTCCCTCCTCCCCCGGCTGCTGGCTCCCAAGCTGTGTTTCTGGGGAAAGGGCTAAACTGGGCTCCCCCGCAGCAGCAGATCTAGCCCCACCCCGCCCTGCTCCTTTAGCTCTGGGGAAACGGAGTCAGGGATCCGAGGCCTCTGCTCCTGGTTGCAGACCACTCCATCTGCCCTCCCTGTGCCCGAGCCAGTCCAGGGCAACAGCTAGGGCACCCCAGAGGCCGGCCAGATGGTAGTGAGTGACATCATCTCCTCACAGGGCAGGCAGCACGCGGCACCATTGACGTCACTCTTGCCCATTGCCTGGCCCTTGGCCTGACCCCTGGGGGAGATTCTGATCCCTCCATGCTCACAATACTCCCAGGATGGGGTCCTCTGAGTTTGTGGGATGTTCATAGAGGTACTGCTTAGGGAGAATGTGATGGGAGCTTCTGGCCAGGGTTAGCCCACTGGGTCTTGCAGGAAATTTGGGGAGGGCTCTTTGGGGGGCAGAGTGGCGATGTCTTCCCCTCGGCATGGGGACACAAAGGGGCCTGTGTGGCGCAGGCTGGCACATGCCTTGCATTCCCATACTCTGAGCTCACTGGAAGAGGTGGGGGCCTGGAAGGAAAGGGGCCTTCCTCTTGGCCCAGAGCCTGGGTTGCCCCTCTGTCAGCCTCATCTGGAAGATGCTTGGTGCTCAGGGTTTCAGCTGCAATGACCAGAGGCAGTGACCTTCAGCTCCCCGGAACGGGCTGCTTGGGGCAGCAGGTAGAGAGAGGGATTGAAGGTTAGGAAGCCAGAGCCCCCTCCGGACCCTTCCAAGCGGCAGGGGGAACAGCTGCAAAGCAGAGGGTGTGAGGGGAGGCCATGGAGAGCAGCTGGAGTTGACCCAGGGCTGGGATGGCCCCTCCTCCACCCCCAGGTGTGCCGGGAGAGGCGGAGCCCCCTGTCCCCGAGCAGGTGGAGGCGGAAGTGGGCGGCACGGCGCTTCTGACGTGCGGCCCCTCCCATTCCCAGAGCAACTTCAGCCACGTGGACTGGTTTTCTGTGAGTGCGGGGCTTTGGGCCCTGGAGAGCTGTTGGGGTGGCGGGAGGCCGTACCCCTCCTGCAGGGGACCCTCACGTCCCCTCGCACACCGGCCCTCAGGTGCACAAGGAGAAGCCGACGCTCATCTTCCGCGTGCGCAAGGGCCAGGGCCAGAGTGAACCTGGCGAGTACCAGCAGCGGCTCAGCCTGCAGGACAGAGGGACCGCGCTGGTCCTGAGCCATGTCACCCCCCAAGATGAGCGTATCTTCCTGTGCCAGGTCAAGCGCCCTCAGTCCCAGGAGCACCGCATCCAACTCCGGGTCTACAGTGAGTGCCTCGCCGGGCTTCGTGGGGCGTGAGGGTGGCCCGCGATGGAGGTTCCGGCCCCTCATTTCCTTCTCTTGTAGAAGCCCCGGAGGAGCCGACTATCCAGGTGAATCCCTTGGGCATCTCGGTGAGCAGTAAGGAGCCTGAGGAGGTGAGATTGGCCAGGTGGGAAGCAGGAGCCTGGGGGCGGGGGTTTTTTGGGGGGGCCTTTGCCGCAGGGAGACTCATACCCTGTCCTCCTCAGGTGGCCACCTGTGTGGGGAAAAATGGGTACCCCCTTCCTCAAGTCATCTGGTATAAGAATGGCCACTCCCTGAAGGAGGAGAAGGACCGTGAGTCGCCCTCTGAGCCCTCGGAAGCCATGCTGATGGCACCACACAGGGCCCGCCCCCGTCCTTGGGCTTTGTTTGCTTCAATTCACAAGTGATGTCTGAAAATCTTTTCATGAGATTTTAAACTGCACATTAGATCTGGAAGGAAAATTGCCTTCCTGCCCCCGGTCCCCTCCCAGAAGTCATCTCTGCTGTCAGTGTTTGTTCTTTCCAGTCAGTTTCGGGGTACTTACTCATACACAGAAATATATCTTGGGCACACGAAGGCTTTATTGTTTTATCAGCTGAAGCAGTGGTTCTCGACCAGGGACATAGCTGCTCCCCCTTGGGGATGCTCAGCCACGTCTGGGGATATTTTTGGTTGTCGTGAATGGAGAGGGGCTACAGGCACCTAGTGGGCGGAGGTAGAGGGGAGCTGCTGCTAAACACCCCAGAGTACTCGGGACAGCCCCCGACCCCCACCTAAGGTTGCACTGAGGTTGAGCGGCCCTGACCTCAGTGGCTCAGTGTGGCATATGTCACCACACGGTAATTTTTCTTTGGACCGTCAGTCCTGGAAGTCTTTCCAGCACAGCCTGTGTGGCTGATGGTTCTCTGCCCCCGGTCCAGGATCGCCTACCATGGGGATGGTGGAGGGGAGTCCCCGGCTGGTGGACATCTGGAGTGTGGCACCCCCTCCCTGTGTGTGCACGGGTGTCGGGGGCATAGCTAGATGCCGAGATACACAGAACCACTGAGCTGAAGGGTCGCGGGGTGGGCAGGGGTCCCTCTCCAGGTGCCCCCTCAGAGAACCCCAGGGGACCCTGGGCCGGAGGCAAGGCGGAGGCTGAGCTCTTCTCCCCCTTCTCCCCCTTCTCTGTCCCACCAGGGGTTTATATTCAGTCGTCCCAGATCGTGGAGTCGAGTGGTCTGTACACCTTGGTGAGCGTTCTGAAGGCGCAGCTGGTGACAGCAGACAAGGACGCCCTGTTTTACTGTGAGCTCAGCTACCGGCTGCCCAGCGGCAACCACATGAAGGAGTCTCGGGAAGTCAGCGTTCAGGTTTTCTGTGAGTCCCAGCGCGGCCCTGGGCTGAGGCTGGTGGCAGCCCCAGCCAGCTCCCCAGAGTGGGGACGGCTCTGGGGCTGAGGGCCACCCCCTGTGCTTCTCAGACCCGGCGGAGAAGGTGTGGCTGGAGGTGGAGCCCGTGGGAGCGCTGAAGGAAGGGGACCGCGTGGAAATCAGGTGTCTGGCAGACGGCAACCCCCCGCCCCACTTCACCATCAGCAAGCAGGTGCGGAGGGCGCCTTGCTAGGGTCGTGGGGGCCGCGGGAGTGGCTGGAGGCGCACTTGGCTCACCTCTCTCCTCTTCCCCAGAACCTCAGCACCAAGGAGGTGGAGGAGATGACGCCCGAAGACAACGGGGTCCTGGTCTTGGAGTCTGCCCAGAAGGAGCACAGTGGCCTCTATCAGTGTCAGGGCCTGGACTTGGAAACCATGGCATCACTGCTGAGCGACCAACAGGAGCTGCTGGTGAACTGTGAGGGGCCAGGGGCCCGGGATGGGGGGACCAGGCGGGGGCAAGAGGGAATTCGGCCCACCCCACCCAGGCTGAGAGTATTGCTCTGTCCCCAGATGTGTCTGCTGTGCGGGTGAGCCCTGCAGCCCCGGAGAGCCAGGAGGGCGGCAGCCTCGTCCTCAGCTGTGAGGCGGAGAGCAACCAAGCCGTGCAGTTCCAGTGGCTGAGAGAAAAGGTACCCAGAGGATCTGGGACTACGGGCTGCATGGGGCTGGGAGCAAGGCCCTGACCCATCTGTGCCCCCAGACAGGCCAGGTGCTGACGGAGGGGCCTCTGCTCCAGTTACACAACCTGAAACGTGAGGCAGGGGGAGGCTACCGCTGCATGGCATCCGTGCCCAGCGTCCCCGGCCTGAACCGCACGCAGCTGGTCCACGTGGCCATTTTTGGTGAGAAGCCCTCGGGGCAGAGATCAGGCCACCCCGTGGAGCTCCCTAGGACTGGGTGGTTTCAAGCTCCTTGGAGGACGGAAACCCTCTTCCTGCTGCCCTGGCGTGCTCCGGCGGGGACGGGGAGGCAGGCTGGCAGAGTTCGCTGCCACACCCGTAGCGCTCTCTCCCTAAGGGTCCCCATGGATGACACAGAAGGAGAGGAGGATGTGGGTGCAGGAGAATGCAGTGTTGAATCTGTCTTGCGAAGCCTCGGGACATCCCCGGCCCACCATCTCCTGGAGCGTCGAGGGCATGGTGAGCAGGCCCACCGCCCCTGCCGAGGCTCTGCTGCGGGACACGGGCACCCTCCCCGCGCCCCCCTCCCTGAGCGGCGTCCCCATCCTGTAGGCACAGGAACAAGACCAAGAGCCACAGAGCGTCCTGAGCGTCCTGAGTGTCCTTGTGACCCCAGAGCTGTTGAGGACAGGTGCTGAGTGTGTGGCCTCCAACTCCCTGGGCAGAAACACCACCACCATTTTCCTGGAGCTGGGTAAGGGCCTCGTCCTGCGGCATGGCAGGCATGGGCACGAGCGTGTGCTTTTCCTAACCACCCCCCAATCCCTTTCACCACTCACCAGACTCCAGCAGAAGCACTGGCTTCAGCACGTCCACTGTCAGCCCCTCTGTCCGAGCCAACGGCACCTCCACAGGTAAGCAGTCCTGGCGCAAGAGTAGGGTGATGGCCGGGCAGTCGCCTCCTGCCCTGACCCTTCCCCCGGGAACCCTGTTTAGAAAGGTGAGCAGGGGCCCATCTTCCATCAGTCCTGGGCTGTGGCCAGGTAGGGTGGAGGGGTGGGGTGGGGTGGGGTGGGGCATGGTGGCGTCAGGGCTGCCTGGGGCTGGGAGTGACCCGGAGCATCTTTGTGGGACAGAGAAGAAGCTGCCGGAGCCTGAAAGCAAGGGCGTGGCCATCGTGGCCGTGACCGTGTGCGTCCTGGTCCTGGCTGTGCTGGGTGCTGTCCTCTATTTCTTCTACAAGAAGGGCAAGCTGCCTTGCGGGCGGTCAGGCAAGCAGGAGATGTAAGCCGGGTACCCAGCGCCCTGCGCCCCCACCCAATCGCGCGCTTCCCAGCTTGTTGCCTGGGCAGGGACAATCCCTGCCCACCCCCTTGCCCCCTCGCCCCTTCAGAGCAGGAGGGGGACACTGGGTGTGAGTGCTCCCCGCTTTCCTGCCCACTGGCCAGCTGCCATCACCCACACTTCCTCTCCATTCATTGCCTGTTCCTCTTCCCTGAGCCAGCCCCAGAGCACCTCATCGCCCAGTCCAGAGTCTTTCTCAATGAGCCTCCCTTTCCTTGCCCGAGATGCCAACTTCTTGCCTCCCTCCCTCCCTCCCAGCACGCTGCCCCCGTCTCGTAAGAGCGAATTTGTAGTTGAAGTTAAGTCAGATAAGCTCCCAGAAGAGATGGGCCTCCTACAGGGCAGCAGCCGTGACCAGAGGGCACCCGGAGACCAGGTAGGAGGCAGCGCCCAAGGCCAGCGCCTGACCCAGCTTCAGGGATCGGGAGCAGCCGGGGCTGATGGCTCTCGTGTCCCCGAACACTAACAGTCTCCCCCCTTCCTCCTCCTCTGTTGGAGACTGGGAGCAGGCCCTTCTTGGCTTCCTAACACTAGTCCCAGATGGTAGGGTGAGGCGAGTGGCCCAGGGACCCCGGAGAAGGGGTAGCTCCCAGGCCCGAGAGCAAATACTTTGTCACCACCTTTCCTGAAGTGCCGTGGCTCAGGTCACCAGGTGCAGTGTGGCCAGTCTGGTTCGGGGGCCTAGGCTCTCCCACCCCGCCCCACCACCCCCTCCCGCTGCTTCCCTCCCACGCCTAGTCCATCAGCTTTGGCTTCAGTCCCTCGTCCCTCCAGCGCTCACCCACCTCAGGCCCCTGTCCCTGTCCCCGCCGCACACACCCCCCTTACCTGTTCTCTACACCCGCTTCTAGGGAGAGAAATACATCGATCTGAGGCACTAGCCCACTCACCCCACTGAGCACCCCTCCCGCCTGGAACGTTTTGTGCCCTCTGCTCACCGTCTCCCTCCCAGCGCTCAGGATGACCACCCAGGCCTCTACAGCGGGCTGTGGAGAAGGCCCCCTGCCCCAGCTGGCCTGCAGGCCCATCGTCGGGGACCAACCTGCCACCAGCTCACTCTGTTGGGTGATGCGCATCCCAGGGAGGGGCCTCGGCATCCTGGGGGCGGGAGAGAGTGTCTCGCAGACCACGTTCTCTCTGTATGTGGATTGTGGACACACATACCTGACTTCTGCCGCAGCCCGATTAGGCAGTCGGTTTGTCTGGTTCCTGCCTCAAAGGCTGGCTTTGTTGGTCAGTTGTGTCACCGAAGTGAGGACTCACGGGGCACAAGCCCCTCTCACGCCGGTTCTAGAGAGTTCCCCAGCTTTTATGACAAGCAGCTGCCTGCATGCTTCAGGTCCTACTGTGACCCACCTTTCTCGGGGCAGAAACTGGGAATGGTGTCATTCCCTAAGAGGTGCTGAGTGTATCTCGTCCCTGCAGAGAGGAAGCTGGGCAGTTCTCCAGAGTTAGGCCATTGAGCCCAACAGCCCCCACCCCCATGTTTGGCTCCTACTGCCCAGGCAGCAGGTCATGTCAGACTGAAAGGTTAGGGGACAGATGAGGTTCAGACTGTCCTTTAGGAGGATTAAGACTATAATTACACTAGCACCAAACTTCTACAAACTGAGCTAAGGGGCTTACGTCCTGGCAAGAAGGGCCCTCACGGGAGAATGGTACTTAGGGATAAGAGGCGGGCTTGGCTGGAGCTTCGGGGTGTGTATGGGTCTATGTGTGCGTGTGTGAGTGTATGTATATGTGGTTTTGTTAGGTTGTCTGTAAATTTGCAAATTTCCTTTATATATATATGTGTGTATATATATATATGAAAAATAAAGCTTAATTGTCCCAGAAACCTCACAGTGATTTTGATTCATCATGTTGCCACTGCAGCCTGGGGCCCTGGGATCTGGCATCCCACCAAAAGGAATACGAAACCCTTTGCATCTGGGAGTGGGGACGAGGGGTTACCTCTGCTTCTGAGCAAACGGCTCGAGCTCCCAGAGGACCACAGCCCTTCTCAGCGGCAGCCAGGCCAAGCTGGCCCTTCACTCTGTCACATGCAGACCTGCCTTGGGGTAGCAGCAGACTCACCGTGAGGATGGGGCTGGCCGAGTCTGTCTGTCGCTCCCCCCCCCGCCCCCCGTGGAAGGGCAAGAACTCCAGTTGGCTACAACAAAAGAAACTTTATTTAAAAATATTTTTTTTTTTTTACAGACATGGGTGCTTGAAAAAGCTCTTTAGTTAACTGTGTATGGAAATGAAAAAAAATTAATAAATAACATTAGTATAACAGACCTCTAAACATTAATACACTGGCAAAACAAAAGGGACTTAAAATCGAAAATGAATCTTAAAGCTCTGCTCTTCTCTGTAAGAATATTTACCTTCTGTTTTTCTTACTCTTTACAGGTGAGAATGATTAAATACTGCTAATATAAATTTTTTTTATATTAATGACACATTTTTTAAAATAGTCCACAAAAATCTCATCTAAGTTTTTGTCTTATTTTTAACACTGATATACAAATTGGGACTCTTTATTCTGGAGAAAGCATCGAGTTCTCCTCAGCCCCACCCAGGCCAAGAATGTCAAAATCCTAAAGAGGGAGGACTTGAAAAAGAATTCTTTCCCCAATTCCTTATTAGTTAAAGGCAGGGAAGAATTGAAAAGGGAAAGGGAGAAGTAAAATACCATGAAGAAAACATTTTTTTCCTTTTTCCTTTGCTGAAACCTACAGTGGCCATGATCCTGAGGCCAGGCTCTGGCAAGTGGGCCTTGCTGCCTTTCCCAGGGGAAAACAGGCCCCCAACGAGGGCACTGGCTGCTTAATGCTTTAAGACTGAAGTCTTCAAATAAAAGAAAAGCCAAGTCTGAAGGGAGAGGCAGGAGGCCTAGGCCAGTTTGGGATCCAGCAGAAAGACAAAGAAACCACCTCCCGTTGTCAGCCGACTCCTTCCTATGCTCTGCCCCACAGCTGGGTCCTTCCCAGGACCCGGAGGCTAGCACACCTGCAGCGTCCACAGCACTCCTGGGAGTCCCAGGACATTCTCTCTCCTCCTCCCGGAGACACAGCATTCAACCTCTAACTACGATTCTGATTGGAGCCAAATGATCCCAGGGTAATGCTTGCTTCTTCCAGCAGAACCACCACACCTGTGTGCCCTCTCCCCAGCCCCACACAGTGTCTCCTCCTCCCTCCTAGACTGTAAGGACTGACACTCAAGGTAGAGGAGCTAAGACTCTGGTATTTCCATATTAAGTCCTAAAATGCAGCCTGGGATACAGTGCTGCCTTAGAAAGGCACAAAATGTTTGGCTTTTTTTTTTTTTCAGTGTGCTAAAAATTGTTCTGTTTTGAATAAAGGAAAAAGATATATAAGGTTAAAAATCCCAAGTCACCACAGCCAGAAAGCACATGTAGGCGGTACCTCTTAGCTGCCGTGCCTCTACCACATGTTTCAGCAGGAGGTCAAGGCCACGACACAGAGACAGGCAGGTCAGGAGGCATCCGCTCTCCCGGGCACTGTGCCTACAGGCTTACCCAGACAGCAGAAGAAAGAAGCCAAGGAAGAGAAAACATGTGGTCTACAGATCCCTTAATAGGTCTCTGCCTCTTCAGTTTCCAGCCATGAGCACGGCCACCCTCATCCACAACAGAGTCAGAGGTAGGTAGGGAGGAGGGAGCGACACACACGGACTTCAGGGCACCAAGTGGGGGCACACAGCTTGGCCTGCACACCATCCTCTCCACCCCACCTCAAACCCCCGGCCCATCCTCCTGGTGGGGCTGAGCAAGAGGCAGGGCCAGGCCTGAGGAGTCACACGGGGCTTGTCCTGAGCACACCCCCGCCCCCCAACCTGGTCTCCCAGTCTGGTGCAGGGGTGGAAGGAGAACTTGTGAGGCAAAAGAGAGGTGCCTCTCTCGTTCCCTGCAGGAAGAAGTCAGGAATACGGAGCCGGGTGATCACAACTCTGCTGATCCGTTTGGCTGCCTAATCAGTAGGAGAGCGGAGTTTGGCTTTCAGCCTTGGCCCTGTACAAAAAGAGGGAGTGGTCCGCCACATTTTTCTCAAGCACGACCCAGGGGAAGGGGCAGGGAGAGCTGCAGACAGCTGCTACTCCGGGTGAACAGCTGGCCCTTCGGAAGGGCTGACCTTCCCATCTGAACGTGAACGAGCCTCCATGCAGCGCTCGCTCTTTCCGTCCCTACCGCCCCACGTCTTCATCGGGGTACTTGTTAGAACCAAAAAACACTGGTACTCCCCTTTGAGACCAACCCAGATTTCCTTGGACAGAGGCACATGGCGTTGCTGTCCCTCTGGTCCTTAATTCTGGAGCCGAACCCAGAGTATCAAATGTAAAGGCTAGCGACCCCACCCTTCGTCACGTGCCTCAATGTGTATCTTTGGATTACTAGGTTACTTCTGTGTATTCTAAATGACTCCAACAGTTTAAAAAAAGTTACAAGTAATTATGAAATGCCTTACTAACATGGGACAGGCCCCAGGATGAGGTAAGTAAGATCAAAACACTTAAGCAAGCAGAAGCAGTTGTGTCAAAATCCAAAAAATTAAAGGCTTTGATAGGAGACCACAAAGCAAGCCGACGGATGGGGAAGACAAGGGTTTCTGGTCTAAAGAGCTCTCAGTCAAAACTCCTCCAAGCTGACATCTACATCTGATTTCTGTCCTGGCAACTGTCCCAGCCACCAGATACTCTTGCTGGCTACAGGAAAGTAGCTTCTGAGGTACCTTGGAAGGCCTGCCTACAGCTACTAGTGCGGAGCTCTCCTCACAAGGCAAAGACCAAATGCAAGGGTGAGGAGGCGGGCAGGGAGGGGCACGGGCCACAGGCCCACAAAACGAATATATTTTCAGCGTTAAAACCTGAGGAGAGCCCAGAAGTCCATGGGTGGCGACAGTGGGATTTGTGATCTGCTCTCTAAGCACGAAAGAAGACTAAAAACCTGAGATTGAATGAAGGTGAAGAAATGTCACCCAAGAACAGACTAGCTCCGGAGCAGGAGAAACTGGTCCTGAAGAGGGAGGTAAGAAATCTTGGATGCCAAGACTGGTAAAGGGAATTAAAACAGGAAATAAAGCAACAAAGATGACAGAAGCCCAAATTAAGCGAAACCTAAGAATTTCCTCCATGTCCAGATACAGTCCTGTGTCCTGCCTTTTCACTCTCAAAAAAGTGGGGGGGAGGGGCAGCAGGACAGCAGTTTTGCTACTAAAATACTTCTAAGGTATTTATCCTGTCTGAAGCCTCTTCTCGGACAGCACACCCCCCACCCCAACTCCCACCCAAGGGGACAGGCTACTGCCGCCCCCCCCCCGCCCCCTGCACCAGGCTGACCAATGAGGGTAGAAAGCCGAGCAACATGCTGGGCTGACTGTATTTTTTCTTGAGAATAGGAGTTAAGAGGTACTGGGAAGCTGTGCACGGTGATCCCAAGAGCCGGGAGGTGGTGTGGACCTGGGCAATGGGGTGTCTAGTCCGGGGCGTGACAAGCAGGAGAAAGGACTAGGTGCAAATTCCGACAGTCCCAGCTCCATGCAAAAACCCGATGCGCTTCCCATGCTGGGGTCTGTGAAATACACTGCATCCAGAGGATTCTCTCCTTTCTTGCCTGGATACCGATTTCTTGCATCTGAAGGATTCCTAAACAGGACAGTCAATGATACAAGACTGTGACCTCCTTTCCCTATGCACTCTTCGCCGTGCACAAATGGCCTGATGCACTTGTAAAGAAAGACCATGACACAGGCTGAGGTTAAAGTGGTGCGAGGACCCCTTCATGCTGATGTGTGCAACCTGATGCAAAGTTCTAGGGTCCTGAGCTTCCTACCCCGGGAGGGAAAGGCTGGCATTTCTGCGAAATGACTGAGTTCCATCTAATTTACTGCCTGGCTTTTGGGAGAGCACATACATCTGTGCAAGACCAGGACCCTGATGTTGGGTCTCCAACACTCCAACCATCATCTCCCACACCTCCAGCCCTTCTAGGACACAGAATTAGCTGCAAAGGTCGTTGAAGGACTGGGGGCCAAGTCCCAAAGAGAATGGGAAATGGTGACGGGTCCCACGAGGGTGACAAGAAAACTTCACAACAAGGGGGATTAGGGACTCCAAGCAGTTCAGTAAAAAGATCAAGGAAGGCACTAGACTGGAGAGGGGACTGTGGGCAAATGCCTTGCTTAAACATTTAACTGCCCTACTCGGCAACTCTGAGCCAATATGCTCCTCAACCCACCACAAAGATTCCACTGAAACGCATCCAAGCCGGTGGGTACCCAGAAGACCGCTGCCGAATCTCCCAGATGTCATCAAGGCTCTGGGAAGACAACCGGGGATTCATGGGAGAGTCCTGAATTGCTTTTACGCAGGACAGTTCTACAAGGAAACCCATGGCTCCATGAAAAGAGCTGTGAATACACACTGCACGCTCTTCCAGGAAGGGCAATCCCAGGGCCAAAGGGAAAGGTGAGCCAGCAAGTACAATATACGGGCATCGGGAAATCTGCACGTGGTGGGAGGGAAGAGCGCGGAGCTGGCACTGCTGGCACCTGGGAGTCACTAATATCTACCAAACGAACAGGCTAACGGGTACACAGCGGGGCCAGTGGTCCAAAGGCCGCTCTTTCCAGGCCAGGGGCCACTGGAGTCAGAGAAGCCAATGGCAGGAAGGCAAAGTCGCAGTTTAGGAAGAAGGTCTGTAACCCTGACTGTCACGACGTGAGGTAGGAAAATATTCTGCATCAACACCTGCACCGACCACCCAAAAAGGGTGCGGATCTTGTTAATGGTGCCTTAAAGGGAACACAGAGCTTGGTCCCTACTCTGCTAGCAAATTTACAAAAACTCATTTGTATGTTTGCTGTGTGGGCCATGGGTTATATTTTACTTTTCTACAGAGAAAATAAATACTTTTAAGTATGAAGAATAGCGACTCCCTTCCAAAAATTTTAATCCACAGAACAGCTAACTGATATAAGGAGCACTCTCCCCCATTCTGGGCCCTGGGGCTGTGTGGGTAAGAGAACAGAAGGGCAGAGTGTGGGGGGGGGGGCTGTGGGGGGCCAGAGGGCAAGGGGAGGAGAATGACCATCCACAGGTACAGAGCACTATTTACATGAACAGGTAAACACTGAGACGAGAAACTGCCCAATCTCTTCATTTCTTCAAGGGAGGTACATCACAGAGCCCACAGGTCTTCCCACTTGAGAACCCTTTACCTGAGCGGAAGGACCCTGGCAGGGGCAGCGGATGACCTACTGCTGAGCAGACCCCAGACGACGACGAGGCAGACTGCGTAGACCAAGCCAGAAAGACAGAGGGAAAGCAGGAGACCGCACTGAAGAGAAGAACCGAATGCATCTGACAAAACCCCTAAGTGCTTTTACCTCATCCTCCTGGGAAGGGACCAGAGAAGGAACCACCCTGAATTCGGAGGGAGAGAGGGGAGGGGTCTGCCCAAACTGGCAGAACTCAGAGTCCACTTCTGAAAGGGCAATTTTAAATTCCGAGCAGAGCACAGAATTAGAAACTGCCATACAACCGGAAGATGAAGAAGGGTTATTTGTGCCTTAGTCCAAGGAAAAGTGAAGAAATTGAAATTCTGGAAGTCCCCTCAAGACAAATGCCCACGTGGAAACTTTCCTGAGGGGACGATGGCGGTCTCAGGCATGGTTGAGGTTTGTCCTCAGAGCACCCAAAGAGAGCAAACCTCCCAGAACGGTCTAACACGTGGGAAGCCCAGGCCCGCAGCGCACAGCCACCCAGCAAGCCAGTCACCGATGCATATGTCTGACCTTGGGGTCTTGACAGCCCGGTCTCAGGACCCACCCCGGGAGGCACGGGGGTACTCAATTAGGAAAAAAGGGACGAACCTGCCCTTGGCCTATATGAGTAAGGAAAGACTCTCCAGAGAAGATGTGGGATACACCGAACAGGCAAGAGATATGCAGAACCAGGGCTCTGTTCTCCTGACACACCTTCAGACTGTGGACGAGGTCTGCAGACAAGGAAAACCTCCAGTGTGGACAGGCAGGGAAAATGCTGCCATCTTCCCTAGTTCTTTGCCTGACTCTTCAGCATCTAAACAAAAAGCAAACTGAGTGTTAACCACAAATCAAACAGGCTCCTTACTCGCTCTTAGAAGGAGACGCTAGGTCACTGCTTCCCAGTGACTGCCACTGTCCTGCTCCCAGGTGAGCCCGGGCAGGGCTGCTGCTCCCGGCCACGCTGAGCAGACACTGGGGGGCCAGAGCCTATCGACAAGAGGTCCAGTACCATCTACCCTGGGAATGTAAATGGCTCTGAGCCAAGAGCATAAAGCCAAAAGGTCTAGGAAGAGCCGAAAGCAAAGAGAAGAATCAGGACGGAATGAGAGAAGAATCCACAGACGGAAACACGGGAAAGAAAATGGACCTCGAGAGATTCATTTCTGTCTGGATCTAAAGACAAAAGCATGATTTAACTTTGAGGAGGGCAGATGTATCAAAGAGTAGGTTTGCTTCTGCTGCACAGGAGGGTACGGCCTGCTAGGGAAGTCAGCAAAGACCGGCCAGAGCACTGGCTGACCGGGGCTCATTTCGCATTACCTTACCGGAACCGATTCACGGCCCCCCACGCTGGACTCCGAATCTTCCTCACAAACCCGCACACACACCAGCTGCTGGGCTTTTCGTCCCATCTCTGACCCCCCCCACCCCCGAAGGTGTTCGTCGCACTTTGGGACCTGTCATTACTATAGAGAATGAGGTCTGTGAAGAGCACAGAGGACCAGTGTGGCGAGAAGAGGGGAAGAGATGCTCCGTTCCCAAAGCCGCGGGCAAAAGAGAAAACCACATCGTTGGTGGTGCCAGGGGAGGACTGGTGCTAATTACCAGCAAAATGCTGTGCTACCAAGGGTGCCATCCCCTCCCCTTCAAGGGCAAGGACAAAAGCCTCTTCTGAAAGTATAACCTGGCTCACGTTCCAAGGGAGGTGCCCACACAAGTTGGAACTGACTCACTGGGAAGAAAAACCAAACTGATGAATCCTATCTATTTTGTGCATCTTCTGCATAACAAGGGCAGGAGCATGAAAAGGAAGCTCCCGAAAGTTTGGTGGCATACAGGCCAGAAAGCCAGACTGCGAACAAATGTTCTTCCCTTCCCAGTAAGGACAAACGCCCGTGACCTACATGAGAACACACACCTGGCAGGAAGGCAACGGACTCCCACAGACTGTCTTCTGGGAGGGCATGGAATGTATCTGAAGGCCTCTATCTCAGATCAGTCATTACGTCATTAGGATAATTAAAACATCTCATTGTCACAGAATCAACGTTCCTATGGAAACAGTGCTTTGGAGTGACCAGTGTTAGCCGCTAGGATCACACAGGACTGTGATGATGCAGCAACAGTACTTTTCCTTGCCCCGTCTATCCACCAAACAAACCAACACCATCACATGTAATCAGGAACATCCTGTAAGCCACTGGGCTTCAGTGAGGCTGGTGAGAGCAAGCCCGCGGCCGACAAACAACAAGGAGGAGGCGGCAGAAACAGGGGAAAGGACAGAGGGAGGGTGTTCTAAAAATACAAGACTCGAGCTGTGCGCACGGTAATCCAAGCCACAGGGGAGCTCGAGGGCACGGTACTACACACCAGGGCGGGGTCTCACACCACAGTAGATGGAGGTCCCTGGACCATTCCTTCCTACGTCTCTTGTGCTAACTCCCTGCCCGGGATTAACACACACCGCAGGCTCATTTTATAATCACAGGACACACGCCACCACAGACACACACACACACGCACAAGCACTCCTTAACCCAGGGAAGTCTGAAGTCCCCCATGAAGATTTACACCACAATACTTCTCCCACCACTTTCTGGACTGTTCCCCCGGGGTAGGCTACCATTTAATAAAAATCCACACTCTAACTGGGGACTGAAGGACACCTTCAAATCCACTCTCAAAGCAAAGTAAAACACACTAGCTGCTCCACGTTCATTCCACGGTTTTGAAATCTTGGAACCACAGATGTGGAATCCCAGAGAGGGCCAGACTTCACTGTGAAGTCTCCCGAGGAACCTCTGCCCTCTGAGGGGCCGCCCAGGGGACAGCACCCGGCTCACTGGTCCTGATGCCACAGCGGGGAGGGCTCTGCTAGGTGGCGACGTGGGCAGGAGACGAGATAGAAACAAATTCCCGGAGGATGTTCTTGGCCATTTCGATGTTGTTGTGGGCAATGACCAGGGCCTTCTGAATGTCCTGGTAGGAGTAGCCCTGGCTCATGAGGCTCTCGATCTCACTGGAGAGCTGCGGCGAGGAGGCGGCGGCGGTGGCGGCGGCACCCGGCTGACAGCTGCCTGCTTTCCGTTCTGAGTTGATTCGCCGAGGGAATGGCTTGGGAGGCCTTTCAGGAACTTGGGAACCCTCGGTGAAGTCTAGATGAAATCAAACAGAAAAGAGGTGCAAATCTGGGGGGGAGCCGCCCTTTAAGGGCAGTAAGAACAGTGTCCTAGGACCGAGATGACCTACTGCAACGGGGTACCTGGGCTCTCAAAGGGCCAGGCTCTACAGGTTCCAGGGTTGTGGCAGCAAACCTCCGCCTCCTCCTCCCTCCTGGCAGGAGCCACCTTCTAAATATATTGTCCGCCTGCTCTGCTGTTGGGGACACTGCTGCCCCGAGTTCAGACACCTCTATCTACATCGTTGTGCTTTACACATTTTGCAACAAGTATTCATGCACGGTAGTGCTGGGACGATTAAAAATAACGTTTCAGATGGGGCCAGAGAGGACGCTAAACGTCTCCTCTGACAAAGAAGGAGAACAGAAGGAAGCCTGAGCTGCCCCTGAGCAGCAGGAAGCGAGGCTGGGTGGGTGGGGTCACTGCCTCCCTGGGCAGCTGGATGCTGTCTCTCTTTCGCCAGCTGTCCTGAGCTCGGGCTTCAGTTTCCAGTGCGCAGCAACCCTGGGTGCTACCCCCTTCCAGGCAGGCACAGGTGCAAGGGCAGGCCTTGACAGTCAAGGCCCAAGTGCAGCCTGGCTCCAAGCCCGCTCAGTGTGCTTTCCAGAACCCGCATGCCCTCCTGGCAACGCAACAGGTTCCAGAAGTCAGGAATGTGCGCTATGTACCATCAGGCTTCATTACCAGTGTCCTAATACATGCTCGGAAGAACCGGAAGCCCCACCTCCCACCAGCCAAGAGGGGCCAGGGTTTAAGGAACAACCTCTTAAGCCTGGCAGAATCCTGAAAAACCAGTCTCCAGTTTAACTTCTTAACTGGGACCCAGGCCCAGCTCTTCCTCCCACTTAGACTAAAGAGACTAAAATCTGGTGACAAAGGCGCTGTGGCCCAGCAGTCACCTCTACCATAGCACAAACCCAAGCTGGCCTGGAGACTCACGTGTGGTGGGCTCGCCTTCCAGAGACAACCAGCCAAAAGAGGAGCTGGCATTAGAGATGTCGGAGAGGGTCCGGCGCGCCAGCACAGCCGGCACTGGCGGCTTAGGGACGTCATAGCCGTCTTCCTCATTTTCTGATCCCTCAGGGCCGGCGCCCCCATGGCCTGTGGCCAGACTCCCTTCCCCTAGAGAAAAAAGTGTGTGCTGTTACCAACTTCTTACACACGTGTGACAGCTCATGCAGAGAAATCCATCAAAGTTACCGACTCCCTCCCAGGCCAACCACTATGTGAAGCCCTGCGGCTGGAGATAAAAGAACAGAGAAAATGCAGTCTGTGCCAATCCCGAAGCTATGCTCTCCTGAATGGGGCAACGTCTACCCCTGCCAACAGTGACGGCCGCTGACGCCAAAGACTCAGCGCCATTTTATGGCACCTGTTCAACATCGCTATCGACATGTCACCTTGGAGCACCAGCTGAAGAGCCTGTGTGTGCTGCCTTCTTGGACTTTCCACTTGGAAAGCTAGTTGATATGGGAATAGAGTGTTCACCACCCACACACAAAAGAATTTCCTCAATGCTAAAAAGCAAAGAAAATAAAAGGGAGCTGTCAGCACTGCGGGCCCAGGCCCCATAACCCCAAATGTCTCGAGGCCCGGAAAGGATGAAAAGGGAACTTGCTGTGGGAACAGGAAATGAAAGAGAGGAGAAGGTTTTGCTGCCCATGGATCAAAGATATTTTGCAAAGGAAATTATTTAAAAGAAGTTTTTGCTAAGATCAAGCTGTCCCAAATGGCCAAATATTACAGGTTCATTCCTATGACACAGCAATGATCTTCCAAGTGGCAGGACAGCTACTCACCGAAGGAGCTGCTCTCCGTGGCTGATGGCGTCGCCTGGGACTGAATATTATACATTGCTTCGTATGTACAGCTATCGATCGGCTGGTCACAGTCACATGCTCTGAAGCAGAAGGAACGGGGCAGATGATCTTCACAATAGAACTCTGTTACCTGCAAACTTATTAACACTCATCTGGTCTACACTATTCTAGACCCAGAGTCTATCAAGACAACACATACTCCTTTTGCCAGAATCACTAACAAACATCCCAAGACCGACTCTTCTGATGCATAATAGAGGAGTGTTTTTGAAATGAACATGACCATGAGGAAGTGTAAGTGGGATCGCCTACAGCTGGAAGAGACCAAACACTAGGGGCCGCATACAACCGTCCGCTTTAACTCCGGCCGGTGACATCACACAGGCAGCAGCCAAGCAGGTGAATGGTGTCACCCCTGCTCCCAGGTGGGACTGTCATGTACGTACCGTGAACTCTGGCCGGTCTCCAAAGGCCGTTTCCCATCTGGCTTTGGAAGCCCCAGAGGCCTGGAGGAGGGGGTCATATACTCCGTGTCCTCCTCACTTTCACACTGCTCCCCGGGGAGCAGCTTTGGCACAGGAAGAGGCCTGGAAGAAGAAGAATAAAAGAGAAAGAAACTGAAAACTAACATGCTGCTAAACATGTAAGTATGAAATGACTGTCTTCAACCAGGCCACGACTCAAATCTGACAGAGCGAACGGATGGCACCTAAGGAACTACTCCTCCTCCCAGCCAAGAACAGTCGTTATTACAAAAGGCACTAACAGATCTCTGCTCTCAGCTGACCACAGGTGCAGCTGCGCTGAGCTGGGCTGCAAACGGGGGCAGTACTTGATACTCGTGAGTCTCCATCCCCAGGTAAGTCGGGAGTCCCCATCCCATATGCTAGGAACCTGTACCGAGTCCCCACTCCAGAATCTACCTACAGTTTCAAAGAGTTTACAGATTGTCAAAAGCCTTCTTGTTTGTTATCTTATAGTATAAACACCTTTTCTCCTCGTTTGATATAAGAACCATCTGAAATAAAAGAGATCAGGTGCCTTGCTAGCTTAGCACCAGATCTGAGACCAGACTTACCAGACTTCCCATCCTGACTCCTGCTTCAGGGATCCGGCCATTATACCCAAAGGGGGTACAAGCTCCCACCCAGAAACTTTTTTTTTTTTTTTTAAGATTTTATTTATTTGACAGAAATCACAAGCAGGCAGAGGCAGGCAGAGAGAGGAGGAAGCAGGCTCCCTGCTGAGCAGAGAGCCCGATGTGGGGCTCGATCCCAGGACTCTGAGATCATGACTTGAGCCGAAGGCAGAGGCTTAACCCACTGAGCCACCCAGGCGCCCCTCACCCAGAAACTTTTGAACTGAAACTTCTACTACTACCTGCCCCGAAACCAGACAAAGACAAAAATAACAAGACAAAACAAATCCACAAAATTGATAAACACACAGGTGTACACAGGCACACAGACACAAAGGCTACTGGGAATGTGAGTTAAAGAGAGCATCTCCCCCATCCCCTTTACTCTGTCCCCGTGCATCTGAAGCAGTCTGCATCTAGTGGGAACACCTACGGGGTTTGCCCGTGTTTACTCAGTGTTTGTTTTTCCCAATTATGAAAGCAGCGGCTAATTATAAGACACTTAAATGCCAAGGAAACCTAACACAGACAATCCCTAAAACATAATCGGAGATTTTGTTTTTCTCATGTCCTCGTGTTACTTTCTTTGCACACAGCATGCTCAGGTTTTCAGGTGGAACTGTATTAGTATCTACAATTTACTCTGAAACATGTCCAAAAAGACAGACTTATGGATGTACAGAAGTACAGACAGAGCAGTGCCTGGCTGGCTCAGTCATGGAGCATGTGATGCTTAATCTCAGGGTTGTAGGTTTGAGCCCCACACTGGGTGTAGAGATTATTAAAGGAAAAAAAAAAAAAAAAGGATAGACAGAAATGCATGATAAAACAAAGATAAAAAAATGCTTATCAGTAGAACCCAGGCGGGGAATATATGGATGGTCACGGTGAAAATCTTTCACCCTGACTCTATGCTTGACACTTTTCATGTAATAAATTGTTTGTGGGAAATCCCTATAAAGATTAAAGAAAAATACCAAGTTTTGGGGAAAATATAGGGAAATGGACACTTTCTTAAAGAGTTTTAGAAATAAGAAATTAGTAAAACTTTTCTGGAGTGTAATTCCCCAAAAATATATAACCAAACATGCATACCCTTGGACTCAGAAATTCCACTTCTAAGAATTTTCTCTAAGAAAATAATCAAGAATATTCACTACAGTACTATTAATGACACTGAAAAAAAAAAAAAACAGGTTACAACCTATCAAATAATAATGTACTGAATAAAGGAACTTTAAAAAAAATATTTGAGAGAGAGAAAAAGAGGGCGAGAATGAGCATGTGCATATGGTGGGGGGGGTCGGGGAGGTGGGGGACAGAGGGAGGGAGAGGGAAGGAAGGAAGAATCCTGAAGCAGACTCTGTGCTGAGCTTGGAGACTGATGTGGGGTTTGATTGCATGACCTGAGCCAAAACCAAGAGCTGGACACCTGACCAAGTGCACCACCCAGACGCCCCAGTAGGTGGAAATTTCTGAACCTCACCCACAGTAATGGATGGAACAGCCAGACAGAAGCATGGAGACAGTACTAAAACAACATATAAACCGATCAGCTCTAACAGACATAGACCCGACACTCCACTCAATAGCAGCACACGTTCTTCTCAAGTGCACAGGGACAGTTTCTGATAGACAGTATGTGAGGCCACAAATTAAGTCTTAACAGATTTTAAAAGACATGCAAAGTGTCTTCTCTGACCACCATCTCATCAAATTAGAAATCAGTAACAAAAGTGAGACTGAAAATTCTACAAAATTGTGAAAATCAAATAATACATTTTTTTTAAAGATTTTATTTATTCATTTGACAGAGAGAGAGAGATCACAAGTACACAGAGAGGCAGGCAGAGAGAGAGGGGGAAGCAGGCTCCCCGCCGAGTAGAGAGCCTGATGTGGGGCTCGATCCCAGGACCCTGAGATCATGACCTGAGCCGAAGGCAGCGGCTTAACCCACTGAGCCACCCAGGCGTCCCATCAAATAATACACTTTTAAACAGCCAACGGATCAAAGAAGAAATTACAAAGGAAATTAGAAAACACTTAGAGGTGAATGAGACCAAAAACACGACACACCAAAACCTAAAGTAGTGCTATATTTATAGCATTGATGGTTCCCGTTAAAGATAAAAAAAGATCTCAAACCAATCTAACCTTACAACTTAAGGAACTCAAAAAGAATCAACCAAAACCAAGGCTCGTGGAAGGAAGGAAGCAATGAAGACTAGAGCAGAAGTAAATAAAATACAGGAACTGGGGCGCCTGGATGGCTCAGTCGGTGAGGCGACTGCCTTCAGCTCAGGTCATCATCTCAGGGTCCTGGGATGGAGCCCCACATCAGGTTCCCTGCTCAGTGGGGAGCCTGCTTCTCCCTCTGCCTGCTGCTCTGCCTACTGGTGCTTGCTCGCTCTCTCTGTCAAATAAATACATACATAGGAGAAAAAAACCCCACAACAAGAGAGAGTAATCAACGAAAACAAAAGTTAGTTCTTCAGAAAGAGCAATAAAACTGACAAAACTTGTCTAGCTTTGTGTCACGATGTCATTATCATAATCTTCATGTCAATATCTAGATGGATTAAGAAAAAAAGAGAGAAGACTCCAATTCCTAAAACTCAGAAACTAAAAAGTGGGGACATTACTACCAATTCTACGGAAATAAAAAAGATTTTAAGAAAGTAGTAAGAATAGTTATATGCCAAAACAATGTGTAACTTAAATGGACAAATTCCTAGATACACAATACTTCCGAGGACTAAATCACAAAAAAATTGAGAATCTGAAGAGACTTACAGGAGACGAATTCAGTAGTCCAAAACCTGCCAACAACAATAAGCCGTGTACCTGATAGCTTCTCTAGTGAATGCAACCAAGTGTTTAATACAAAACGAGTACGAATTCTTTTTTTGGAAAGACTTTATTTACTTGGGAGAGACAGAACGAGAGAGAGAGAGCATCACAAGAGTGGAGACAGAAGGAGAAGAAGGCTCCCACTGAGCAGGGAGATCATGACCTGAGCTGAAGGCTGACGCCTAACTCAATGGACCACGCAGGCACGCCACCAGTTCTTTTCAAATTGCTCCAAAGACCTGAAGAAGGAACACTTTCTAACTCATTCTGCGAGGATGGCACAATCATGACACAAAGCCAGACAAGGACACAACAGGAAATCAACACACCAATGTCCCTTATGAACACTGATGCAAAAGTCCACAACAAAATTCCAGCAAAAAGAAATCAGCAGCACTCAAGAAGGATTATGCACCATTATACATCAGTGGGATTCACACCTGGAATGCAAGGATGGCTCAACAAATGCAAGTGGATTAATATAAATACAGCAGGTCAACAAAAGGGAAAAAAACCCCACACAATCATCTCGGTTGATGCAGAAAAGCATTTGACAATATTTAACACCCTTTTAGACAAAAACACTCAACTGAAATAGGAATAAAAGTACCTAAACATAACAAAAGCCATATATGAAATGCCCACAGCAAGGACGATATGCAATGGTGAAAGACTGAAAGCTTTTTCTGAAGGATCAGGAACAAGGCAAGCATGTCCACTTTCACCATTCCTGAGTACTCAAGAGAGTACTGGAATTTTTTCTTTTTTTTTCCTCTTTTTTTTAGATTTTATTTATTTTATTTGTCAGATAGAGAGGAAGTATAAGCAGGGGGAACGGCAGGGAGAGGGATAAGCAGGCTCCCCGCTGAGCAGGGAGCCCAATGCAGGACTCAATCCCAGGACCCCAGGGTGACGGGAGCCGAAGGCAGACGCTTAACCGACCGAGCCACCCAGATGTCTCAGTACTAGAATTTCTTTCTTTTTTTTTAAAGATTTTATTTATTTATCAGAGAGAGAGAGGGGGGAGAGCGAGCGAGCACAGGCAGATAGAATGGCAGGCAGAGGCAGAGGCAGAGGGAGAAGCAGGCTCCCCACTGAGCAAGGGGCCCGACGCAGAACTCGATCCCAGGACGTTGGGATCATGACCTGAACTGAAGGCAGCTGCTTAACCAACTGAGCCACCCAGGCGTCCCTCAGTACTAGAATTTCTAACCAGATCAACAAGGCAAGAAAAATAAAAGGCAATCATATCAGAAAAGAAGAAAAATTATCTCCCCGTTTGCAGATGATATGATCTCATATACAGAAAAGCCTAAAGATGCCACAAAAAGGGCACGGGAAACAGTATGGTGGTGTCTCAAAAAATTAAAAATAGGATTACCATAGGATCCAGGAATACTACTACTGCGTATATATTCAAAAGAATTGAAAGTAGGGCCCTGACCAGTATCTGTTCACCCACATTCACAGCAGCATCACTGCAACAGCTAAAACGTGAAAGCCACCCCAGTCTCCACCCACCGATGAACGGATAAGCAGAAAATGGTACGGGAGTCACCCTTTATCTGCAATTTTATCTTCTGTGGTTTTACTTACCCATAGTCAGCTATGGTGTGGAAGCAGATGATCCTCCTTCTGATGTATTATCAGAAGGTCAACAGTAGCCTAACACTACATCCAAATGCCTACATCACCCCCCTCACTTCTTATCAGAGGCACTTTACCTCACATGACCACGAGAAGGGGGAGTACAGTACGGTATCCTGAGAAAGACCACATTCATACAACTTCTATAGCAAACTGTTCAACTGTTCTATTTTATTTTGTTGTTGCTAATCTCTTACTGTGCCTAATTTATAAATTAAACTTTACCATGTATATACGTATATATGTATATATGTATGTTAGGAAAAAAAACCAGTGTACATATAGAGTTCAGTACTATCCCTGGTTTCAGGCATTCAGGGGGCCTTGAAAGGTATCCCATGCAGATAAAGGGGGGGCAGGACTGTATATACATACACTGGAATATCACTCTGCCTTACAGAGTAAGGAAAGTCTGCCATATTCTACAACATGGACAAGAACATTATAAGTAAATTAAACCAGTCACAAAAAGACAAATACTTGGGACGCCTGGGTGGCTCAGTTGGTTAAGCAGCTGCCTTCGGCTCAGGTCATGATCCCAGCGTCCTGGGATCAAGTCCCACATCGGGCTCCTTGCTCCGCAGGGAGCCTGCTTCTCCCTCTGACTCTGCCTTCCACTGTGTCTGCCTGTGCTCGCTCTCGCTCGCTCTCTCTCTGACAAATAAATAAATCTTTAAAAAAAAAAAAAAAAAAAAGACAAATACTGTATGGTTGCACTTACAAGTGGTATTTAAAGTAGTCAAAATCCTGAAGACAAAGCCTAACAGTGGCTGCCAGGGGCCGGGGCAGGGAAGGACGGGGAGCTCAGTATGTGCAGGATTTCAGTTTTACAAGATGAAGAGTTATGAGCACGGATGATGGTGATGGTTGCATAATGTGAATGCAATTAATACCACTGACCCGTACACTTCTAAGTACGATGGAATATGCATACATTTTTAGAGAGGGAGAAAAGGAGAGGGGGAGGGGCAGAGGGAAGAGAGAGAATCCCAAGCGGACTCCATGGCCCAGGTGGAGCTCAGCGCAGGGCTCAATCCCACAGCCCTGAGATCATGGCCCGAGCTGAAACTAAGAGTCAAGACACTTAACCGACTGAGCCACCCGGGTGCCCCAAGATGGTGTATTTGGTGTGTACTTTACCATACATACTAAGAATTAAGAATCAAACTTAAAAATTGTAAGAATGATTAAGTTTTTTTTTTTTTTTTTTTTTTTAACAGAAGTCAACAAAACCAAAACTGCTTCTTTGAGAAGATTAATAAAATCACTAAGCCCAGCAAGGCTGATCGATGTACATGGACATAGAGAAAAGAGGAGACCAAAACCAAGGATCTAGTTTTGAGCTGATACAAACACAGATCAGCTTATACTTTCTTCCTCAGGCCGCTGTGGGCTCCCTATGCTCTGTGCAGAGGCTGTTGGTCAGCGGGAGCACATCCCCTATGCGGGCTGTGGCCTTGTACTTACCGGGCGGCCAGAGAGTAAATGGCATTGGCCGATGCAGAAGGTTTGATTTTGGGGTGCTCGCACTCTGAACCTGCTAATGGGTTGTTATTCACATTCTGGAAAGAAAAGTGAGAAAGAACCTTCTTAACACGACTCAGTGTCTCCTCTTCCTTCTCCAACCCCATCAAAATAGTAAGAACAGTAACACAGACCCAAACCCCGCTCTCAACGCCACTCACACATTACTACATCTGACCCCAAAGCAGAGTTACTTTCAGGCTCTGAACAAAGTTCAAATGTCAGGGTGAGGAAGACAGAGATCTAAAAAGAGCCAAGGAAATGGGGGGGTTTTGTTTTGACTCTAGAAGATTTGAGGAAATGGGCTGTGGATACAAATACCCTTTCTAGCTTTAAAAACCTACACCTCTTTCTAAAGTCACCAGAAAGCCGGACCTAATTCACTCTCACGAATTAAATGGCCTGTCACTCAATGCCACTTGCAAGTGACCATCCCCCTTCTCTTGCCACCAAGCAGCAGCACCCAGTTCACGTGAGGGCTCCGCCATGTTCCAAACTTCACTGCTCACAGGTTTTTCTCCCCCTTTTTTTATTTGTCTGAAGGGGACTGGCAGCATTACTATGTAGTTATACTGCTAAATGACCTTCAACTATTTGTGTAGCACATAAGAAATAACACTGCTCACATACACAAGGGAAAGCAGGTCAATGAAATGTGCACCAGCGCATTCTCCCTCTTGCTTACTTCACGCCATACTCTCCCAAACTCACCTGCCTCCCCCTCATCCTCGAAGGGTCTCCCTCAGAATCAGCACAGCTCACTCTCAACAAGCACTCCAGATCTTTGCTCAGAATTGTACCCCATCCCTCGATGTACCCCCAACCCCAACATCAACGGTCTCAATACCCCTTTTTTTCCTGCTCTTTTTCTCCATAGCTCTCATTAGCATCCAATGTCCTTTTTTTTATTAAATTACCACGTTTGTCTTTACTCCATTAGAATGTAAACTTTGTGAGGGCAGGATTTATTTTGTGGAGCGCACACACAAATGAACCAACAAAAGAACAAATAAGCCTCCCCACCCCCAGGTTTGGAACCCTTAACTCATGCTTATACAATGAACCACTAACCTTCTCTCAATCTACTCTCTTAGCAATCCATTTTTGCATACTACTACTGGATTTATCTCCGTAAACCATCATTTTGCTCATGTCATTCCCCTAAATTTAAAACCTTCAAATGCTCATCTCCTACCAAATAAATTCAAACTCTTTTGGCCTTGATGGGATTTTCGAGGTCCTCCAATCTAGTACTAATGCCCCTTTCTAGACCTTGTCCCTCCTCCGACATACAAAACTTCTGCTCCACTCAAATTACATTACTTCTAGTTCCACAATATACCTCAAGCATCTGTGTCATTGTACTCATGACCTTCACAATATTCACTTTGGAAAGAACACTTTGAATTCAAATGTCATTTGTTCCATAAAGCCCTCATGATTGCTCTATTTGGAAATAATCTCTTCTTTCTCTACAACTTCAATGCTTTCTATTTATAATACACTATATGAATCCAGCCATACATACACACACATACACACACACAGGTACACACGCGTACCTATCGCATTATTGGCAAACATGCTTTATCTGTTCTACTCTAGTAGTATACTTCTTGAGAGTATATATACACACGCCTGAGGACAGGGATGTTTCACTGTCTCGGAATCCTGCACAAAACCTATCACAAAACTCTGACCCATTCAACGTCATGCAAAAGTATTTGTTAATAGGCCAAAAAATGTCAGAGACAGGACTCACCATGGAGGTATCCACACTGAATGTGCCTCCAAGCCTGGACACATCCGCTCTGGGTTCCATTTGTGAGGGCAAGGAAAATGGGAGTGAGTGCCTGTTGGTTAATTCTCTGCCTGTCCAGGGGTCACTAGAGTTGGGGGCAACCACTGGTACTTTGGGGATTGGCCGAGGCAGCCATGATTCCCCAAGGCGGCCACAGGGAACAGGGGGCAGTTTGTCTCTGGACGAACAGTCGCCCGGTGTACAAGGCAAGGGACGTCTCTGTGGCCGGGATTCTGCTCCAACAGAATATGGCCGGTCTGGAGGGGGTGGTGGTGGAAGATCTCGAAGTGTGGGAGGTATTGGTAATGGTTTGTCCTTATGAAGGGAGCCAGAAGCTACCTGTGAAGCATGAGGAAAAGTAAATCAATCAAAACCTACTTATCTAAAAAACCAAAAAACCCCACTGTAATCCACAACGCTATATTCCACAACAAAGAATCAGAAGACTGTAGAAATGGGTAATGTCTTACCTTAGAAGCAGTTCCAAGACCAGAAGCACTGGCAGGAAGAGATACCCGCTGTTGCAGAAGGTCAAGTCGAGGTGGCACTGGGGGCAGGGAAGCTTGTGGGGCCATGGAAAATGGAGAAGGAGGCCGTTCCACCTGACACACATAAAATTTCCCAATAGGTTATTCTTGTATGAGGGAGTGGCATCTTTCAAATCCTTCTAACGCATAGACAAGCAAGTACTCTGAACACTGTTACCAATGGGTCAGGCTTCCTGAGTTATTTCTGCGTCACCGTAAGAGGGCGCTCTCAATCACAGAACTACCACGCAGATCCAAGCCACAGGCAAGTATGGAGAAATGGCTCTGCTACAAGAAGCTTCCTAGCTCACAACTGAAAACAAATATTACAATTTCCACCTCCACCTCTTCAGAGAAAGAAAAAAATCTTCTCAAGATCAAAAAGAGGAACCCATATAAAATGGAAGGAGCAGACATTAACCTCTCAACAAATCATGTAGGGAAATAACATTTAAGGCACAGAACAATGAGAGATCAAAGATGAGAAATTCTCTGGCTTGTTAGGATAGAACAAAGAAAAAAATAAAGACATTTAGAGGGAAAGAATCAACAGAATGAGTAAAAAGCATCTCAAGTCCTTCTGAAGAAATGTTACTTCAAGTCAGTAATTTAAAGGAATTAATATTTCCCATCCATTTGTGTTCTTAAAAAAATGAGGTGCCAAATTAGACGAAGCAATACATGTATAACCTCTCCCATTTCCGAGCCTGCAGCAGGGTGATGAATGGCTGGTAAGCTTGTCCAGGCAAGCTATCAAGAGATCTGCATAATTCATACAAAATGCTACTTGGCATTTGCATTCTCTCCCAGGGAGCAATACAGATGGAATAGAGGCAAATATGTATTACAAGCACTTACATAAGATGACAGAAAGATACCCATTCACATACTTAGGCCTATCATTAGTGCTGGTGGTAAATGAAGACAAAGAAAGCCCTCACCATTAGCTACCTGCTTTTACCCATGCTTAAGGAAAGGGCTGCATGTCCCTGGTGCACGAGTGATGCAGCATGAACAGTGAGACACCTCAAGGCTTAAGTGAGAAAGTTATTAGGATAATTGTTACTTCATCCATTTCTAGCTAGTCACTGTATCTTGCTGATTCTTCCATGAAAGAGCCTCATATCTTTTTTTAAAGATTTTATCTGACAGAGAGAGACACAGCGAAAAAGGGAACACAAGCAGGGGGAGTGGCAGAGGGAGAAGCAGGCCTTCCCCGAGCAGGGAGCCCAATGTCGGGCTTGATTCCAGGACCCTGGGATTACGACCTAAGCTGAAGACAGATGCTTAACGACTGAGCCACCCAGGCGCCCCAAAGGAGTCTCATATCTTGATCTGCCTCTTCATTCTGCTTACCAATCTCAGATCTGATTTATTAAAACCACCTTCTCACAATTCTCCCAAATTCTGGTTTCTTATCTCACCCAAATCCTTTTGCTTGCCATTACCAGCTGAGCCGTCCTCAGACTACATAACAGCTCGTCCATCCATACTCCCACTCTCCTACCAGTCTCGACTCTGCAGTTCCTACCTCCTTGCCTTTGATCAGGTTGTTTCCCAACTGGAAAAAAGCCCTCTCTGCCTTTTCTTTTTTTTTTAGGATTTTATTTTTAAGTGATCTCTACACTCAACCCAACTGGGGGCTCAAACTCACAACCCCAAGATAAGAGTTGCACGTTCCACTGACTGAGCCAGCCAGGCGCCCCTCTCTGCCTACAACCCCTCTCGCCATCTGTGGCTCGTTCCCCTTCCTGAAGTGCAGAGGGCTGAGCTAATTACACTCTCTGTGGCTCAACATCATAACCTATCCTTGCACCGTTCTTTTATTACAGCAAATAATCAAGTTGCACAAAAAGATAAAAAACACAAGTGGAGAGGAAATGATCAGAGAAATACTACAAGAATGGTTCTATGACCAAAGGGACATAAATATCCACATAGAAAGGGTTTACTGCATAGCCAGCCCAGTGAAGGAAAATAAACCATAACAAACAAGCAAACAAACCAAAAAGCACCCCTGTGTTTTCAAGGAATCAAGCATAAGGAGAATAACCTAAAAGCTTCTCGGATAACAGGAAAAAGGACACCAAATAGCCAAAAAACACTAGAACCTGAAGTGAAGTGAAGCCATAACAATTTTTAGAGTTTTTTTTCAACCTAGCACTGGGTAACCAGTCAGTCTAAAGGCTGAACAGATATCTAAGGTATCTAACGTCTCAAAAGTTTTCTCCTGGGGTGCCTCAGTGGGTTAAGCCTCTGCCTTTGGCTCAGGTCATGATCCCAGAGTCCTGGGATTGAGCCCCACATCGGGCTCTCGGCTCCATGGGGAGTTTGCTTCCTCCTCTCTCTCTGCCTGCCTCTCTGCCTACTTGTGGTCTCTCTCTCTCTCTGTCAAATAAATAAAAAATCTAAAAAAAAAAAAAAAAAAAGTTTTGTCTTGCACCTTTCTGAGGACATACTTCATCCACGAAAGGAAACCGTGGGAGCCATGTTTCCCATGTCACCATGTTATATACTGTCTACTGTATTTACAAAGTTTAGTTCATAGAAAATTATACTGAGAGAATGTCAGACAGCTTGGTAAGATCTGGTAGTGACAGGTACAAACAGAAAACTAAGGAAACAAAAATAAAGCAATTTGGGGTGCCCGGGAGGCTCCGTCGGTTAAGCTCCAAGTTGTCATTTCGGCTCAGGTCATGATCTCACAGGGTTGTGAGATGGAGTCCTGCATCTGGCTCTCAGCTCAGTAGGGAGTCTGCTGGAGATTCTGTCCCTCTCCCTCTGCTTCTCCCCCTGCCCCCACTCGTGTGCTCACACCCTCTCTCAAATAAGTAAAATCTTAATATATATATATATACATATATATATATGTATATATAGCAATTTTCCCAGGAAAAGCAGAAGGTCATATGAGAAAACAACAGCAATTACATCATATTGTATTGCTTGGAACAGCAAGGAACAAAATCATTTACACACCAAACAGTGATTCGGGCCCCCACCCCCACCAGAAAAAAACAAAACAAACAAACAAACCCCAAACAAACCACTCAAGTAACCATCGTGGGGAGATAATCCTTTTCTACAACACCTGAAGTGAACAGATGACAGACACTGAAGAGGCAAGAGAAAGCATGGAAGTATATGGTGTAAAAGGTGTTGAGAACCCACAAATCTGAGCGGGGCCCACAGAGGAGCTGAAGGCAGCAGAGGCTGAGAGCCAAGGTTTCTGCCAGCCTTCTAGCAAGTCTTTTAAACTTACCAAATAATCCACATGCGTTTGTCATTTGGATTTTGTAATAAGTACATTCACTGCATTAAAAACAAAACTGCAATAAAACAGCAACAGGGGCGCCTGGATGGCTCAGTGGATTAAGCCTCTGCCTTTGGCTCAGGTCATGATCTCAGGGTCCTGGATGGAGCCCCATATTGGGCTCTCTGCTCAGTGGGAAATCTGCCTCTCCCCCCACCCCCACCTGCCTCTCTGCCTACTTGTGATCTCCTCTGTGTCAAATAAATAAATAAAATCTATAAAATTAAAAAAAAAAAAAAAAAACAGCAACAAAAAGCACCCACCGAGGGATGCCTGGATGGCTCAGTGGGTTAAGCATCTGCCTTCGGCTCAGTTCATGATCTCAGGGTCCCGGCATCGAGCCCCGCGTCAGGCTCCTTGCTCAGCGGGGGGAGCCTGCTTCCCCCACTCTGTGCCTGCCACTCTGCCTATTTGTGTTCTCTCTCTTTCTCTCTCTGACAAATAAATAAATAAAATCTTAAAAAAAAAAAAAAAGCGCACCAGCTGACAGCTACCTGGGATGTAACAAGTCAGGCACTAGTCTCATACACCTTCAGGAGTGATTTTAGGACAAACGTGGAGATAGGGTGCCTGGTTAAAGCCTCTGCCTTCAGCTCAGGTCATGATCCCAGAGTCCTGGGATAGAGCCCTGCATCAGGCTCTCTGCTCGGTGGGGAGCCTGCTACCACCTCTCTCTGCCTGCCTCTCTGCCTGCTTATGATCTCTGTCAAATAAATAATAAAATCTTTAAAAAAAAAAAAGTGGGGATAAATTTTAGTTATCTACTCAAAAAAAGTTAAGTATTTTATAACAAATTTAATTCATACAAAGAATAATAGACACCCACGTAGCACCTACTGAACAACTAAGAAATCCAAGAGCACTGACTGCGCAATTCCCATTGCCCCTCCCCTAATTATATCCTTTCCTCCATCAAAGAGTTTAAATGTACATTCACTTTCTTTTTTTTTTTTTTTTTTTTAATTTTATTTATTTATTTGACAGAGATCACAAGTAGGCAGAGAGGCAGACAGAGAGAGAGAGGAGGAAGCAGGCTCCCTGCAGAGTGGACAGCCTGATGTGGGGCTCGATCCCAGGACCCTGGGATCATGACCTGAGCTGAAGGCAGCGGCTTTACCCACTGAGCCACCCAGGCGCCCCTGTACATTCACTTTCATCCAGCAGTTCCACTGCCAGGAATTTAAACTACAGACCTGAAAAGAGTATCAGTCTGTGTAAGTCTGGAAATAATGTGAACGTCCATTAAGAAACTAAATAAATTACGGAATGGCCAAGCGACAGCACCATGCACGAAGCTGTTTTTTTCTGTATTTGAACTTCTCCAGTGTAGGTTTTAACTTTTATTTAAATGAGTAAATTTAAAATCATTCATACAGATCAGCTATGGGAAAGGGGTTCCTTTTCTTTTCTTTACAGCCCTACAGCACTTAGAGTGTGGACCCAACATCTACACCAGCGCACGCTGTCTGCGTGTGGTAAGCTGTTCCACCCGCACGCACGCTCTCTTCTCAAATACAACCACTAGCTCCTTGCAGGTCTTTGTTTCAGGTCTCTTATCTCACTCAATACTTACAGCACCCAATAAAGAGCCTCTTACCCAGCATAATGGACACTTTGCAAAAATACTATGTTTATTATAAACCCCTCAAATATCCCATTAAGGCCAACTCCTCGAAACTTGTGCCCTCAAACATTACAGCAATTCAGTGGGTAGTCAATTATTCCCCTATGCATGTTAAAAAAACTTGTGCTCGCTTCGGCAGCACATATACTAAAAAAAACTTGTTTACAACCAATTTTTTTTTTTTAAGAGAAATAAGGTGATACTACACATAATATACAATTATTTTTTAAACTTAGTATTGGGCAATTTTTGACTTAAGTATACATACACTGAACTCATTCTGCAGAGCATTCCATTATGGGGACTGTAGCAGGCAGAATGAGGATTCCCCATCCCCCAGCCCCAAGATGTTTATTCACACCCTGAAACCCAGAAACTGAACATGTCATTTTACTTGGTAAAAGGGACTTCGCTAAGTATGGCTCTTGAGATGGGGGAATTACCCTGGACTATCTGGATAGGCCCAATCTAATCACATGAGTCCTTGAGAGCCTGTCTGAAGGTTCTAGCAGCGGAGTGCAGCTATTCATACACCCCAAGTGAAGACCAGTCCTCTCCTCTATTGGGGAAGATTGTGTTCTTCGACCAAGCATGCAGCTTTGGGAGGGACGCACATGGAGCTGTGAGGGAGGAAGGGGACACCTGCCTCACCAGCCAGATCGGCCGAATCAACCCTGGTGATCAGTGGGGTGACAGATGTTGCAGCCATACCACCCTCACATCCCACATGAGTCCTTCAAAGCAGAGAACCTCAGAGAGAAGGCAGGAGGAGGAGGAAAGAAATCCAAGAGCCAAAGAGTGTGTCTGACCATTAGAAGCTGGGATACCATGAGCAGACAGCCAGCAAGGACATGGGGATCTCAATCCTACAGCTGGCAAGGAACTAAACTCTGCCAAATCCAAATAGAAAAGGAACTGGGTCTTCCCATAGGGCCTACAGGAAGAACTACAGACCTGAATCTTCCCTGATCTAGCTGGAGTGCACACATATTGGGGTTCTGACCTTCAACACTGTAACAGAATAAACTTGTGTTGCTTTAAGCTGTTAAATTTGTAGTAATTTGTTATGGCAGCAACAGAATACAAACACATGGATGTATCATAATTTCTTACTGCTGGACATGTGAGTTGATTCGAATTTTTCATTATTGCAAATAAGGCTATAAGAACTGGATCTGGGGGCGCCTGGGTGACTCAGTGGGTTAAGCCTCTGACTTCAGCTCAGGTCATGGTCTCAGCGTGCTGGGATTGAGCCCCACATCAGGCTTTCTGCTCAGCAGGGAGCCTGCTTCCCTGCCTACTCGTGATCTCTCTCTCTTTGTGTCAAATAAATAAATAAAATCTTAAAAAAAAAAAAAAAAAAGGACTGGATCTGTATCTTTGGGTGCTTATCTGAGGATTTCTTTAGGATAAATCCCTAGAATTGGAATTGCTAGTTCAAACTGGGACCATTAATGCATTTTGATGGATGTCAAACTGTCCTTCCAAAAGATGGGCTAATCTGTACCCACATCAACACTGAATGCGATGCCTGTTTCTCCACAGTAAGTATTACTCATCTATAGAATTTTTTTTTTAAGATTTTATTTATTTATTCATTTATTTGACAGAGACAGAGAGAGCAATCACAAGTAGACAGAGAGAAAGGGGGAAGCAGGCTCCCCACTAAGCAGAGAGCCTGATGCGGGGCTCGATCCCAGGACCCTGAGATCATGACCTGAGCCGAAGGCAGAGGCTTAACCCACTGAGCCACCCAGGCATGCTCATCTATAGAATTTCATGAAGAGAAAAGGGTAATTTTAATTTCAAATAAATAAAGCCAGGAAAAATCACTTATCTTAGTATTCAGCTTCCCTAATACTCCAGGAGTTACCAATAAATTTTCATCAATGAACAGAAGAAATCTATGTGAGAACATGTAAAACTTTATGTTTAGAGATCAAGTTAATGCTTTAGAGAGAAAAATAATCTCTTTTTAAATTTTTTATTTATTTGAGAGAGAGAGAGACAGCATGAGGAGAGAGGGGTGAAGGGAAAGGCAGAAGCAGACTCCCCGCTGGGCAGGGAGCCTGACGTGAGACTTGATTCCAGAACCCCAGGATCATGACCTGAGCCAGAGGCAGACGCTTAACCAACTGAGTCACCCAGGTGTCCCTCAAACTAGTCTCTTAAAATGGACCCAAAGAACCTGTTATAAGGAGCCAAAACTAAAAAATCTGTCCACTTCAAAAAACCAAAAATGTACTGCTCATTCCAGTCTTCCTCAACTACCTGCTATTGATAAAGCATAGATTTATTAATTCCTATACTAAAGTTGTTTCAATTTCCAAACATTCAAAGTAATTGCTATGTGCTCAATTTTGAATAGTAAATTACAAATGAGACATGGCTCTTGCCTTCTATAATTTATAATATACCAGGAAATACATTTAATACATTTAATAAACTATTACGAGGTATTAAGTTCTATGGCAGACATACTCAGTGTCTCAGAGACACCTGGGTAGACCTAGAAATGATGTGTATATAAACACATGGGAATTGGGGGGTGGGGGAAGCAGGAACAGTCTGGAAAGGTGTCCTAGGAAATGAAAACTAAACTAACTTACGAAGAAACTACCAAGACAGGGGCACCTGAGTGGTTCAGTTGCCCTCAGCTTTGGCTCAGGTCGTGATCTCAGGGTGCTGGGATTGAGCCCCACTCAGCAGGGAGTCTGCTTGTCCCTCCCCCTCTGCTCTTTCCCTTGCCCACAAGCTCCCTCTCTAAAAGAAATTTTAAAATTCTTTAAAAAAAGAAAAAAGAAACTACCAAGACAAAAGCACAAAGAGATTTTAGTGGTTTGGCCTTGCTGGACCACAAAACATAAAGCAAAAAGGATTTTAAGGGCAAAGTGCAGGAGGAAAGGAGAATTGCTTAACCCATTAAGTAATGAGAAGTCATCAGAGTATGAGGCAAAGGAATGGGATGGTCAGGTTTGCGCTGAGCTCTCCGGTGCTGGCAGAGGGGCAAAAAGACGATGATGATGGCCTGAAATAAGGCAGTGGCACTGAGGACAGAGAGGAGGAGACACACTGGATCCAATCATTTAAGAGATCAAATCTATTCCTTTTCCTGGAGGCAGGGGTGGTAGGGCCAAGGGAGAGAGCAAGCGAGAATACCAGACTCCCCGCTGAGCATGGAGCCTAAAGCTGGGCTTGAGCCAAGGACCCCAAGATCATGACCTGAGCTGAAATCAAGTCAGACTCTCAACCAACTGAGCCACCCAGGGGCCTCCCCAAATCCATTCTTTCCATCTACCACGTGTCAGGCAGTAAGGTACTATCATAAAAGAAGGCTGCCCATAAATTTATATAAAAATCCTCCACTAGAGAATCGAAAGCACATTAGAATCTTGTTTGCCCTGTATTGCTTACCATCTTCAAAGGACTCCCTTCCTTCTAATTAGTCAGCAGATCCCTGTTTTACCCTACCCACCGATGTTACAAAATTTGATCCCATCTTTCTTAGTCTGTATGTTTCCTCTCTTTACTAGGGCCTTTCCAGTTTGCTTAGCTTCTACCTGGTACCTCCTCTGCCACCCTCCAGTCACTTTGGTCGCCATGTCCTTGGTTACTAACAGTGCCTCTCCCCTCTGCAATCTAACTTTCCAGTGCCAGGACCCCCGTAGGAAAGAACACCAGAACACCAGACCCCACTCAGAGAGGCACAATAGGGCCTCACTGTCATATCGCCTCTCATTCTCTCCAAGCTGAGGAAAGCCCAGTTCTAGGACACAGAGCATGGGCCTTGAAGCCAGAACATCTGGCCACAGCTATGTAATTTTCAGCCAGTTCCTTAATCTTGCTGTACCTTGGTTTCTTCATCTGCTAAATGAAAATAAGAGTACCTACTCCTGGGTTATTTGAGTATATACGAGGACAGGATTACAAGAGTTAGAAAAAGGGAAGTACTCAGCATGGCATCTCTCACATAATAAATGCTCAGTAAATAGTCAGCTACTATTGCTTCCTGCGGTCTGGATGTCATCAAATGCTCTCTATTCCTTTAGAACACAACTCACAGTGGAGTCTGCCAGTCTCTGAACCTGAAGTCTCACCTTCGCACCAGCCAGTTCCTTCATCATAAAGAGAGAATCATCAGCTCGTTCATCATCGTCGTCCTCATAATTTGGGGAGGGAGCTCCCTCGGCTCCTTGCCTCAGTAGGCTGCCACTTCCTCGAGGGTCAAATGGATCGACCACAATGGGCTCAGTACCTTTAATTTCACATCGGCAGAAAGGACAGCCCTGGCCTTCGGATTCCTGCAGAGCAAACAGGAGACGGTCAAAGGCTCATCTGTAAGTATGGACAATAAGGAAATACATTTCCTAAAGATGAAAAAAGAAACCAGAAGCTTAAAACCTCTCCCACAAACCAGACCATCCTTTCTCTCCATAGAGGATACAAAACGCCCAGTTCCTTCAAGGACTACACAGCAGAGCACACGGTCTGGAGCCATACCTGCCAGGATGTGAGACAGGACGTGCACATGAGGTGTCCACAGGGCTCAATTTTCACATCCTTGTCGTTTTCAGCGCATATTTTACACAGCTGGAAGGTGGAGCCCATCTCACAGTATAATTCATATTGTTCCTTTAATAAAGAAAAATTGAAGAGACTACTCAGCCGAGAGCGGTATCTGTCGAACAAATGAATGACTGCAACCTTCAACTGACACTGGGAAAACTAGACTGTTACTCCCTCCACAAATTTGGCTTATATGGAAGTGCCCCAACAGTGGTCACCATTCTCTCACTGACACAGAAAGCACACGGTCTTGTCCTATTTCAGGTTTTTTAGAGAAACTACACACACATAAATCCACTAGGCTAGTCGATGGTTTAAAACCTAAGTGTTCCAATCACTCCGTAGTGCTCTACCATGAGTTGTGTCGAGGACAAAAGCTTGTCTCCAGAGAAACAGTGAGGAGGTAAAACAAAATTCACCTGGGTCACTTTGATGTGGTCTTGGGGAGTTGGTTCACATAAGCCTGTCAGGTCGGGATTCTGATTCCGTCCATCTGGAAACAAATAGCTGTAAAAAGAGTAACCAGCCTTGGGGTTTTACTAAAGACAATTTATAACTGTTGGCTAATGCAGACAAAATAATAGCTGGGCATTCTCTCATCTAAAAGGGCAACTGTGTTGGGGTGCCTGGGTGGCTCAGTGGGTTGGTCATGATCCCGGGTACTGGGATTGAGCCCCGCATCAGGACCTCTGCTCAGCGGGGAGCCTGCTTCCTCTCTCTCTCTCTCTCTCTCTCTCTCTGCCTGCCTCTCTGCCTACCTGTGATCTCTGTCAAAAAATTTTTTTAAAAAAATCTTTAAAAGGACAACTGTGGGGGCATCTGGGTGGCTCCGTCAGTTAAACGTCCAACCTCTGATTCCAGTTCACATCATGACCTCAGCGTGGGGAGACTGAGCCCCGCACCACCAGTTTCGCACTCAGCACAGAAGTCCGCTTGAGATGCTCTTTCTCGCTCAGCCCCTCCTACGGCTCATGCACACTCTCTCAAATACATAAATAGGCTCCTTTGCATAAGGTACAAAGGTAAATCTTTGTATTTATCAAAGATAAATACTTCAAAAAATAAGTAACACAGAACAGTTCCAAGAAGATATTCTCCAAACAATGATACTCCTTCTCTAGGCCACAAGGCCACAGGCTTTATCTTTAAACTAAGTGGCTGACAAACTTTTTCTGTAAAGGGCCACACAATAAATATTTTAGACTTTGCAAGCCATAGAAGTATGTCCCCTATATTCTTTGGTTGTTATTGTTTATAGTAACCCTTTAAAAAGGAAAACCCATCTTAGTTCCAGGCCATACTGCAAGAGCTGGCTGATGGGCCATAGTTGGCCCAACCCCTATTTTAATCTATGGATAGCCATAAAATAAAAATTATTAAATTTATTTTTATTTTAAGTAGGCTCCACACCCAGCGTGCAGCCTGACACAGGGCTCGATCTCACGACCCTGAGATCAAGACCTGAGCTGAGATCAAGAGTTGGACACTTAACCACTGAGTTACGTCGGTGTCCCCAAATTCTTAATTTAAGCACCATCTGTTTTTGGCCAAAGGCCTAAAATGCCCTTGTTTACCAGCTATTTAACATGGAAAGACAATAATTCAAAAGAAATGTAACAAGAAGCAAAGCAAGCCCCTGAGACCAGGTATCAGGAAGCCCAGAGTGCCGGCCTGCTCTGATACGTGGGGAAGCACTCCCTTCAGCCCCAACGTTGCCGCAGAAAATGGACTCTCCTCGTTGCTTTAAAACACAAGTAGCTTTCTAACAGCTGGTCAACTGCTAGTATTTTTAGTGCCTACCAAGTGATAATCAGTTTGCGTTCCCAAAGGAATAGCATTCTGGAATAAGTAAGAACTTACTTATCGATATTAGCAGAGATTACAAAAGCCCAAAGACTGAAGAAATACTGCCAAACCAAAATGCTTAGAGCAGATGAAGGCCACTGAGCCTGCTCTTATTAAAAACATCTAAGCACTCTAATGTGGGCTAGTTAAATAACTGGTAACATTTCCTGCTAAATGGCATATTTTCAAATATAGATTTGGAAATATGTTAACATCTGGAAAAGGAAAAATATACAGTTTACACATGGTAATAACTAAAGCACTAGAGAAAAATCATTTCACTCAAAGAATCCTTTTAAATAACAACAAAAGTCCTACAGAAACTGAAGGTTAAAATAATACAACCTGTTAATATGTTTCTTGACTCTTCAGTCCTGAAGACACCTGGAATCAAGTCACTGATGATTAAGTTTTATAACCCCTAAATTCCTGTATTCCAGCAAGGGGCAAACAGCAGATACTCACAAGCCTTCCCTGAAGCCATCAATCAGGGCTTGGAAGAGAGGTTTATTGTGAGGGATAGTCTGCAGAATGTTCCCATCAGCAGTGACATACCCAATAGCCCACTGACCCAGACGAGTGCAACTCAGCCGGAAAATGTAACTGAGAACAGAGATGAACAGAACATTTTATATGCTTTTGTTAGGGTGGAAGGCAAGACAGAGACAAAAATCAAACGGATCATCAATAATAGATTCTACAGTGACTCCAGACCAAAAGCAAAAAATACAGAAGTTCAATTCTTAAGTGGCTTGAAAGCATTTATCAAATCCTAAGATCTGCATAAGTCAATTCTTCTGGTAAACAGACATCAATCCCAGTGCAGCAATGGAGCCACTGGGAAACTAATCCAAGATCACCTTTCCTCTATCCTGGCAGAGGTCACAAAAGCATAGAATTCAGGAGAATAAACACCTTTGCTTCCCAGCACTGACCTGCCCGGTTTGTGAATGAACTTCTGGAGCCGAGCTTTCACTTCATCGTATGTCAGGAAAGCCATGTAACCAGGATGAGTTACGGCAAGACTGTTCCAGTTCCTGAGCAAAGAGGACCAGGGCTAAGGGAACAAGAGCTCGATCAGACCACTTAGCTCAGGACATCCCACCATCCTCAGAGCAAGGAAGAACAGAAAGAAAACCACCTCAATTCTCCATTCATTGTCACAAATTTTCAATTATATGGTTACTTTGAGAGAAATATGTTTGAGACGTAAGAACTCAGAAAAGAGGGGCGCCTGGGTGGCTCAGTGGGTTAAAGCCTCTGCCTTCAGCTCCGGTCATGATCCCAGGGTCCTGGGATCGAGCCCCACATCGGGCTCTCTGCTCAGCGGGGAGCCTGCTTCCTCCTCTCTCTCTCTACCTGCCTCTCTGTCTACTTGTGATCTCGATCTGTCAAATAAATACATAAAATCTTAAAAAAAAAAAAATTCAGAAAAGCTAAGAAGAAACAAATATATGCTTGTAGAAAGAAATTTCATTATAAAATGAAATTCAAGACATTTTACAGAAGTTCTAAGCAACAGCAAGGCCCACGTGTACAACTAAAAAGTTGCAAATAAAGGCTTACACCAGTTGGCATACACATATTATCTTTACAGAGAGAAAGAAATGAGCTCTTTCTGAAGTATCAATGCACGTTAATACTAACAGTCAAGAATTTCAATACAATAGGAGAAAAAGCTGGAAATGTACATAAATGTCCAACAACAGAAAAATGATTAAATAGGTCATATTACACCCATCTTCTGGGCATTCCACAATGATTTCAATGATACAAAGAATATTTAAAAGAGAGATTATAAATGTGAGGAGAAGAGAGCACATTATATAGTTATTGTGTTTAACAATAAATAGATAAAAACTGAGTAGTGAGGGTTTTTTTGCTTATAATCTCTACACTGACTAAAAATACTTTTGTATTTTTACAAAATGCACCTGGGTGGCTCAGTGGGTTAAAGCCTCTGCCTTCGGTTCAGGTCATGATCCCAGGGTCCTGGGATCGAGCCCCGCATCGGGCTCTCTGCTTCGTGGGAAGCCTGCTTCCTCCCCTCTTTCTGCCTACTTGTAATCTCTGTCTGTCGAATAAATAAATAAATCCTAAAAAAAAAAAATACTTTTGTACAATATGTAAACTTGCAAATGTTATTTTTTTAAAGAGCTCTCCTTTCAGGAAAGAAGCAACTAGTTTAGCCAACATTTTAGTATCCTACCTGAAAGAGTCGTGTGAAGATGTCAAATTCAAAAACTGAAATATAATCATTGCAGGTCAGATCAATAGTGGATTTCAGAGCCATGGCCTCAAGCCCGGAGCTGATGGGATGCACTTCGTGAAGGGCCTGTCGGAAACTCTTCCAAAGGACTATAGTCCTAGATGGGGGAGCAGGGGTGAAAGGGAAGGCAGAGTGAGGTAACAGACAATGCTGTGCACTGCCATAATAACCAAGAAAGCCACATTAAGGTCACAATATCAATTTCAATTCTCTTAAAGAAGTTAAGTTATATTTTGGATTGAGAACATAAAGGGAATAAATATTTCTTAACTTTCTAATAAGGAAATTAGTAATAGAGAAATCTTTTTCCACTATTCTTTGGCAATATGTCAAAAACTAATTCCCTTTCTCATCTTTCTTCACACATCTGTTCTCTTTAGAGAAACATGGAAAGAGAGAGATTACTCTTTTTATATAAATGTCATCTGAGGCCAGGCCTTCACTAACTTAAAAGCTTACATTTAAACTAACTTTTTAAAAGCATATAAAACATCCTGAGTTCTTTGAGGAACTCATAATCACAAGGCCTAGACAGGAGGAAATAGTCTTAAGACACAGGAAGAACACAGTTCTGAAAGGGAGGAGGAATAAATTATTAACATAAGAATGATTAAACCCCAGATAAGGCTAGCACAAGACACTATGGGATTTCTATTTCTCAAGATCTTTATGTAAACACAAGCTCACTGACTCTGAAAAGTTTATGTACTCACTGCCTAGAAATTAAGAGATAAAGTGGCATTTTGAACTCTTCTAAGGAGTTATTAAATTAAAAGGAACAAAGTTAAATTTATTCCCATCCTCTTTAACAAAGTTTTTAAATCACCGATTATTCTGTATTTTACATTTAAGCATATTTTTAAAAAGAAGGCATCTAAAGGGAAATTTATATTAGGAACTGTATGTACAACTAAAAAACTGTATTGCTAATTTTTTTTTAGTTCCCCGATCCAAATTTCATAGGCTATACAAGAAAATTTATATTAATACTTAAAAACAGAAGTCTAACACATAAATCTGTCTATATAATTTAAAACTTCTATACAACAAAAGACAATATGACAAAGTAGAAAACTAGCCACAGACTAGGAGAAGGTATTTGTAACGTAAGGTAACTAAAAATCAGTGTCTTTCAATAGGAAAAAGACAAGTTACTCAGTACAGAAATGGACAAGTTAGGAACAGGAACAGGCAAGTCAGAGTAAGAGTCCCAACTGGTCATAACTGCGAAAAGATGCTCAATCTCCTTTGTCATTAGGAATAGAAAGCAAAATATGATACCCAAGTCACACTACCCGTGTTAGCCCGACTGTAGAGCTATGGAATTTGTGTAGACTACTTACAGGGATATAAACTGGTATAACCACTTTGGAAAGCAATTAGGCAATATCTGGCAGAGCAGAGGACGTGAAACTCCCTGATTCAGCTATTTCACTACTAGGCATGTAACTGTGAAGAAGCTCTTGCATATGAAGGCAAAAATAATTTTGTTCACTGTGGCACAGTTTGTGAGCACAAAGAATGTGAAACATAAACCTCTATTAACAGCGGAATGGATAGGGAGAGAGACAGACAAATATTCGATATAAGAGCCTGGGTATCAGTTGAATCTGCAAAGATTTCTTTAAAAAAAAAGAACCTCCAAAACATGGGGACGTAGGTATAATAGTGCTCCCCTTATTTGCAAGGGATACTTTGCAAAATCCTCAGTGGATGGCTGCAAAGGCAGATAGTACCAAACCCTATATATACTGTAGTTTTTTCCTATACATGCACCTATGATAAGTTTAATTTATAATTTAGGCGTAGTAAGACAACAACAATAACAAAATAGAACAATTATAACCAATATACTGTAATGAAAGTTATGTGAATGTGGGTTTTCTCCCACAGCACCTCAGTGCAGTAGACATCCTTCTAGTGATGATGAGATAATATGCCTACATTGAGAAGATGGAGTGAGGGGAAGGACGCAAGCACTGCGACAGTGTTAGGCTACTACTGACGTTGTGCTAATACACCAGGAAGACCATCAGCTTCTGGACCACAGCTGATCTCAGGTATCTGAAACCTTGAAAAGTAAAACTGCCAATAAGGGGGGGCCTACTGTACATACGCATTATTTTTCTTTATGCTTTCCCATGACATAATTATTTCATTAATTAAAAAAAATAAACAGGGGCACCCAGCAGACTCACTTGGTAGACCATGCAACTCTTGATGGTGGGGTTGTGATTTCAAGCATCACACTGAGGCTGCAGTTTATTTAAAAAAAAAGGTAAAACATCAAAAAAAATTGAAGCAGAAGGCCACAACATAAGCTTTAGCTCTTCACAGTTCATATTCATTATTTTGAGGGGCACCTGGGTAGCTCAGTGGTTAAGCGTCTGACTTCTGGGTCTCAGCACAGGGCCTGATCTCAGGGATGGAGTTCCAGACCCACAATGGGCTCCATGCTGGGAGCCTACTTAAGAAACAAATACATAAACAAAACAAACAAAAAAATCAAATTCATTATTTTGAGACTTACTTTTCCCCAAAAGCTTTCCTCCAAAATTCTGCAGCATCTGCTTTCGTAATCCGAAATGTGTCTCCTTGAAAGAGTCCACTCGGAAAGATTCCTTTTAGTTCTGCCAGCATGTGGCTGAAGATCAGAGATAGCTTGGTTAGGTTTCGCCTACAAATGATAAAAAAAAAAAAAAAAAAAAAGTGCAATAATTAAACACATAAAATTACTTCTATTTTAAATGCGCTGAATTCACCAGATCAGGTATGTAATTAATATAAACATGAACATACATTTACAAAGAACCTCTTCAAATATACTTTCTGGCAAATATTATTCAGAGATACATAAAACTAGGAAAGAAGACAGGAAGGAATGTGCTGCTGACACTATTAAATACTCTCATTTTTATCTTTGTTCAAAGAAGAGCTTCAGAAACTGTTTTTGTCCTAACATCATATGAAAGATAGAGATATAACACACGGATGACTGTTGCATTCACTAGGTCCACTCCTACTCCCTGCATTCAAAAAGATGTCCTATAGTAAATCGAAAATTTAACAATTACATATTTTAAGGCTTTCAATCTCAGGTTAATCAGGTCTAATACCTCTGAGTATTAACTAACATGAACAAATCTACTTTTTGAGGATGACATAGATACAATGACTCAACAAATAAAGGTGCAAACTTGTATGTTAACATAATCATTTGCAGGGGCACCTGGGTGGCTCAGTGGGTTAAAGTCTCTGCTTTCAGCTCAGGTCATGATCCCAGGATCCTGGGAATGAGCCCTGCTTTGGGCTCTCTGCTCAGCAGGGAGCCGGCTTCCTCCTCTCTCTGCCTGCTGCTCTGCCTACTTGTGATCTCAGTCTGCCAAATAAATAAATAAAATCTTTTTAAAAAAATCATTCACAAACAAAAGAAAGGAAATAATAAAAAAGCAAAATATACTATTTCTGCTTTGCCTAAGCTACTCTGGATTTTTTTTTAAAGATTTTTTATTTATTTGACAGACAGAGATCACAAGTAGGCAGAGGGAGGGGGGTGGGGGGTGGGTGGGGGAGCAGGCTCCCGGCTGAGCAGAGAGCCCTGGGATCATGACCTGAGCCGAAGGCAGAGGCTTTAACCCACTGAGCCACCCAGGCGCCCTATTCTGGATTTTTAAAAAAAACATTTTATTTATCTGAGCTAGAGACAGGGAAAGAGAGAGAGAGAGTGTGCGAGCATGCACCCATGAGTGGGGAGAGGAGCAGAGAAAGGGGAGGAGGAGACGCCTCACGGAACAGGGAAGCCCAATGCGGGGCTCAATCCCAGGACTCTGGGGATCATGACCTGAGCCGAAGGCCGTCACTTAATTGGCTAAGCCACCCAGGATCCCAGCTATTCTGGATTTTAAAGCTAATCATATCACTCATCCAAATTAAAGAATTAATAAATTACAATTTTCAATTTGAATATCCAGACCTAACAAGTATTTTCACTTAAATCAGACCTTAAAGAAGTTAAGTTTTACCAAAACAGTTCTTCCTATACCAAAACTGGAATGCTAGTATCCAAACCATGTGACAATTTCTACCTGCATGCATATGCTAGTGCTATCCATTAGTGAGCTTTACTCTGATAACCTCATAAAGATGCCACAGAGAATAATGGAGTTATCGAATCACTATGTTGTATACTTGAAATTAATGTAACATTCTGTCAACTATAATTCAATATAAAAAAGATGCCACATAGTACCAATTTAACACACCGGATGATGCCTCTACTTTGAGGTATGTCCTTTAATCAGATTATCTTTCTTCTCTTTAATGTGCTGCCACACAGAGAAAGACAGACAGATGCTTTAGATACTGTTAATACGCCAAACCAGCTACCATCCGTACTTATTTTCACCTTGTCCCCATCATTAGTATTTTTATATTCAAAAGTCTATTCTTCTCTTAAGTGGATTATAAAATTTCAAGTCAATTTGTGATCAAATTTGAGTACCTAAAAATTCTCTTTCATGGGGCGCCTGGGTGGCTCAGTGGGTTAAGCCGCTGCCTTCAGCTCAGGTCATGATCTCAGGGTCCTGGGATCGAGTCCCGCATCGGGCTCTCTGCTCGGCAGGGAGCCTGCTTCCCTCTCTCTCTCTCTCTCTGCCTGCCTCTCCATCTGCTTGTGATTTCTCTCTGTCAAATAAATAAATAAAGTCTTTAAAATAAAAAAAAAAAAATTCTCTTTCATGGAGAGATTGTTCTCTTTTTTGCTATATAAAATGCTGCACCGGGGCGCCTGGGTGGCTCAGTGGGTTAAGCTGCTGCCTTCAGCTCAGGTCATGATCTCAGGGTCTTGGGATCGAGTCCCGCATCGGGCTCTCTGCTCGGCAGGGAGCCTGCTTCCCTCTCTCTCTCTGCCTGCCTCTCCATCTACTTGTGATTTCTCTCTGTCAAATAAATAAATAAAATCTTTAAAAAAAAAAAAAAAAAAATGCTGCACCAAAGACACCAAGTCTTCCTAGCCCTGATTCTTGTGCAAAATGCTACTGAAATCTTTCCAGTCAGCTTTCAACAAATCAGCTTCAGTTCTAAGATCTGTCTTCTTGCACTTTAGCAAGTTATTCTTTCTAGTTTCCGATTTGTTTTCTGAAAGCACTACAAAAGTGTTAATATATTCTTTGAAGACAGTCTAAAATAATTCCTATGCTATGTAGATCAAGTGTGAGATACGAAGACAAGCACTTATCCAATCCCTAAGCTCCTTTAACCGTTGTCCTCCTCACACTTTGAGATCCTTCAATTATGGCTTATTAGAACTTTTGCTATTTTATCAAAAAAGAAACAAAAAGCAGAAAGACCAAGAATATATCACAGAATGGGGCACCTGGCTAGTTCAGTAAGTAGACCCTGTGACTCTCGATCTCAGTGTCACGATTTTGAGCCCCACAGTGGAGGTAGAGATCACTTAAATATTTTTTAAAAAGAAAAACTAGGGCGCCTGCGTGGCTCAGTGGGTTGGGCCGCTGCCTTCGGCTCAGGTCATGATCTCAGGGTCCTGGGATTGAGTCCCGCGTCGGGCTCTCTGCTCAGCAGGGAGCCTGCTTCCTTCTCTCTCTCTCTCTCTGCCTGCCTCTCAGTGTACTTGTAATTTCTCTCTGTCAAATAAATAAATAAAATCTTAAAAAAAAAAAAAAAAAAAAAGAACGAACTATGCTAAACAGTACAGAACAATGTGTGATATGACCAAAAAGATATATATCCCACTCTCAAGGTTACCACAGACCTTTTTCTGGACTCCTATAATGTTGTCCTCACTTGGTTCTCCTCCTGTTCTCTTAACAGTTATTTCCCAAGAATATGTTCTCTGCCACTTTTCTTTCTTTTCCCATGTGCTCTCCTGACTCTTCCTTCACATTCTCAAGCTTCAGAAACTACCCTGCAAGCGACTCCCAAATCTCAAGCCTTGGAAGCTCTCCAACTCCCAACTGCCAACCACATTCCTCCACTCAAATGCTAGCACCTCAGAGCAACATGTTCAAAATTAAATTAATCTTCCTTCTCAAGTCTGTTCTTACTTCATGTTCTCTTTAATGACAACACCATCTTACTTCTAACAAATTCAAAACCTTAAAGTCATCTTGGTTTCTTCCATTTCCCTTATTCTCCATATCAGATTTATTTGTCAATTTGCTGGCCACTGTTGTCTTTCTACTTTTAAATTATATTTTTTAAAAAGAAAATTATATTTTTTAAAAAGATTATCTATCTATCTATCTATTTATTTATTTATTTGACACAGAGAGAGAGAGATCACAAGTAGGCAGAGAGGCAGGCAGAGAGAGAGGAGGAAGCAGGCTCCCCACCAAGCAGAGAGCCCGATGTGGGGCTCGATCCCAGGACCCTGGGATCATGACCTAAGCCAAAGGCAGAGGCTTTAACCCACTGAGCCACTCAGGCACACGAAATTATATTATTATTCTAATATAAGTTCCTTGCTACCTTCCCCCATCTACCCTACAATTCAAAGTTCAGTCTTTCAACATACACACAAAAAGATGCTAACATCACTCATCACGAGACATCACCTCTCACCTGACAGAATGGTTAAAATAAACAACAGAACAAACAACAGGTGTTGGTGAGGGTGTTGACTAGAACTGAACTGGAACAGTCACTGTGGAAAACAGTACGGAGGCTCCTCAGAAAGTTAAAAACAGAACTGACCTACAATCCAGTAATCACACTACTGGTTCTTAACCCAAAAACTATAAACACACATGCACCTCTATGGTTACGGCAGCATTATTTACAATAGCTAAACCAAGGAAGCAGCTCAACTGTCCAGATGAATGGATAAAGAAGATGTGGTGTATATATATATATGTCCACGAAATATTACTCAGCCATAAAAAGTGAGATTTTGCCAATTGCCACAACATGGATGGAACTAGAGAGGATAATGCCAAGTGAAGTCAGTCAGACAGAGAAAAACAAATACCCTCTGATTTAACTCATATGTGGAATTTAAGAAACGAATGAGCAAAGGAAAATAAAGAAAGAGACATACAAAACAAGAAACAGACTCTTAACTCTAGAGAACAAACTGGTGGCTGCCAGAGGGGCAGTGGGTGGGGAGAGGGGTGGACTAGGTGAAGGGATTCAGAATGCACCTATGGTGGTGAGCACCAAATCAGGTACAGAACTCTGAATCACTACGCTGTACACCTGAGATTAATTTAACACTCTGCTAACATACTGGATTAAAATAAAACATTTAATAATAATAAAAACAGACTTGAGTCTTCAATCTCCTCCTCTACAGGTCCAATCATGCCATATAATTGCCCTTTTTAAAAATTATTTGTTTATTTATTTATTTATATGAGAGAGAGAGAGCGTGCGCACACGCACACACAAGCACAAATGGGGTCAGGTGTAGAGGGGAAGCAGACTCCCCGCTGAGCAGGGAGCCAAGATTATGACCTGAGCCGGAGGCAGACACATAACTTGACTGAGCTATCTAGGTGTCCCTAACTGCCCTTTCAGGAGGGAAAATAACAATTTCCACAGTGCCAGCGGGACAAAACCCAAACTCAGCTTTGATCTGACGACTTTCCACTGCCCTGGATCTAACCTACCTTTCTACCTGACTTCTTTCTTTGTTAGGAATATACTCTAGCCAAACTGAATATGTCATCTTTTCTTATACATACCGCCCTTACTCACTTTCCCACCTCTGAGCCTCTGCTTATCTGGTTCCCCAGTCTGAAAGAAGACGCAGCTTAAATGTCATTTCCTAAGAAGCCAGCTAGAAGTAATAAGCCACTAAAATACCCACAGCCTATTTGCTGAAGTTCTCAGACCGTCTGAACCCATCTTGTGCTTTAGCTATCTGAGTACACAAGGGCTATATTTCTAATATGTATCTATATCCCACAGGATATCCGGCACAATTTCTAACCTTCATGATACCTTCCGAAAACACTGAGTGCCCACTATGTGCCTGCTGGGCAACAGGGATGGATACAACAGTGAACAAGACAAAATTCCTGTTTTTATGGCATTTACATTCCCACAGGAGAGCATCAGGTAATGGGAGAAAAGTACTCTGAAGAAAAAGCAGAGTATGAGAAGAGAGTCGTGTAGGGTTGCTGTTTTAGAGAAGGTGGTCTTGGGAACCTCTCTCCAAGAGCAGATTCTTTTTTTTTTTTTTTAAATTAAATTTTTATTTATTTATTTGACAGAGAGAGAGGGAGAGAGATCACAAGTAGGCAGAGAGGCAGGCAGAGAGAGAGAGGGGGAAGCAGGCTCCCTGCTGAGCAGAGAGCCCAATGCAGGGCTCAATCCCAGGACCCTGAGATCATGACCTGAGCCGAAAGCAGAGACTTATTAACCCACTGAGCAACTCAGGCGCCCCCAAGAGCAGATTCTTAAACAAGGTATGAAGTGGGGGATGACCAAGCCATGTCGGCTCCTTTTCAAATAATCTCACAGTCAGAGGGGCAGCTGGGTGGCTCAGTGGGTTAAAGCCTCTGCCTTTGGCTCAGGTCATGTTCCCAGGGTCCTAGGATGGAGCCCCAGGTCAGGTTCTCTGCTCAGCAGGGAGCCTCCTTCTTCCTCTCTCTCTGCCTGCCTCTCTGCCTACTTGTGACCTCTTGTCTGTCAAACAGATTTAAAAAAAAAAAAAAAATTTCCAGTCAGATCTACCAAGTGCCCAGCATTATGCTGGATCAGAGATAAAATATACACACCAAAATAATAATGGACAGAAAGCTATTTTAATATGTAAAGTAAGCCACAAGAAAAGGGAAAGTTATTGACCACAAGGATGTAATGAGACCAGGTACGTAAGAGCAGTTCAAAGTGCTGACTGAAATAGACACAGAAAATCAATTTGAGACACTTTCCTCCTTAAGGATGCATTCCCCCAAAAAGCCAGCTTACATTTCTTAAAACCACCAGAGATGCGCACCATAAGCATCACACTTCTTAAAAGGAAATTAAGCATCTATAAAATCCCATGGGTCAGAGCATTTTGTAACTGATCTGAGTTGAAATTCTGTTCAATAACATTTTAAGACCATAGGCTTATAGCGGAGTGTCCGCCGTGTACAGAGCTGAATTTAATCAGCAGAATCTGTCTAAACATGTAATCTTAGAATAATGAGGCATGATGGATGTTTAGGCTTATGACAAAGCAAGCAATACTTCGCAAAATTCTGTCAGCAGTTACTTCAATTCATACACTACGTTCTAACAATTCTCCAAAGAAACACAGAGGAACATATCTCTTCTACTTTTTTTTTTTTTTTTAAACAAATACCCTGAAGACATAACTACTCTCAAGTTCCAGCAGCAAGCAATATAGGTTTTTCTTTAACTCAGTATTTGAAGGAGGAGGTCATTTTTATTGCCTTTAATGCCAGACATCTACATCTAAGTAACCACAAATTCTACCGTATAGCTTCCATCTTCCTCTTCTCTTCGCTCACAACTTCCTCATAATCAAATGCTGATTCAGTATGCAGTGTCAGTTTAAGTTCAAGACCAGTGTCAGTTCTTTTCTCCCTACCTCCAGTCCTATTCTAAAAGCTAACACACCTTTTTTGTACCTCAAGCCTAAAACAACGGTGACATCTTCTGGGTATAATTTCAGCTAGTAGGGACTAAGATTTCTGTGTCACAAATAGGTACATTAAAGATTAAAGAAGCAATTACAGTTCCTGTTTTAGCTTCTAAAGTAGAAAGATAAATACAACTTGAGAGGAATTACAATCACCACTTCTGCAGATCAAACAAGACAGTGTTGAAAAGTAGCCTTTAAATGAATGAGATAAACAGAAACCTCTTCAAATGATTCCGACTAATGAAGTTACTACTGCACAAAATACTGAAAAACAAGTTATCTTATAACTCAAAGCCACGAAGTTCTTTGCAGAGGAAGAGGAAATGGAAAAAAGAACATAGTGCGGGGAGATAAATTAACACTTTCTATTAAAATATATTTATTGGATGCCTGGGTGGCTCAGTGGGTTGAGCTCTGCCTTCGGCTCAAGTCATGATCTCAGGGTCCTGGGATCGAGTCCAACATCGGGCTCTCTGCTCAGCAGGGAGCCTGCTTCCCTTCCTCTCTCTGCCCGTCTCTCTGCCTACTTGTGATCTCTGTCAAATAAATAAATAAAATCTTTTAAAAAATTAAAATAAAATATATTCATGAACATTTAAGATGAGTACTGATAGTACCACTCTTCCTTGCTTAGTGAGAATGCCCCAACCCTTCGAAGTACAGCAACAATATTATGAAGAAAAGGACTGTCGAGAAATCAATACATTAAGGGATTGAGATCTTCTAGGAAAAAAATATTATAAAACAGTCCAATATATTCATAAAGATATTCTCATTTAGGGTGCCATTTTCTGAAACACCATTTAAATAGAGATAAATTCTATAACTGACAAGCATACTCTGTTTATTCTTTTTATAAGAGTTATCTAAAAATAATGTATGATAATACTAGAGAAGACTAGAGATTTAAAATGTTTTTCCTGGGGTGCCTGGTGGGCTCAGTTGGTAGAGTACATAACTCTTGATCTCACAGTTGTGAGTTCGAGCCCCACATAGTTGGGTATACAGATTACTTAAAATTAAAACTAAAATACTTAAAAATAAACAAAATAAAATGTATTTCCTGATCCCCCATTAATTTACTGGGCCCTTGGGCAGTTACTTAACCTCTCTGGGCTGCCACTTCCTGAGATGTAATATAAGGGAGCAGGAACCAATGACTCTTGAAGATCTCTTTCTATGAATAAAAATTTATGAATTTATGCTATTCCATGGATTTGAAACTAGAAACCTTAACTTCAGCAATTTAATTTCACAATAGGATTGAAGAAGAAAGACTCAAGAGAAAGCAAACTAGTATATATATCTTTATAAGAATGAGGACTAGAAATTATAAGATAATTTTACAAGTTTATTTTCTTTCTGCCTGCAAAGAATTTTTTTTTAATTTTTAATATTTTAATTTTTTAAAATTAAACTCAATTAAATAACATAATGTACTATTAGTCTCAGAGGTAGAGATTTTTTTTTTTTTTTAAAGATTTTATTTATTTATTTGACAGAGATCACAAGTAGGCAGAGAGGCAGGCAGAGAGAGAGAGAGGAGGAAGCAGGCTCCCTGCTGAGCAGAGAGCCCGATGCGGGACTCGATCCCAGGACCCTGAGATCATGACCTGAGCCGAAGGCAGCGGCTTAACCCACTGAGCCACCCAGGTGCCCCTCAGAGGTAGAGATTAAAGATTCATCAGTCTTATATAACACCCGGGGCTCGTAACATCACATGCCCTCCTTAATGTCATCACCCGGTTACCCCATCTCCCCCTCCCTCCCTTCCAGCAACCCTCAGTTTGTTTCCTATGATTAAGAGTCTCTTATGGTTTGTCTCCTTCTCTGATTTCATCTTGTTTTATTTTTGCCTGCAAAGAACTTGTTCATTTATTTTTAAAGATTCTATTTATTTATTTGACAGAGACGGAGAGAAAATGAGCACACAAGCAAGGAGAGCAGCAGGCAGAGGGGAGAGGGAGAAGCAGGCTCCTCACTGAGCAGGGAGCCCAACGTGGGGCTCAAATCTTAAGACCCTAGGATCATGACCTGAGCTGACTGGCAGAAGCTTAACTGACTGAGCCACCCAGCGCCCAACCTACAAAGAATTCAAATGAACTCATGTCTCATGGAATTTAAACGAGCAGTTAATTGTATGAACCCACTGTGGGATCTGAAAAGTTAATCTGATCTGGTAAATACTGTTTTCTATTCTAACACCGGGGATTTACTAAATCCCAGAATGTGTGGTAGGTTATTTTACTCAATTTCATTTCTGAAGAAATAACTAACATCAAAAATCATCGTAGCCGGGGCACCCGGGTATCTCAGTTGGTTCAGTGTCTGCCTTCGGCTCGGGTTATGATCCCAGGGTCCTGGAATTGAACCCCACGTTGGACTCTCTGCTCAGCCGGGAGTCAGTTTCTCCCTCTGCCCCTCCCCCCACTCATGCTTGCTCTGTCTCTCTCTCTCTCTCTCAAATAAATAAAATCTTTAAAAAAAAAGTCACCTCAGCCATTTCAAAATACTACCTTACATGAAAACAGTTCAAAGTTTCCGGAAGAAGTTTCTTTGATTTTCAAAGAGAAGAAAACAGAACTTGCCTTTTACCATTTAGTTACTTAGAGATTCTAAGTGATGGGGGATACAACTGGTGTAAATTCAATTTCTCTGCATGACTGAAAATTTTCATAATGAAACACTGGGGGAACCCCAATAATTTAGGCTAGAATCTATTTTAATATTTATGGGCCCGGGCGCCTGGGTGGCTCAGTGGGTTAAGCCGCTGCCTTCGGCTCAGGTCATGATCTCAGGGTCCTGGGATCGAGTCCCGCATCGGGCTCTCTGCTCAGCAGGGAGCCTGCTTCTCCCTCTCTCTCTGCCTGCCTCTCCATCTATTTGTGATTTCTCTCTGTCAAATAAATAAATAAAATCTTTAAAAAAAAAAAAAAAAAAAAAATATTTATGGGCCCAATGAACCTCTACTTCCCAGTGAGTAAATTTCAAAATGATTAGCACTTTTGATACAATGATTAACAAACAAGCTATAGAACATTATATAGTATCATCTTGAAGTTGTAAAATCTTCCCCCAAATGAGGTCACAGCGATACCCCATTTTTTGCCATTCAGCCAGCAGTGTGAGGTAAAGGCCCCATATAGAGGACGATAAATTGATTATACTGTTGAATGGTGAAACAATCAATGCTTGTAAGAATTTCATTTGCTGCCACCATTTCAGCGATAACTATGCTGCTTTCCTCTTCATTGAACCCTGAGAACCTTATATGCAAACACAGTGTCATCCAAAGAATGCTGAGAGCATACTGTGGTGAACATTCATAACCAGGCAGAAGCACCCCTGCTCACAGTAATCAGCTTTAAAAATAGATAGAACGGAACTTCTTTCAACAAGCTCCACAGGAAGTCAATAAAGTACTGTTTAACTCTTATCTGCTTAAACTGCTTTAAAAAAAGGGGATGGGGGTGGCAAAACTAGAACCATCACCTACAAAAGGAGTTCTGAGCCAGTATCTCTAAAAATATCAATGACCTTTTTTTTTTTCCAAAATACAAAACACATATTAAATGTACCTGTTGCTATACTTGTGGCCATCCTTTTTAAGACCCCCAATTACATGTAACAGATTACCATCACAGCACTAACCATCCACAGCATTTTCAGCTCCCTGTTTCACAGAATTGAAAGCTGAAGGGACACTAATCTAATTCACCGGATGAGTAGGAAGGCAGCAGCCCATGTGAGAATCTCCAGTACTCCCCTCACACTTCTAACAAATTAATCTTAAGCCACAGACTCAATCTCATTACTCCCCCTACACAAAAATCTTCAAAGATTCCCCAATAACCACCAAAAAAGTTCAAGTTGCTCAGCTTACAAATCAGAGCACTTACAATATGGTCCTGATTCATCTTTCTAAACACACATGACTCATTATTCCCCCCAAATCCTATAGTTTCCGGGGCCCCGCACCTTTCTTGATGATGTTACGTCAACAATTCATGCCTCTATTTCTAACAGTTAACCTTAAGAGCTTACTACACATCAGATGCTTTGCTAAGCTACATATATACCTCATTTAATTCTCATAATAGTGCATTGAAATAGGAATTACTAATACTATCACACAAATGAGAAACAAAGACTTAATGATGTTAAATAACTTGCCCAAGGTCACAGAGCTAGTAAATGGCAAAGCTGGTCTACTGATTCAAGAGCCCAGACTGGTCAGTATGATTCAGATTTCCTTTCTATCGCCTATGGTTACTGAACTCCTGCCCAAAGTCCATCTCAAATGCTATCTCCCCAGTGTGTGCAGTGGGGCGGGCAGGTGTGGGATATTCGCCTGTCTTTATTCCATGTCCACTCTCCAGCCTGAGACCCCGAAGCACCTTGCTCATACTCAGCACAAGCTCTACCATATTCTGTTTTGTATCCGTTGTCTTAGTCCCCAACTGGACAACTCCTTGTGGGCAGGGACGGTGTCTCACATACTTTGTCTCCTGCAGTAGTGAGCACACTGCCTTGCACCTAACAGGCATTCAATAAATTTGTAGAACTGAACGGGAAATTTTTTTTTTTAAATAAACATTTTACTCTGGAACCTTAGATTTATAAAAGAAGTTGAAAGATACTACAGAATTTCCCATACAGCCCTCATTCAGTTTCAGTTTCCCTTAATAGTATTAAGACCTTATATTACTGTGGTTCATTTGTGAACACTAACAAACCAACAACCATATGGTCCTATCAACTGAACCGCAATTTTCTGCAGGTCTTGCCTGTTTTTTTCCATTAATGCCCTTATTTGTTTCAGGATCCAATCCAGGATACGTAGCATTTAACATCACATCTCCTTACTCTCCTCTGGTCTGCGGTAGTTTCTTAGTCTTTGTTCTTCTTCGACCTCACAGAGTTTTGAGGGGTTCCTGTCGGGTATTTTGCAGAACATCCCCGGATATGCTTAGCTGATGTTAAGCTCGTATTTTTGATGAGGCCTGAGTTTACAGAGAGAATCCCACGGAAGTGAGATGCCCTTCTCATCACATCCTATCAGGGGCTACATGAAGTCCACATGACGTCACTGGTGATGCAAATCTTGATCACTGGGTTAATGCCAGGAGTGTTTGGCATTCTTCTCCACCGGACAGTTACTAGTGGACAAGATGTCCTTTTTCACCAACAGTTGTCCTTTCCTAACTCATCTGAAACAGGATCATTTATACTAGAGACAATATTTGAAAATAATTATTTCCTAAAGAGTTTAAGAACATAATCTGACTTCCCTGTATTTCAACATAACCTTTGAATTTATTCAACTCAAGTTTTGAAAGGTAAGTATATAAGCTATTACAGACACTGAAGCATTTGTCTGCAGCTAAAAGTGTATTAACCCCAGTATCTGATTACTCCTTCTCCAGACCAGTTCTTTAAAGAATATGCAAGCACTTAAGTAACAAAATGCAAAACGAAAAATCATCTCTAAAACTTCTCATACCTTCTCACTAGCAAATGACAAAACCACCAAGTTGCTTTCAGAAAGCCTGTCCTATGAACTTAAAAAATATATTTAAAAATATATGGATACGCAGACAGACAAAACAACTTATACTGAGCAGGAAACAGCTCTAACAGAATCTAATCAAATATGCAGAAAGTCTATCTGGTTATCATTAATTATTTACCTCCTAAATATATGACACATTAGACATTTAAATATATGGTTTCTCTGAACAAATACAGAGTAGCTACTGAACTTTAGTATCCTCAAAACAGGGGAAGAAATATGGAATTTTCTGTAACTATCTGAATCTAAGACTTTTGAAGGGATCAAAACTGGAGAAATCCTCATAACTGCCACTCTCTTCAATATATTTTCCATGAAAAATAATCCTCCTTGGGATGGCCTGAATAGTTCAGTCAGTTAAGTGTCTGCCTTCAGCTCAGGTCATGATCCCAGGGTCCTGGGATAGAGCCCCACATCAGGCTCCCTGCTTGGCCAGATGCCTGCTTCTCTTCTCTCCCATTCCCCCTACTTGTATCTCTGCTCTTGCTGTCTCTCCGTCAAATAAATAAATAAAATCTTTTAAAAACAAAGAGGAGGGGCAAAACAAATGCAGGGCACATGGTTAGCTCAGTTGGAAGAGAGTGCAACTTTTGGTCTCAGGGTCATGAGCTGGAGCCCATACTGGGTGTGGAGATTACTTAAAATATATACATAAATAAATTTTAAAAAGGCAGAACAAATCCATGTGAACAGTTATTTTGAAAATACTGGCCAATCAATGTCCCAAGCAAACTACCTTTATAAGAAAATCATGCTGGGGCACCTGGGTGGCTCAGTGAGTTAAGCTGCTGCCTTCGGCTCAGGTCTTGATCTCAGGGTCCTGGGATCAAGCCCCGCATCGGACTCTCTGCTCAGCGGGGAGCCTGCTTCCTCCTCTCTCTCTCTGCCTGCCTGTGGTCTCTCTCTGTCAAATAAATAAATAAAATCTTTAAAAAAAAAAAGAAAAGAAAATCATGCTAGTTTTGTATATTCTCACCTAAGGCAGAAAGTAATGCCCTCTCTTTGAGACCCAGTCTTTGTCGGTATCTTTTATAAAGACTCGAAAATGCACTTAGCATCTTAGCACAGCTTCATAGATTGTAGGATTTCAGGGGCTGTGCCACCTACCCAGTAGCATCTACCCTACTTCCAAACAGGAAAATGAACATTTGAGCCACCCATGTGTATTGAAGCCACCAGGCAAGAGTAAACAGTGTTTACTGTGTGCAGTAAGTTCAGCAAAGTAAAACACATATGATAAAATGTCAACAGGGTCAAGGTGCAGAGGTATATTCACATATAAGGAAAAATAAAGAAAAAAAAATCACAAATGTACCTTGAATAGAATACGAGATATCTGAAAGCTATATGCAAACTTAAACCGATCATGATGAACTGGTAGAAACTGAATGGTACTTGAAAAAGTGATGTGGGGTGCCTGGGTGGCTCAGTGGGTTAAGCCTCTGCCTTCGGCTCAGGTCATGCTCTTAGGGTCCTGGGTTCAAGCCCTGCATCGGGCTCTCTGCCCAGCGGGGAGCCTGCTTCTTCCTCTCTCTCTGCCTGCCTTTTTGCCTACTTGTGATCTCTGTGAAATAAATAAAAGAAATCATTAAAAAAAAGAAAGAAAAAAGAAAAAGTGATGTTTTGCCTGTGAAAGGAGGAGGGGAGGGTTTAAACAAAGAGAGGAAACCAAAAAATGGTAACTGAAAAAATGAATTGGTAAAAATCTTCAGAACGCAGCAACTCTTAAAATCTTAACATCTAATTCTGTTCTGTCTCAACATCAAATTAGATACACAATATAGAAAGGCATTTTAATAAAAATTACAGAGAACTCTAGTCCAATAACTTTTACTAATTCACTCATTCCACAAATACTAAAAGCCTACTCTATGGCAAGCACTGTTCTTAAGCTTACAAATTTAGGGGAAATGGACTATTTCATTTCAAACGCTGAGTAAACCACAACCATTAAACAGAGTAGGCATCAAAAGTCCCTCCCCAGCCCTCAGAGACATAGCAATGCACGCACATGTGCACAAGCATGCCCATTAGACCATAACAGAACTACAGAAGAAATTTTTGCTAGATATTCCCCACAAAAGCAAATTCTTACTTTTGCAAATTGTCACAAAATGAGAAAGAATTAGGTCACTGTGATTATTTCTATAATCAAACACAAGAAAAAAATTACATGCTAGTTTCACTTACTAATATAATGTATTATATAGGTGAATAAATCATAAATGATTGTTAGTTATATATTTATATATTATACATACTAATACAACACATTACATAGATAAAAAAAAATCATAAGTGACTGTTTTGTTTTTAAAATAAAGATTTTTTGGGCACCTGGGTGGCTCAGTGGGTTAAGCCTCTGCCTTCAGCTCAGGTCATGGTCTCAAGGTCCTAGGATTGAGCCCTGCATCGGGCTCTCTGCTCTGCAGGGAGCCTGCTTCCTCCTCTCTCTCTGCCTGCCTCTCTGCCTACTTGTGATCTCTGTCTGTCAAATAAATAAATAAAATCTTTTTAAAAAAATAAATAAAATAAAGATTTTCTTTATTTTAGAGACACAGAGAGAATGTGAGCAGGGGGAGAGAAGAGGGAAAGGCAGAGAATCTCAAGCAGACTATGCACTGAGTGTGAAGCCAGACACGGGACTCGATCTCACAATCCTGAGATCATGACTTGAGCCAAAATCAAGAGCTGGATGCTCAGTCGACTGAGCCACCCAGGAGCCCCAGAATCATAAATGATTGTTAAATAGAGTCCAGTGAGCATTTACACATCATTACAAACTAGAGATAATCCAAGCAATGCAAGAATAGTTTAACTTTGCCGATGTGTAACCATAATTCACTGTAACAACTGCACATAGAGAAACACAACATGAGGCACCTGGGTGTCTCAGCTGGTGGAGCATCCAACCCTTGATTCTGGCTCAGGCTGTGATCTCATGGTCATGAGATCCAGACCCACACTGGGCTCTGCGCTCAGCAGGGAGTTTGCTTGAGATTCTCTCTCTCCCTCTGTCCCTCCCATTCAATTCCATCCCTGTGAGCTGTCTTAAATAAATCAAGAAAGAAAAGAGAAGAGAAGGGAAAAGGAAAGAAAAATAAAACATGTTCAGTTCACAGAGCCAGTGACTTCTTACGTCCATGGCAGTCCAGTTACCACTGTGGTCCCAGCTCCCACCATCTCACCCAGGCGACTGGTTTAGCTTCTGACTGGTCATCCTGTACTCTCTGGCAATGAGCTCAGCAATGAGCTATACAGACCAAGGGTTCCTCCTTCCCCTCCCTCTGCCAGGAGGGGTTTCTAGTAAACCCCTTTCCAAGGGTTCCCACAGTCTCTAGGTGCACGACAGATGGTTCTCAGTAACTCCTAGAAACAGGTGGTTCCTAGACTTCACCTTTTTACCTCACTCACCACAATTAACCCCATTAAAAGAGAGGACAGGGTGGGCTGGGAGACAGAGTTTCCTTCCTGAAGCCCAGTCTCACAGAACAGCCAGGTGTGCCCCAGCCTGAGCACTCCTCTCCACAGCACACCAAGAAGAGGGGGTCTGCGTTCCTGTCATCCTTCTAACCATGAACTCCAGCCTGACCTTCACCTGCAGCCTACTGAGAGCAAGTTCTCAGAACTACTTGCTGACCGAATACTTGTAGCAAGAAAACTTCAACAGCCTTTGCATTAGGACACTCACTGCTTCTGAAAAGGTGATGGTAAAGCATACATGAGATCAAAATGACTATTTTAACCATTTTCAAGTGTATAATTCAGTGGATAGAGCACTCAATACTTTTCTTCTTCCCTTATTTTTCACTGACTATGGATCTCTGCGTTTTTTCCTTAAGATTTTATTTATTCATTTGACAGAAACAGAGAACATAAGGGAAGAGCAGGCAAAGGAAGAGGGAGAAGCAGGCTCCCTGCCCAGGGAAGCGAAACCCAATGGTCTCAATGCCAGGACCTAGAATCAGACCTAAGCTGAAGACAGACACTTCAACAACCGAGCCACCCAGGTGCCCCTCTAATTTTTTTTTTTAAAGCAAATACTGGGGCACCTGGATGGCTCAGTCAGTTAAGTGTCTGCTGCTTTGGCCTGAGGTCATGATCCCAGAAGTCCTGGGTTTGAGTCCTGTTCAGCGGGGAATCTGCTTCTCCTCTCCCTCTGTAGCTCCCCAGCTTGTGCTCTCTCGCTCGCTATCAAATAAATAAAATCTTTAAAAGAAAAAAAAGCAAATACTTAGGTCTGCTTTCTGTGAACAATGCACTATTCTAAGTGTTTTCCAAATATTGCCGTATTTATTATAACACGACGGTCCCAGAACACCTTTAAGTGAGATAGCTAAGGCAAAGAGCAGTACCTGGACTCAAGGCATAGACAGTGAATGGCAGAGGGCTCCACTCTGGGCAATCCAGCTCACACAATCCAGCTCTAATTCTGTTCTTTCTCAACATCCCTGCTCAACATGCCATATTTCCCAACACACGCTTGTGTCACTGCCTGAGAAACTGAGAAACTGTGCTATATAAGGCAGGGCCTTAATGATCATTCAGGATCTGCAAGTGAAGATTTAATCTATAAAACCCTGATCCAGTGATTAAAAGGTAAAATAGTTAATATTCACTCACACAGAGATAGGTCTAAAGATCCCCAGGACAAAGGTTCAGGCTGAGAATTTAGCTCACAGTTACAACAAGTAACAATGGAGGATTCTCTTTCCTAAGTGTCTTTTTAATCACGCTCTTTGAAGTCAGAACAGGAGAATTTAAAAAAAAAAAAAAAAAAAAAAAAAGGATCAACTTTACCCAGGAAATACAAGTCAACCATTTTAAATGTAAATAACTGGGGAAGAAGTTCTAAGAATGAAACAAGCTGAAGACTACTAAACTCTGAATGCTTACACTTGGATTTCAACCATCCAGGTATATTGTATTAGACACTGAAGCGGGGTGAGTGTTTTGCATGTGAAAGGAGGAGGGGAAGGGTTTAAGCAAAGAGAGGAAACAAAAATGTTAGCGAAGCCTCCTTACTCCGTTTCTTTGACAAATTTAAAACACTGGATTTAAGCTTTGGCGCGCGGGGGGGGGGGGGGGGGGGGGGGGGCGGGAACACGACGACATGTATTTTAATACACAGTAAGTAAAAAAAAATTAAGCTGCCAGGATTAAAGTACACAATGCATTTGCTCCTTCGTACACTACAGCCTGGCAAAAAAAAAAACATTCTTGGAGCCAGTTTTTGACCTTGTTCTTTAAGATGGTCTAATTTAAATGCAGTTGTGCACTTCCTAAGTATTATGGTTTTAGAGCAAGGCTTGGCTGGCACTAGTAGAACGAAGTGATTAGGAAAAGCTTTTGCACATTCTACTTGACATTCACTGCCTACTTCTCTATAATGTTCTGGTTTTCTACAAGTTATCACAGATTCTTTGAGAGAAGGCAAGGGAGAGCTTCATGTTCCCTCTATTTACATAACCAAGCTTATGTCCAATACAAAATATTTGGGGTGAGATTGTTATATAAAGACAAAATCCTGTGGTAAATCACACTATTGAGTATTTTTGTGTGCAAAAGACATACCAATTAAAAGATGTACTCATGTCTGAGTCTACGTGGTTTACTATTTCATATGATACTTGAATTGTTACCTCCAAGGGACCATTTCTGTAATATGGAGTGGAATATACTGTTACCATTCCTCTACATTCAAAGAAAACCAAAATAATTAGTAATAAACATTTGGGAAACTAGCTTTAAAAGAAAAAAAAGAAAGAACGAACGAAAAAAGAGGTTCTGGCACTTAACTAGCTACTCGTCCTTGGGTAACTTATTCTAACTCTAAATAATACAAAAATGCCTGCTCAGGTCCTCTGCCCATTTTTTAGTCAGATTATTTGTATTTCTGGTCTTGAGTTGTAGGGAATCTTTATGTACTTTGATAACTAACCCCATATTGGATATATCACTTACAGATATTTTTCTCCCCTTCAGCAGGCTGCCTTTTTGTTTTGTTGATGGTTTCCTTCACTGTGCAAAAGCTTTCTAATTCTATGTCATCTCAACTGTTTATTTTTGCTTTTGTTTCTCTGGCCTGAGGAGACAAGTCCAGAAAAATATTGCTAAGGCCAATGTCCAAGAGTTTATTGCCTAGATTTTCTTTTCTTTTTTTTTTTTAAAGATTTATTTATTTGAGAGAGAGGGCACACACACAGGGGGTGGCGGGCAGAGGGAGAGACAGTCTTTTTATTTAAAGATTTTTCCCAGTATTTTATTCATTTATTTGAGGGGGGGCAGAGGATAAGGGAGGAGCAGAGTCCCTGCTGAGCCCCTGGGACCAGTATGTAAGCTAAAGGCAGATACTCAACCAGCTGAGCCACCCAGGCGCCCAAGACAGAGTCTTAAGCAGACTCTACACGGTGCTCAATCTTATGACCCTGAGATCATTACCTGAGCTAAAACCGAGTCAGATGCTTGACTGAATGCATCACCAGGCACCCCTAGATTTTCCTTTGGGAGTTGTATGGTTTTATATTTTAATCCAAATCCCTTCTCACTTTTTTTTGATAAATTTCTAAAAGTGGAACTGAGCAAGATTCTAAATTTTTCTATACATACCAGCCCCCAGAAAGGCTAAACCAATTTCATTCCCACCACAACCAGGTAAGGGAGTACTCCCTTTTCCTGCATGCACCCTCCTTTGAAACACTAATTATAAGCTGATTTTCCAATTTTTTGCCAATTTGGGGGGCCAAAGAAAATTATTTTATGACTCATAAACTCAACTGTTCTTTTAATATTTATATGTGCCCTTTTATTTTTCTTTTGTGAACTAGTCATTTCCTTTGTCAATTTTCCATTTAGAAAGAGGATTTTTTTTAGTTTTTAAAAATTTTTTAAGATTTTATTTCTTTGACAGAGAGAGAGGGAGAGCATAAGCAGGGGGAGCAGCAGAGGGAGAGTTCTGAGAAGCGGGCTCCCTACTAAGCAAGGAGCTTGCTGCAGGGCTTAATCCCAGGATGCCAGGATCATACTTGAGCTGAAGCAGATGTATAACCGATTGAGCCACCCAGGCATTCCCCCCTCTTTTTTCTTTGTGGCTCTTGCAATCTATTCTCTCCCTTCTTCCTTCTTCCAGTGAGAGGAGTCTCCACTGCCGACTCCTCTCCCCTTAGATGATTCTGTCCACTCTGCTGGCTTTAAATACCGCCAAAAACTACATCCCACACATCCCCCTCTGAATTCCGAAGTCTAATACAGCCAATTGCCTGCTTGACTTATTGCCTTAGACGGCTCATAAAAATATCTCCAATGTAAACAAGTCCAAAATGGAACTCTTGATCCTCCTCACTCCCAATTTAGCTCTCCCCACATCTATACTCCGAATACCCCATTTTAGTAAATGCCGCTGCCACTGGCAGAGTTAATGACAGAGACCTATACGTCATCTTGATCCTTCCCTGTTATTTCTTCCTGCCCTCCTCTTGTCCAGTTCCCCAGGAATTCTTTCTGATTCTAGCTCCAATCTTCCCACTTTTCTTCCTTTCAGTCTCTCCCTAGACCAAACTATCTTGCTTCCCATCTGGCTGACAACAACCTTGTCACCTACCCCTCTGATCCCACCACTGCTACCCCTAAGCCTAATCCATTTCCCACAGAGCAGCCAATGCTACCATTCTAAAGTAACTACCGAATCAAGTTCTTCCCCTCTTTTTATACGTTTCTGTGAATTCCCATTGCTCAAACCAGAAACCTAGCCAATGCTAGCTCTGCTGCTTCTTTTTTTTTTTTTTTTTTAAAGATTTTACTCACTTACTTACTTACTTATTTTTTATGGGAGGTGGAAAAAGAGTATGCACAGAGCTGGGGGAAGAGTCAGACGATGAGGGAGAGAAAGAGAGAGAATCCCAAGCAGACTCTGCACTGAGCGCAGAGTCCAATGTGGGACTCAATCCCTCAACCCTGTGATCACGACCTGAGTAAAAATCAAGAGGCTTAAACGACTTAGCCACCCATGCACCCCTTTCTAGGTTTAAAACACATCAAGTACTGTCTACTTCTTGCTATCTCTACCATCACCACTTTGATTCAAGCCATCATCTTTCTCCAGGACCAAAAAGGGAGTGCTGCCCCCTTCCCAATCATCAGAAAGTCATTCCTAATCTGAGTGGGAATCTTTAACCAAAACCAAACTTCTTTTTAAAAAAATGTAATTATGTGTGTGAGAGAGAGAGAAACAGAGAGACAGAGAGCAAGCCTGGTGGGGGGCAGGCACAGGCCAGAGGGAGAGAAACTTAAGCAGACTTGAGCTGAGCACAGAGCCCAAAGCAGAGCTCAATATCACGACTGGAGATGAAACCAAAAGTCAGACACTTAACCAAATGTGCCAGCCAAGCGCCCCAAGCCCTATCTTCTCCACACCAAAGATCTAAGCTGACTACACTAAGATATGACACACTAACTGAAAACCTCTCTGGGAGGCTAGGGGAAGACTACAGCAGCACAAATACTTCTGTCTTGTCTATGAAACACCACTGTTCTACTAGAGAAACACCAAAAACCTTACAAGCTCTAGGTTACAACCCTCCTAAGAGAAGGACTGTGTTGGTTCCACGTGGTGTGCGATCACTGCTCCTCGAGTAGTGCTTACCATCAAGAAAGTACCCAAGACTAATTTTTTCTTTAATGAATGGTTAGAACATGAACTTTTAGTTAGTTCTAAATTATTCCCAGCTGAAAGACAAGGAAGCCAAATCTTGATCATTTCAGCTTATAACTAAAAAGGCAGCAGAGTTACAACAAAGTTTCATCTTATTTTCAAATTGTATATACTCAAACAGTAATGTTTTTAAGATGGACTCTGCTGCATAATCCCATTCAGCTTCTATTGTAACATCCTGTGCAAGAAGGAAAACAGGTGCAAAAACCAGGGTCACAGATCAAAGACAAGAAAGCAGCTTAAAGTTTTTGCTTAAGTCGTTTTTTATAAAGTCTAAGAGAAATAAGGGCAAGTTTATCTTGAGAGAAGTTACTTCACCTAATATCCTCTCTAAAATAAAGACAGGAAGCAACTCTATTAAATATGGATAGATATACAGAGCGGACTTAAGGGATCAGCTCTTCAACATCCAGCCTAGGAACAAATTCCCTTGTGCATACAGCTTTAGGGAAACAAGTGTGTTCCCCAAGCCAGCAGGTTCATCTAGAAGTGACTCCTGGCCCACAGCACTCACCTTTTCTTTCGAGTTGACTGGTTCAGGGATCATCAACTGATCTACACATACATAGCAAGCCAAAGTCAAAACTGAAACTGAGAGTCAAGACGTTGTACTACAGTGGAAACCCCACAAGATGTAAATGTTGGATGTAGCAGAGGTCAGTTTTCCAGCAATTTAGACACCCGTCTGCATCAAGAGAATGCGGAGAGAATCCTGGCAACATTTCCAACCCCGGTTTGTTACTCCTGAGGATTCCTTGCATCCTTGTCCTAAGTGCAACTCAACATATTCACTTTTTCCAGAATTTACAAGTCCACACATTTCTCTCTCCCAAAAAGAAAAACCAGGAATGAAGCATAAAAGCCCTGTAATACCCTTTCATGATAAAAAACACTGAACAAGGAACACAAGGAAACCTTCTCAACCTGATAAAGGAGATCTATGAAAATCCCACAGCTACGGGCCACCTGGGTGGCTCAGTGGGTTAAGCCTCTGCCTTTGGGTCAGATCACGATCTAAGGGTCCTGGGATTGAGCCCCATATCAGGCTCTCTGCTCGGAAGGGAGCCTGCTTCCCCCTCTCTCTGCCTGCCATCTGCCTACTTGGGATCTCTGTCAAATAAATAAATAAAATATATTAAAAAAAAAAAAAACAAGAAAGAAAGAAAGAAAATCCCACAGTTAACATCATACTCAATGGTGAAAACACCAAAAGATTTCCTCCTCATATCAAGAACAAGACAAGAATGTTTGCTCTCATTTGCAGAAAATCCAAAGGAATCCAGTAAGAAATTACTGGAATCAGTAAATAGTCCTGCAGAGTTACAGGATACAAAATCAGTTGTGTTCTATATACCAGCAATAAACTATCCGAAAATGAAAGCAGGAAAAACAATTACATTTATAATAGCATCAGAAAGAATAAAAAAATTTTTTTTCAAAGATTTCATTTATATGAGAGAGAGAGAGGAGAGAGCAAAAACAGGGGGAATGGCAGAGGGAGAGTGAGAAGCAGGCTCCCCACCGAGCAGGGAGTCCAAAGCAGAACTCGATCCCAGGACTCGATCCCACGTACACACCACGTTAGGGAGAAGGAGACAGAGAATCCTCAAGCAAACTCCCTGTTGAGTGCAGAGCCCAAAGCAGGGCTCCATCCTGGGACCTGAGATGAACCCAAGAGTTGGCCACTTAACCAACTGAGGCACCCAGCACGCCTACTTAGAAATAAATTAAACCAAGGAAGTGAAAAACTCGTACACTGGAAACTACAGAAACGCTGCTGAGAGATGTTTTAAAAGACCTAAACAAATGGGAAAACATCCCATGTTCATAGATAGGAAGACTTAGTATTTTTTTTTAAGATTTTATTTATTTATTTGACAGAGAGAGAGAGATCACAAGCAAACGAGAAACAGACAGAGAGAGAGGGGAAACAGGCTCCCCGCTGAGCAGAAGGCCTGATGCAGAGCTTGATCCCAAGACCCTAAGATCATGACCAGAGCCGAAGGCAGACGCTTAACGCACTGAGCCACCCAGGCGCCCCAAGACTTAGTATTGTTAAGATAGCAATACTTCCCAAACAGATGTACCAGTCCAATCCAATTCCTATGAAAATTACAGCCACCCATTTTGCAGAAATTGGTGAGCTGATCCTAAAATTCATAAAGAATCTCAAGGGACCTCAAATAATCAAAACCACCTTGGAAAAAAAAAGGAACAGAGTTGGAGGATTCACACTTCCTGATTCTAAAACTTTACTACAAAGCTACAGTAATCAAGACGGTATGCATACTGGCCTAACGACAGACATAACCAACGGAAAGAAGAGAGAGAACCTAAAAATAACCTTCATATAATTGACTTTTGACAAGGGAATACAGGCCAATTCAACAGGGAAAGAATGTTCTTTTCAATAAATAGTGCTGGCACTAAAGGATCCCCATATGCAAAAGAATAAAGTTGGACCCTTACCTTTGATGATATACAAAAATTAACTCAAAATGATCACAGGCATAATCTTCATGAAATCAGATTAAGCAATGGTTTCTTTGCCATGATATCAAAAGCACAAGTAACCAAAGAAAAAAACAGTGGACCTCACCAAAATTAAAATTGCTTGTGCTTCAAATGACACTAAAAAGAAAGTGAAAAGACCGCCCACAGAATGGGAATTAAATGCTGTAAATCATATATCTCTGATTAAGGGTCTAGTATCCAGAATATGTAAAGAATGCTACAACTCAACAATAAAAAGAACCCCAACCAGGCAAAGGATTTGAACAGAAATTCCTCCAAAGAAGATACACAAATGACAAATAAACACATGAAAAAAAGATCACATTATTACTCATTAGGGAAATGCAAATCAAAACCACAATGATAGCTACCCCATACCCAGTAGGACAGCTATAAAAACAAAAACAAAATATAACAAGTGCTGGTAAGAAACTGGAACTCTCCTCCTCCATTGTTAGAGGAATGTAAAATGCTGCTGTGATAAACAGTCTAACAGTTCCTCAAAAAGTTAAACATAGAATTACCATATGACTCAGCAATTCCTCTCCCAGGTATTTACCCAAGAGAACGCAAAACATATAGCCACACAAAAGCTTACATGCAGATGTTCACAGCAGATTATTCATTATGTCAAGTGCAAACAACCCAAATGTCCATAATCAAAATGTGGTATATCCATGGGATAGAGTATATCTAGCCATTAAAAAGGGAAGTAGTACTGACCCACACTATAACATGAACGAGTTGTTAGGAAAGCCAGACAAAAATGGCCACACATTCCAAGTCCACTTACATGAAATGTCTAGAACAGGCAAATCATCAGAGACAGAAAATAGATATTTGTGACTGCCAGGGGCCTGGGGGGTGGGGGGAGCAGAAGTGGGGAATGGGCAGTGACTGCTAATGAGTGTGGTGTTTCTTGAGATGATGGAAACATTCTTAAATTAGATAGTGGGGGATGGTTACAAGACTTTGTTAACATACCAAAAACCACCGAATTACATTCTGTAAAAGGGTGAATTTTATGATACATTAGTATCTCAATTTAAAAAACTGATTAGGAAAAAATTCTTTAAGGAACCAAAATACACATCAGAAAGGTCACACAGGAAAGCCATACATTTTCCTTGGTTAAAAAAAAATCTGAGGGGCACCTGGGTGGCTCAGTTGGTTAAGCCACTGCCTTCAGCTCAGGTCACGATCCCAGGGTCCTGGGATCAAGCCCTGCATCGGGCTCCCAGCTCTGCGGGGCTGCTTCTTCCTCTGACCTTCTCCCCTCTCATGCTCTGGCTCTCTCTCAAATAAATAAATAAAATATTTTTTTAAAAAAATCTGAATCTCAATTGAAATTTATTTATTCTCATTTTATAGAGAACTTGTACAAACCTTGCTGTATGGATTCAAAGCCCATAGTGTATTAAAAACTTCCTATTATGGGTAATAACACTTGATACAGACAAACATACTGACAGGAAGATTTTTAAAAAAACAGCAGAAGAACCTGAAAGTAATTGTATGAGGCCACTTATTAAGGGCAAATTGGTCCATGTACTTAATTATGATCTGGCAGTATCACCAACACACAGCTTGATACAATAAATGATGTTTATAGTAAAGAAAATCAGGATGAGGATTAAAATTAGAGCTAACCCACTTATTACTTTCATTGTGCCGATCACCACTCTAAGTGCTGAACATTTACTCACTCATTTAACAACTCCCAACAACCCTACAAATAAAGTACTACTGTTATCTCATTTTACAGATGAATAAACAGGGATCGCATAGCTAAATGGCAAAATTAAGATTCAAATGCAAGCTTCAGGGTCCCTTCTCTTAACCAACACAGCATACTGCCTCTCAGGAATGAGCAATCCAGCAGGGAAAAGAAAAAAAAATTAGATAATGTTCAGTATGCTCTAAAACTGGGAAATCTACTATTTTAATCTCCCTATAAAGGTCCTCTTCAAAAAAGAACAACAGTGACAGTTCTGTGGCAGCCTCTTACCCACAGGACAATGTCCAGAGACAAAAGAACTCCCACCTGTACTCACAGCTCACTTGTCTGCCCCAATTCTAGCCAACCCAGACCACTCACATTCCTTCAACATACGGAGCCTGGGCATGTTCATGCCCTCATGTTAAAGGCCTTTTTTTCACTTTTTTAATTTGAAAATTTCTACTTGCCTTCTACAACCCAGCTCACATCACACTTCCACTTTGCCACATCCCCTGATGCAACCAGGCAAACCTGTGTTCATGCAGCCTTTTGTACATCTCTCTATTAAAGCATCTGCCTCAGTACATCATAATTAAAAACTCCCCTTTTCACCTCCTACAATTAGAACCTAGTTCACTGTAGATGATAAATTAAATTTCAAATTACATAAAGCAAAATTATTTTTTAAAAACTCAGCCATACAAAATCACCAGTTAGCTAGGGTCCACATAGTCAGGTTTTATCTTAACAAGTCATAAAATTTAAATATTTAAAAGGAATAAAGTTCACTTTCATATAAATTAGAAACTATAAAGGTTCCTACAGATCGATTTCAGTCACCAGAAATCTTTTTAATGAGAAAAGACTGATACTCTGGATCAAACCTGAGTAATCTGTTGTAGTAAACTTAATATAAATAATGACGGGCATAAAATTTTAACTAAGGGATGAGGGTTCCCAGAATCTAAGCCAGAGTCAAAGGAGTGGTAGGTAAGCTACAAGGATACCATTTATTAAGTTAGTGCTTGAGTAATGCATGCTTACTTAATGCCCTCAGAAATTACTGTTCTTCCTAACTGGTGTCACTCCTTGAGTGTTAATTTACTACCTACAAACCTCTAGTCGAATTTACATTTTATTACTTGTCCTAGATGAGTTAGTATTTCCCACTGGACCAAACCAAATACAACCATACCTACAATCAACCCGTTTCTCTCCCAGTATGTAATTTGTAACAACCAAACTAATAACAGATGGGATACCCAATACAGTAAAAGAAACGTCATTTCACTTTGATTAAAAAAAAAAAAAAGTTACCTAACTACTGACTTTATTTTTTTACTTTTTATCCCACATAGATGACTTCCCTAATAAGTTATAGCTCTGGCAAAATCTGCCCTCTTATTGTTGACTCCCAACCTCAGCTGAACCTCAACCTTCTTTCAAACTCTCACCTATCCCCAAACTTCCATGATCTGTGGGGGTCTCCAATGGACCTATACCTCCAACTCATCTTCATGACTAAAAGTCACTGACTTTTCAGAGGCGGGGGGATTCAATGTCTTCCAAGGTAACATTTTATATAAAACCCACCTTTAAATCAAATGTCAACTTTGCATTCTCATTGACCTAAAATTTAAAACCAAGTCAACTACTTCTAAGTGTTACCCATTGAGGCAGTCACAGACCTGAAGAAGTATTTGTGTGGTATGTGCCATTACCTAGGCTGAGAATTCTCCTCATACATTCTTTCTTTCCCCTCCTTGAAGAGGCTTATGGTCTGCTTAGTTTTCTTCATCAAATTCTCCATGAACACCCTAAAATACTCATTTTCTCCAAGGGTCTCCATCTTCCCCTCATATCTTGACAAGACAGTGCGGAGGTGCTGGTAGGTGTCTGGCAGCAGGTCTAAGATATAAGGTGGGCTATTCTTTAGCGCCAGCTTTGGGTTCTGACACAATCGCACCACCTGCAACAAATGGAAAAGAAGGGCTATTACTCTGAGGATCTTAAGGACAATTTCCTTTTTCAAGTTAAAAAAAAAGTTATAAAATATGTGCTCTGTTGCAGAAATACTAAAAAATGCACAAGACCATAAGAAATGATCCATAACACCCCTGCAATTATTTTGCATTTTTAGTGGCCCCCCCAGAAGGGTGGGTTCTTAAAACCATATGAGAGACTAATGGTCCAGAAATTACATAGCAGACAAGGAGGGCCTGGCTGGCTCAGTCAGTAGCGTGTGCAACTGTTGATCTTGGGATTTTGAGTTTAAGCCCCATGCTGAGTGTAGAGATGACTTAAAAATAAATCTTTAAAAAAAAGAAGGAAAGAAAATAGGGGCACCTGGGTGGTTCAGTATGTTAACCCTCTGCCTTTGGTTCAGGTCATGATCCCAGGGTCCTGGGATGGAGCCCTGCATCAGGCTCTCTGCTCACCCCCACCCCCCTCCTGCCTATCTACTTGTGACCTGTCAAATAAATAAATAAAATATTAAAAAAAAAAAAACTTACATAGCAGACTAAACCTTGCAGCAGGAGGAAGACATCACACTAATACCTAAAAAGTGCTAGATGAACTAGAACAAGTTCATTTCAAATGCATGGCTCACCCCACAACACAATAAAGAAAATTCCTAAGGACTGAAATAAAGAACATGGCTGCCCTGGGAAGTAATAGGCTAGAATTGTAACAGCCACTAGGGTCTGGGAGCAGAGGAGCCTTGAAACCCCATGGAGCTCAACTGAGATACCATTTCTTGCCATATATATGACCTCCAGTCCCCATGCTGGGTATGGAGAATGCTTAAAAAGAAAGAAAAGAAGGAAGGGGGGAAAAAAAAAACCTGCAGAACATTTAGCTTAATAATTCTTTTTTTTTTTTTAATTTTTTTTTAATTTATTTATTTGTCAGAGAGAGAGGGAGAGAGAGCGAGCACAGGCAGACAGAATGGCAGGCAGAGGCAGAGGGAGAAGCAGGCTCCCTGCCAAGCAAGGAGCCCGATGTGGACTCGATCCCAGGACGCTGGGATCATGACCTGAGCCGAAGGCAGCTGCCTAACCAACTGAGCCACCCAGGCGTCCCTAGCTTAATAATTCTTTTTCCCATCTTTTACATTCAACTTCTGAGTTCTTATGTTTTATTTGGGTTTCTTTTAAGGAATACGTAGCAATATTTTTAAAACCCAATGTAACAATCTTTGTTTTTAAACTAGTGAGTTTAGTACATTTTATATTTGTTAATAATGACTAATAAATTTATATTTATTCCTACTATCTCATTTTGTATTTTCCACTTACATGGATTTTCCCGTGTCTGGGAAAGACAAATGAGTGGAAGGGAAAAGTCTAGAAACAGACCCAAACATATACAGGCCCTTCACTTATCACAAAGGAGTGGTCTTTTCCAAATATAGTAGTGGAACAATCAGGTATCTAAACAGAACAAAAAAAATAAAATCAAACTAAACCCTCACCTTACACTATACCAAAAAACAAAACCATACATATACACACAAAAAAACAAACCCCCAAAAAGTAGACCTTGGGTTACAGATCTTAATGTGAAAGGCAGACCTATAAAGCTTTAGAAGGTAATATAAGAAAATTATCTAAACTACAGAGAAAACTTTCTTTTTTTTTTTTCAAAGATTTTATTTATTTATTGACAGAGATCACAAGTAGGCAGAGAGGCAGGCAGAGAGAGAGAGGAGGAAGCAGGCTCCCTGCCGAGCAGAGAGCCCGATGCGGGACTCAATCCCAGGACCCTGAGATCATGACCTGAGCCGAAGGCAGCCGCTTAACCCACTGAGCCACACAGGTGCCCCAGAGAAAACTTTCTTAAACAGGATTATAAAAAGCCTTAAACACATACACAAAAACATTAATTGAAAGTCTACTACTTTATAAGAACGTCTGTTTATCAAGATGCCCTACAAAGAATAAAAACCCCTGTAGAGGGGCGCCTGGGTGGCTCAGTGGATTAAAGCCTCTGCCTTCGGCTAGGGTCATGGTCCCAAGGTCCTGGGATTGAACCCCGCGTTGGGCTCTCTTCTCGACAGGGAACCAGCTTCCTCCTCTCTCTCTCTGCCTGCTTCTCTGCCTACCTGTGATCTCTGTTAAATAAATAATAAAATCTAAAACAAAACAAAACAAAACCCTGTAGAGAATTAAAGAATATATAACACATATATATATCCAAATGTATATATTCAGAATATACAGGCATTTCAGAGACAGCACAGGTTTGATTCCAGACAACCACAATAAAGCACTTAATAAAGTGAATCAAATTAGTATTTTGGTTTCCCAGTGCATATTAAAGTTATGTTTATACTATACTGTAATCTATTAAATATACAATACTAGGTCCTAAAAAAATGTACATACCTTAATTAAGAAATACTTTATTGCTATAAAATGCCAAGCATCCTCTATGCTTTCAGTGAGTTGTAACATTTTTGCAATTGAGGGTCCTGCCTCAATATGGATGCCTGCTGACTCATCAGGATGCTGGTTGCTGGTTGATTTAAAGTGAGAGATGTGCGATTCTTTCACTTGAACACTCAGAGACCAATGTAGGGTTATTAACTGTCCTAATTTCAGTATCATTGTGTCTCAGGAAATAGGCCACATGAGAGGTAGAAAGAGGGGGAATAGCTGGCCAGTTGTAGAACAGTCAGAACACAAAACATTTATCAATTAAGCTTGCAATTTCAGGGGCTTCTGGCTGGCTCAATGAGTAGAGCATACAACTCTTTTTTTTTTTTTTTTTTTTTTTTTAAAGCATACAACTCTTGATCTTGGGGTCTTGAGATGAAGGCCCACACTGGGTATAGAGCTCTCTTAAAAAAAAAAAAAAAAAAAAGTTCAACATTACTCATGGGTGAGGTTTGTGGTGCCCTAAAACTATTAGAATAGTAATAACAAAGATTACTGATCACAGAAACAAACATAAATGAGAAAGTGTGAAATACTGGGAGAATTTACCATATGGCACAGAGTGAGCAAAGTGAGCAAATGCTGTTGGAAAAATGAAGTAGAGAGACTTCCTTGAATTTGTCAAGAGGCTTGCTTCAATTTGTAAAAAAAAGGCAGTATTCGCAGAGCACAATAAACTGAGGGATGCCTGTAACTGCTTCAGTGCCATTTAATTTCTTCTCTCCTTCTGGAACTTCAGTGACTTAATCCATAAGACCTTTTCATCATGTTCCATATGTCTTTTACACTCTTTTCTGTTTTCTCCATCCTCTGCTTCTAGTGGTTTAGTCTGGATTTTTTTCCCCTAATTTAGCTTTCACTTCACTAATTTTCTCTTCAGCTGTATCTATGCTGTTAAACCCATTCACAGAATTCGTAATAATCAGCTGCGTTTTTCAGTTTCAGAATTTGTTTATTTCAAATGTCAAAATTATCAATTTTGTCTTTAGTTCCTCTAACACATTAATCATACATTTTTTTAAGCCCATGATTGATAATTCAAATATCTCTGCCTATCCTATGGGTATGTTTCTACTGTCAGTTTTTCCTCTTGGTTTCTAGTTGCATTTCATCTCTTCATATGCCTGGTTATTTTTTACAGAACTTTGGACATTATAAATAAAAAATTATAGACACAATCTGAGGCTATGGATGATGGGGAAAGGGTTCACTTTTGCTGGTGGCAAGCAGACACGCTAGGGATATTAGGTTCCCAGATCATCTTAATCTAATCCAGAACTGAAAAGACTGAACAACTGGGCTTCACTCCTTAGTAAAGACTAGTCTACTTGTTTTACCCTTACTCCTACAATTAAGGTCCTGAGGAACCCAACCCAAAACCAGAGTTTCCCAGGGCCCTCTATCCTGGGAGGCTCTGATTCCAATATTTTGTCTTCCCTGACATCAGCCTTTTGAACACTTTACTCAGTCTCTCAACTGTCACTTCCAAAGTCAGCCATGATCTCATGGACAAAGCAGCCTCTAACATCAAGCTAACTTCTCAGAGTCTTCCTTATCTTCTGGAACTTGGCCTCATCATTCCTTACTGCTTTTATAGCTCTTCAATGCTTTCTAGCTTTTCTAGTTGTCAGCAATATATTTGGTTTGGTTTAAAACAATCTGACGTTGTCTAACATTGGCAGAAGCAAAATCTGACATCTTGCTTTTTATTTCACATTTAAAAACATCTATTTCCTTGTGTCAACAAAAGCTCATTATAAGCCTGAGATGTCTAAATGATTCCACTCTATAGATAGACCACAGTATATCTTAACCACCCCCCTCACCCCACACTGTTTTAACATTTATGTTGTTTTTAAGCCTTTTCTATTACAAGGACTACTGTGATGAACATCACTGAGCATGTTATTCTTTTATACATCAGATTATTTCATTCAAATAGATTCCCCCAGAAGTGGAAACATTAGGTTCAGCTAGGATAACCACAAACCTTCCATTTAATAACTAATCATCAATGACTCTTCTTATAATGAGTCAGATGGTATTAAATTTTTAAAGCTAGGAATCTTATTCTCTGTACAGCATTTCCTGAACTCTTGAAAAAAGAGGCCCATATAATCCTACTAAACATAAGCTGAATCAACAAAAATATCTGATGCATGAATATTTTAGGTGTTTTAGGAAGCTGCTCATCCTATTAAAGATTTCAAGCCAAAAGGGAAAAACACAGCCAAGAAAGAAAGACTACCTCAAAAGACAACTATATTCTAAGTGCAAGAGTTAATAAGAATTCATATTAATAAACAAAGTCTTCAATTTACAGTGTTACATTCCAAAACCTCATTTTTAAGCCAGTTGTTTATAATTCAGAATATATTTTTACAGAATATATGTTTATAATAAAAATAAAAAGAAAATCTTCCTTAAGTTAGTTCATGGAAGAAAGTAGGTAGACTGACTATAAGACTTAAGATCTCAAGACCCAGCAAAGGCTATAAGAGGTATGTAATTGAAGGTTTTTATCTTCACAGAAAATTGGAAATGATAAGGAGAAAGAACCAGAAGAGAAAAAGATAAGCAAGAAGCTAAGGTTTCTGGGAAGACAACAGGAAATGAGATAGATAGATATATATATAGCTATATGGCTAGAAACATTACACATCATTAGAAAGAAAGGACACTTCCATCCTCTGAAACAGAAGGGATGAGGGCAGATTGAGAGACAAACTCAGACATATGAAGGCAGTTAACATGAAGGTAGCAATGTTCCTGATGGTTTTGATTTTTCTCAACGTACCCATTCAACAAATGTATGTCAAGCACTGGAATACACAGAAGTAAAAAGACAACATGCCTGAATCTGGGAGCCATCAGGCAATAAGCTACAAAAAAGAAATTAAAAAAATATATACACAGGGGGTTCTAAGACCTGAAACCATTAAACTCCCAGAAGAAAACACAGGTGGTAAGCTCCTTGACAATGGTCTTGGTGATGATTTTTTGGATCTCACTTCAAAAGCAAGGGCAAAAGAGCAAAATTAAAGGAAATAACATCAAACTGAAGTTTCTGCCCAGTAAAGGAAATCATCAACAAAATGAAAAGGCCACCTACCAAATGGGAGAAGATAGTGGCAAATCATGCATTTGATAAGGGTTTAACATTCAAACATTAAAGAACTCACACAACTCAGTAACAAAAACAACCAGATTGTCATGTGAGCAAAGGATCTCCATAAACATATTTCCAAAGACATACAGATGGCCAACAGACACATGAAATGATACTCAACATCATTCATCATCAGGAAACTGCAAATCAAAACCACGGTGATACCACCTTATACCTGTCAGAACGGCTAGTATCAGAAAGACAAGAAGGAAGTGTTGGCAAGGATGCAGTGAAGAGGGAAGCCTCCCGCATTCTTGGTGGAAATGTAAACTGATGCAATCGTACAGGAACCAGTATGGAGGTTCCTGTAAAAAAATTAAAAACAGAACTACCATACGATCTAGTAATTCTACTTGTGGATATCTCCCTGAAGAAAAAAAAAAACTAATTTGAAAAGACATGCACCCCTGTGTTCACTGCAGCACTATTTACAATAGCCAACATACAGAAATGATCTAAGTGTCCATGGTCTGATGAATGGATAAAGAAGATGTGGTATGTGTGTACAACAGAATACTACTCGGCCATAAAAAAAGAATGAAATCTCACCATCTGTGATAACATAGATGGACCCTGAGGGTATTCTGCTGTGAAATAAGCCAGAAAGATAAAGACAAATACCGTATGATTTCACTTATATGTAGAATCTAATAAATAAGACAAACATGCAACCAAAACTCACAGAGAACAAATTTGTGGTTGCCAAAGGGGAGAGGGGGTTTGGAGGTCAGCAAAATGGGTAAAAGGAGTCAAAAAAGTATAAACTTCGATCAAGGGAATGTAATGCTTGGTGACTATAGTCAATAATACAATATGTATTAGATAACTAAGCATTGTTAATAGAGTAAATCTTAAAAGTTCTCATTGAAAGAAAAAATTTGGGAGGACAGCTTTGTAACTTTGTATGGTGAGAGATGGTAACTGTACTTGTGGTGATCCTTCTGCAATGTATACAAACAATCATTCATCATGTTATACAGCTGAAACTAACATCATGTTACATGTCAGTTATACTCCGATAAAAAGAAAAGTGTCAGGCTCTATGCAGAGCATTTAAATAGAGTAAGAATATGCTGAACAAATTCCTTTTTTTTTTTTAAGATTTTATTTATTTGATAGAGCACAAACAGGAGGAACAGCAGAGGGAGAAGCAGGCTCCCTGCTGAGCAGGAAGCCTGACTTGGGGCTCCATCCCAGGACTCTGGGATCATGACCCAAGCCAAAGGCGGATGCTTAATCGACTGAGCCACCAAGGCACCCCTGAACAACTCCTTTAGAACACTGAATAGGGAAAGATTCTCTAATGTGTTTTTGGATTAAGAGTTGAAATTACACAAAGTAGTTGCCATGCAGTATCAGCGGAAGAGGAGCCCAGAGTGGGAAACTAATCCAACAGTCTGAACATGGGAACAGGTCTGGATCTGTTTGAGGAATAAAAAGATCAGTAAGACTAAGGAGACAGCAAAGTGGAGAGAGGAGAGAGAGATGTGAAATTAACAAGGAGGTAATTAACAAGGAAGGCATTAGGATGAAGCCTGTAATATAAGCTTTTAAGTTTTTGATTAAAATTAGAAAGGACCAAATGTTTTCATATTTTGCTAAGATTGCATCAACCAACTATATTGAAATGTCCTGTTTCGGTCATTTACCTTCACTCATTTTCTTTCTTTTTTTTTTTTTTTTTAAAGATTTTATTTATTTTATTTGACAGACAGAGATTACAAGTAGGCAGAGAGGCAGGCAGAGAGAGAGGGGAGGAAGCAGGCTCCCCGCTGAGCAAAGAGCCCGATGCGGGGCTCGATCCCAGGACCCTGGGATTGTGACCTGAGCCGAAGGCAGAGGCTCTAACCCACCGAGCCACCCAGGCGCCCCTACCTTCACTAATTTTCTTAACCTCTGAGCCTCAGCTCTTCTACCAGCAAAAACAGAGAAAATGCTTACCTCACAATAAGCACTTATGAAAGGCCTGCAGTTTCTAATAAATTGGTACTCAATACATGTTCTGCTCCCATTTCCATGCACCTTGACCAGGCTTATCTTCAGGGTAGGCAGGAATTACAGACTTTAGGTAGATCATCACCTTTGGATGACTCCCAGAAACCGACACCACAACTCCTACCATCCTGGCTTATGCCACTGCTACCTTCCCAGTCCTGCATAGTCTCCAACTGATGACCAAAGATAGAGAAAAGGCAGCAGGCCCCTCAAGAATACGGTGACCCACGATCTGCAAAAGCTACAGTATCCTCCCACACCATCTTCCAAGGTCCAAATCCAGCAGAGCTCCCAATATGAATTTATATTTATATCCGGGGCTACACACACCAACCCACCTGTTCTCCCTATTTATTTATTTTTAAAGATTTTATTTATCTGACAGAGAGAGAGAGAGAGCACAAGCCGGGGGAGCAGGAGAGGGAGATGCAGGATCCCCATGGAGCAGGGAGCCCAGTGCAGGACTCCATCCCACAACCCTGGGATCATGGTTGAGCAGGGAGCCCAATGCAGGACTCCATGCCACAACCCTGGATCATGACCTGAGCCGACTCAGACATTTACCTAACTGAGCCACCCAGGCGCCACCTGTTCTCCCTATTTAAAGATAAATGCATTAACCTCAGAGAGTTTAGGTTAAAATGTAGTTATTCGCCTAATACCTCTGAAAAAACATACACTTTCTTTCAACAAAACTAAAATTGCTTAATCTTACATACAATACCCAACCTATAACATGCAATCAATAAATGTTAATGATAATTCACCAAAAAAAACCACTCCTCATAATATAACATTTAAAATATCACAAGTTAAAAAATGTCTCCAAGGAACGCCTGGGTAGCTCAGTTGGTTAAGCGGCTGCCTTCAGCTTGGGCCATGATCCCGGCATCCTGGGATGGAGTCCCATATCGGGCTCCTTGCTCAGCAGGGAGCCTGCTTCTCTCTCAGTCTCTTCCTGCCTCTCTGTCTGCATGTGCTCGCTCTCTCTCTCTGACAAATAAATAAATAAAATCTTTTAAAAAAAATAAGTCTCCAAAAACACTTGATTCGCTTGCATTTTCAAGCTAGTACCGTGTACCTTTCACAAATATTATTCATCCCTCCCTCAAACATGACCTTATGAAGATCATTTGCAGATTAAATGTCTGATCTTTTTGAGATGAATCATCACATGACCAGGGAAATCAGTATTCCACTAACAGCTCTTGAGTTTTTAACACCAACACAGACCATAAAGAAAATATTGAAGTAGACCTACTCTTTTGATACTAAAATCTCCTAGAAAGGAAAATGCCCTCAACACGTATAACCTCTAGGAAAATGTTCAAAAAAGGCTCTGTGACTAATTTAACAGTTAACAAACATCAAAAGTGAAAACCTGCCTTTATTACTTTAATTTCCAGTCATAGCTAGCTAGTTAAAGCATAAATGGACACTGAGCTCCAAAAACATTCACCAAAAAATTTCTAAAAAGCTAAAATATTTTCCTGTTCAGTGTGTCCTCCATTTGGCCAACTTTATTTGGCCTTCTAAGTCTTGCAATGGCAAAAATGGCTTCCTTTTGTTTACTTCTGCCTGTACATTTACAGCATCACTCAAAACAATGCCAAAAAGAAACGTGCTCTGGGAAAGCAACAGCATCCTTGTACGGCTGCCACACAGTTCATTCATAACAGCTTTCTCATTGGCCTCACTCCTCCCTTTGCTTCTGCCAAGCCTCAATGGTCAATAGAAAAACTTTGGAAAGTGCTATAATCACAATAAAAAACGAATAAAATTATGCTTGGAAACAGCTAAATTTATAAAAAGAGAAAAGGTACCAAGAACAGTGCCTAAGCCTAACACAGACTCTTCTGTACCACTAAGGAACTTGAATTTCCAATTAGACAAAAAACTAACCATATAGGACTATGAATGACTAAGTATTTTTAGCTCTGTAAACCTCAACTTATCCGTGGAACGGTTTTTCATTTCAAACATTTCATATGTTAAAATGTGATTAAAGTAAGCTTTATGCTTAGAAATGAGTATTCAGTTGGTTGAGTTGATCTTAAAACATGTAAAATCTGGTTACAGTTTTTAAAGTTAAAAACTCCATTTTGCTCAAGGGAGCAGGAGGTATGGCAGAAAGGACCCCCAGGGCCGGAGACCTGAGCTCTAGCCTGATGACCAACATTATTTGGCTATGCTGACCTTAACCAAGTTTACTGACCTCTCTGGGTCTCAATTTCTGCCTCTATAAATGAAAGAGATCAATTAATTTCTAAAGCCTCTTTAGACTTTAATTTTTTAACATCTTCTTGAAGCTTCAGGTTTAGAAACTCACCAACACAGAAACCTGAAAACGGTTAACAGTATTACAACTATATACAGTGAAGCTTTTAAATGTTTTTTAAAGAGAAATCAGAAACCTGTACTTTTTTTTTTTTTTTAAGAAACCTATCATCACAGATAATGGCCCAAAGAAAAAAGCCTTTTACTTCTAATTACTATTATCCATTATTGATTTCTCAAAACTCCATTCAGGGACTTGAACTATAATTACTATCTAACACTTCTCAAATACCACCCAACACTATTTATTAAAGACACTATGCCACTTATAACTAATTACCAATCTTATTACTTTCATTTATCACATTAGCTGCAGGAAAAAAATCCAACACAATGTAGAATATTAAATAACCTACACGTACTGATAGTTTAACCATGCAGTTTTTATACACAGATTCTATTTTTTAAAGAAAAATATAATTCTCCACCCAGACTTATCAGTGCAACTTCAAACAGAATACTCAGCAGATTATAGAGATTAAATGATTTTAGAGATAAATACTAGAGATTAAATGATTTTAGCATCACTTTTGGATGTCAGACCCTCATTAAGATACAACTGTGGCTTAGGATAGTACAGAGGCACTGATGTGCTCTCAAGTTCCTTCCCTTCCCAATCCCTTGTCTTGTCTCATCAGGAAGGAAGTGAAGTTTCGCCTAATGATTTCCACAGACACTTCCCAGAGCCCTTTGTATACCTTCAGTTAGACCACCAGATTCTAAGTACACTGGGTCATCTTTAACTCCCCAGCACCTGACATACAGCTTGTGTCCAATTTTAGTATATGTGCTGCCGAAGCGAGCACTACAGCTTGTGTCCAATAAAAGTGTATGGACAGATGCCAACATAATTTTTAAATTTTTTTTTATTTTTTATTAACATATAATGTATTATTAGCCCCAGGGGCACAGGTCTGTGAATCACCAGGTTTACACACTTCATAGCACTCACCATAGCACATACCCTCCCCAATGTCCACAACCCAACCACCCTCTCCCTACCCCTGATTTTCATCTAAGGTACCAAGGAATCATATTTAAATCAACAAACTAGACAAGGATCATGAGTGCAAGCAAATTTTTTGGAGGGCAACGTGCTAATACATATATATTTTAAAACTTGAATGTATGAGTCTTCTGATCCAGCACATTTCATTTCTAGGAGTTTATTCTAAAGAAATATTTAGAAACTGCATAATGGGTAGTCACCACAGCACTGTTCCTAATATTAAAAATCAGAAATAACCTAAAAGACTATCAATATGAATTTATTAGATAAACATATAATTATAAAATCTTATACAATCCTTAAAAAAAAAAAAAAAGAATCCAGGGAGACCTATATGTGGTATTAACATGGTAAATCTCCATAATACAGCAAATTTTGAAAAAGCAAAACAGAGCGCCTGGGTGGTTCAGTGGGTTAAAGCCTCTGCCTTCACCTCAGTCTGTGATCTCAGGGTCCTGGGATCCAGCCCCACATCGGGCTCTCTCCTCAGCGTGGAGACTGCTTCCCCCCCTCTCTCTGCCTGCCTCTCTGCAGACTTGTGATCTGTCAAATAAATAAAATCTTTAAAAAAATGTATATTCTAAGTACAATTTACTTTTGAAATTTAAGAATAATTAAAATCTTCAACATAAGTGAAATACACTACTGCTATTTCTCAGGAAAGAAAAAAAAGTCTGTTAGGCTCACCTAAAATAAAAGCAACTGTGGAATGGAGGCTTGCTACTTCAAGCATGCTCCCTGGGGCCAGCTGCATGGACATCACCCAGGAGCTGGTCAGGAATACAGAATCATGGGCCCCACCCCAGGTTTACTCAGCCTCTACCTTTTTAACAAGATCCCCAGATGGTCTGGGGGCACATGGGTGGCACAGCTGGTCAAGCATCCAACTCTTCGTTTAGGCTCAGGTCATGATCTAAAGGTCATGAGACCAAGCCCTGCATTAGGCTCCCACTCAATGTAATTGGCTTGAGCTTCTCCCTCTCTCCTTCTGCCTCTGCCCCTCCCCACCCTCTAAAAAATAAATTAGTCTTAACCACCCCCCCCCACAATGGTCTGAATTCATATTAAAGTGAGAAGCACTGGCTTATAAGAAATCACCTAACAGAGTCTGAACACCAGACGGAAAGCAAAAGTATTAGCTGGGTGACTTAGGTTACTTAATCTCTCTGAATCTCAATTCCATTCTCCTCAAACACACTATTTTGAGATTCCTGATGTATCAGCAGATGTGAACTGTAAACTGCTGCTCTACAAGGGACGATTAGAACTCAGTTATCAGTCTTAGTGAGTAAATGCTAAAAAGTCAGTAACTTGCTCAAGTTGATCTATCTTTCATGGGCAATGCTCTCCATCCAACCTTCTCAGAACCTAGCTTAGGGAAAGGGACTAAGGACTGGAGATGGAACCCAAACTGTAGACAGTATGTACCTCTGGAGAGGTAGTCACGTGGGGGCAGGAGAGTAATAGGGGACTTTTACATTTTGTTCTGTATGATTCATGTCATTTTTCACAAAGAGTGCTACAACAGATACTGCTATTCAAAGTAGGAAGAGGCGGGAATTAGGATCCTATCCCATTCACTAAAGTATCAATACCCTGGCCTGGTTTTAAGACTTCCTCATGCCTGGGGCACCTGGGTGGCTCAGTGGATTGGGCCGCTGCCTTCGGTTCAGGTCATGATCTCAGGGTCCTGGGATCGAGTCCCGCATAGGGCTCTCTGCTCAGCAGGGAGCCTGCTTCTCTCTCTCTCTCTCTCTCTCTCTCTCTCTGCCTGCCTCTCCATCTGCTTGTGATCTCTATCAGATGAATAAATAAAATCTTTTAAAAAAACAAAGACTTCCTCATGCCTGATCCCAGAGCCAGAGCAAAGGCAGTATTCAGAGGTGGGTCTGAGAAGGTGCTCAGACAGTAGAATCTGCAAAGCAAGAGTCACTGTCCATCCTAAAAAGCTTGCAGAGAGGAGACCCAGAGTCATCATGGATTTCTTCTAAAGGAATCACAGGAGCATCTATGACTGTGGCACCAAATCTTCCCAGGGCTTGAAATCCCCAGTGGGTGTATACCACCAATGCCATCGTTAGCACCCCTTTCCCTTCCTCCCTTTGGAAGCTGCTGCAGGAAGGAACACTGTGTGGACAGAGCTGAGGCTGGCTTCCAGTGCTCCTGGTTTACTACTCCCACCTATTTCCTTCCAGCACAAAATGTGCTAATCATGAAAACATTTCACAATGACTTGCTTGTTATAATCCCCCTACTTCCAACAAACCTAATGTAGATCAGAATTAAAAACTTCATTAAAAAGTAGGATTGAAGTTTAAACTCAGTTTTCAAGTTAATACTTCATTTATTATTCTTTTAATGATCTAGGTTAATCATTCGGGAAATGTGTTTTTTTTCCATAGTATAAACATTACTAAGGGGGCACCTGTGTGGCTCAGTCGATAGATGTCTGCCTTCACCTCGGATCATTATCCTGGAACCGTGGGATCGAGCCCCACATCAGGCTCCCTGCTCTGCGGGAGGCCTGCTTCTCCCTCTCCCACTCCCCCTGCTTGTGTTTCCTCTCTCACTGTCTCTCTGTCAAAAAAAATAAAACAAAATCTTTTTTAAAAAGTTACCAAGTTGTTGTGTTTGAATAGAAAATGAATTCTGTTGGCAGTGAAGAGTAAGGGACCAATCTGCCATGATTTATCAGGCTTAATGTATATATACTAACAACAAACCTACTACATACTAAAAACAGGTTTTACTATATAGCAAGAGTTACCAAACACGTCAACCAAAGTTACAAAATGAACAGATTCTCTTCTTCCCTGACCCAACCTCAGTTTTATTCTATATACCTACCAAGTTATCACAAATCATGTGAAATGCTCAAGCAAGCTCGTGTTTCACAAGGAATTACAAAGAATTTTACATCCTTTGGGGGAGGCCTTAACAGCACAATCATGTTTTACAATGACTATGTATTAGTCATTTTACCGAGAAAGGTAAAAGTACTTTGAGTAAATGGTACCTTAAGTCAGCACTCAAAAGAGATTCCCTACCTGATTCTCCCTAATTCATCACACAGAGAATGAGGAGGGACTATGTTTTGAGCTCATTTTATTTTGTTAACTGTTTGCTTGCACTTCATTCACCAACTACTCCATGTCAGGCCCAGGAACTGAAATTAAGACAAAGCCTTGGTCCTGAAGAGCTCTACTGGACGGTAAAATAGATGGACAAAGAAAAGTCATAAATGATGCCAGAGGTAACATGCATTGAGTATAATGGGAAAATAAAGTGCACAGGACTCTGAGACCACCATGCAAAGTAACCGGTACACGTAATTTGGAGACACACAAACCCTTAACCTGAAAGTAGAAGACAAATGATATTTCACTGAATGATATTAAATGCTATCCTAGTATCACTCAAGAGAACATCTACTTCGCTTGAGTGTGTGAATGGCAGAACAGAAGTGTGCGTGAAGATTGTTTTATACCTACACAGGTCACTTTCTGAATAAATGGCTTTTTGTTACTGAAGCTCTGCTGTATACCTAAGAAGGTACTGTATGGAGGGAATAACTAAGCCTCAGGAGATAGGTGATCCTGGATTCCAAGTCAGCCTCCAACCTCACTAAATTAAATCACCTAACTTCTCTGAGCCTGTCTCCTTCTATAAGACACACATGATACCACCAAAGGGCTACTGCAAAAAAATAAGTTTAATGTAATTAAAATGTATTCCCACCCCCTCATCTTTTCTTTTCAGTTAATTCTTTGGAACATACAAAACAATTTAATATATGTGCTGCGGAAGCTAGCACAATACAAAACAAATGAAATATTTACAAAGCATTTACTATTGAGTAAGCCTCATGACTGGACACTGCAGGAAGTTAGCAGACTATAGTTGCTGTCCTCATGGAGTTTACAATCTTGTATGTACGCTATGTTTAAAATTAAGAGATCTCCTATCGCTTTGTACATATTTACATGGTCCCTTATCACTATAATGTAATCTCCTGGAAGGCAATTTACACCTAGCACTATGCTTGGGACTTAGCATGCAAAGGAAGGAAGCTGAGAAGGGAAGGAGGAAATAGTCCAATGAAATATACTGAATCATAAATTCTATTTAGTGTACCTTAATTCTAAAATATAGAAAGGTACTTTTGGGGGAGGGGGCGGGTAGGACAAAGAGAAGATAGGTAGTAAAAGGAAGAATCACCTTTTGAAAATACTTTTTTAGGGGTGCCTGGGTGGCTCAGTGGGCTAATGCCTCTTTCAGCTCGGGTCATGATCCCAGGGTCCTGGGATAGAGCCCCGCATCAGGCTCTCTGCTCAGCAGGGAGCCTGCTTCCCTTCCTCTCTCTATCTACTTGTGATCTCTGTCAAATAAATAAGTAAAATCTTTAAAAAAAAAAAAAAAAAACTTTTTTAAACTCATGACTTAAAAGGAAGCTTTTTCCCTTATAAATCATAAGGGAATTACAATTTTTTTAAATATTTATTTATTTCAGAGAGCTGCGGGAAGGGGTGGGGGAAGGGAGAGAGAGAGAATCCTCAGGCTGACTGCCAACTGAGCCAGACATAGGGTTCAATCTCACGACCCAGAGATCATGACCTGAGCGGAACCCAAGAGTCAGATGCTTAACCGATTGAGCCACCCAGGTGTCCCATAAATTCTTTTATAAATTATATCCCATTAAAAAAAAAATCAACACCTTCATGTTCTAGTGATATAAGCCAATTCAAAATAAAAACAGAGTACAAACATAGTACACCCAGCATGATGCTCTACTCCAGAGATGGGCAACCTACAATCTCCAGCCTTCTTTTAAACCTGCAAACTAAGAACAGCTTTTACATTTTTAAAGAGTTATAAAACAAAAGCAAAGAAAACAAGACTAAGTGGGTCCAGCAAAGCCTAAAATACTTACTGTCTGTCCCTCGACAAAAAGTTTGCCAACTCCTGCTCTACTTCCTAACAGAATTTTGAATCTCTCACCAAACTAAATACTTCAATACTTCCGAGCTGACATTTAAGGCAATTTATAGGATTTCTCTCCACTCCCCTGCCCACTTGGCTCTTACTAGCCACTTTCTTCACACACAAGTATTCACACAAATATTAATTACAATATACGAGGATAGCACCAAAAAACCCCAGAGGCTGACCATGTCTTTTGTTAAATAACAAGTGCTCTAGGACAAGCATTTTCCCAACAATGAGTTTAAGTTCCACAATGGATTAGTAAAATCGGGCCTATGTTGACCAGAACCCATGACTTATGCCAACTTCTCCATCTGCACATATTCAATATTGGGGGAGGGGAGGACACCAACAGTTCCCAGTGCAAAGTCAATAAATTGATTATTATTAGGCTGGAGTACCATTCACCTAGCTTCAATAACAAGGACAAAACAGGAAATAGAAGGTGACAAGAACCAAATTCAGTAACTTGTGGGACACCTGTGGATTTGAGAGTTAAGTTCTTTACCACTTACATCACACCACATGAAGACAAGGAGGGTTACTGACACATTTAAGACTCTAACAATAAAAAAGTGGGGGGAAAAAAAAAAAACCATTTCTGAAAGCATAGAAGAGACCGTTCAATCTAATACGAAAGTACCCAAAATCTGGAGAGCAGTATGAACCTATCAGATGAATACATCAGAAAGAACTAAGTTTTATTTCAGCATGATTAGTAATATGTGATATGGGGCACAGAAGAGTACTAAAAATTACCTTCCAGGACAAGCGACACAAGGAATAAAACATTCCTCTCCCAACATTAGAAAGGAAAAGCTAAGTGTCCACTTTCCCTAAACTATCAAAACCTGAGAAGCACTCAAAATGAGTATTCTTCCCCATTAAACACTCTGCAGAAAAAATAAAAAATCCATACACATACTTTAAGAAACAAAGGAATAAAACTTAAAGAAGGATCTTATTGAACTACTTTACAGAGATTCAAAAGTCTGAGAAAATTTGTCGTTTTTAAGAAAAGGTCTCTAGTCAACGGTTCCAATATACCGCTTACACACATCTTAAACGAGAAACTAAAAATACAAATTTTTTTTCTATTCCAGGAGAACCTTAGTCCTTACCTATAAATCTCTAAAATGTAACCCTACAAACTTCAGATACTGAATACACTGGATAATTTTTTAAAAACTGTCAATGAATTCAAAGTGTCCTTTCCATGCCTAACTTTCTGTAATGGTTTTATTATGACTTCTAATAATGAAATTAGCACTACACCACCAATATAATGAACATACAAATACTGGGATCATTCATTACAGTACCAGATTATTTAACATTAGAAACAATAGAAACCCAAAGTGGCTCAGGAATCACTTGTATGCACTTCAGGAGTGTTCATTCACGCACCGGACTTATTAAGCATTTATATAGAACATTTATATTTGCCAAGTGTTTCATAATCATTTTTATTAGCTGTTTTACTCCAAAAGAATCCAAGAAGAACTTACAGAAGAGGAACCTAGCCCTAGAGGAACCAAAGAAAACCAAGTTTATTCTGGAGGAAATAACACCATTCTCTTACAATATGCCAGATACTCTTAATTACTTTTCATTGGCAATATGAAATTTTTCAAGAAATAAGCTATGAATTAATGAATGTGAAAAATATTAAGGAAACACTGCACTGAATTCTCTGGAAATGCTTAAACACTCTGAAGTACTCTGGAACACTATAGTTCTTTACCACGGACACAATGAAGAAGTAAAATTCTCTTAAACGACAAACTTAATGGCCAAATATAAAAGGGTATTTTTTACACTTGCTTTAAAAAAGATAATCGAAGCTCACGGAACAAGCTTAAAGCCAGGTCTTGCAACAAGGAGTCAGGTCCACCACAAAAAAACTAGAACCCTGCTAAAAGCAGCGTGAGGAGGAAGTTCTGGAAGCAGCCAGAATCTGGAAGGAGCCTGAAGCTGCTGTACAGCCCGCTCAGTGAATACATCTTTCCGAAGATAATGGTTCTAACCAGAACTTGTGGTTTAATCTCAGCACCAGCAATGGATCCCATCCAATGTTTTGGAGGATGAAAACTTGCCCCAGCGCTAGACGTGGAGGAAAGTTCTTCCCTGGCCCATTTAAACATCCGAATTTCTTTTATCTCGGTGTTACATCTTAACGAGAAAAAACTGTGCGCGCCGCGAGCGCAGTTTGCCTGCGGAGTTGTCCTGACCCCAGGTCTCTCAGTCAGAGCCCATCAACGTTAATTCCCGAGTCCGAGCTCGACTCCTCATCCAGCTAACAGCCCCAGCCGGTACATCGCACACTCTTTTCTTTGCTCTCCCTCTCCCTCCTACCTCCTGGGGCCAATTTCGTGACCCACATCCCTAGACCCCGCAGAGCCCCAACATAACCCCCCCCCATTATACTTCCGCCCTGGTGGCTTCCCAGTTAACCTTCACCCCAGCCCCCACCCCATCTTTGTCTCGTTACCCCAAATACAGCACCTCAACGTTCCCCACTCCCAACCGCAGCCCTTCCCCCACCGCCGACCCCCACCCTCCCGGTCTCTTCCCCACCCCCACGTCCCCCACCCCTCGGTTGGGTCACCCCAGCTCCTCGCCTCCCCAGCCCCGCATGACCCGTCCCCTCCCCCCAGCTTCCTCTGTCCCTTCCTTCCCCTCCCTCGGCCCCTCCGCCCACGCCCACCCCTGCTCCCGCGGGTCCCAGGCAGGCCTTTCACCTTGTCCATGAGCTTCCAGCACTTCTCCACCATCTTCTTGTCCACGGTGCCCGGCGGGTGGGGGCTGAGGTGGTGGTGGTGGTGGTGGTGCGGCTGGAAGGCGTCCTTCATGAGCCCGATCAGGCCGCCGGAGCCCGAGCCCCCGGAGCCGCCGCCGCCCCCGGCCCCGGAGCTCTTTTTCACGTTGCCGGCCATGGCCCGGGGAGGGTTGGGGGCCCAGCCGGCTCCGCTCCGCTGCGAGCGAGGGAAAGAAGGAGGGCGTGAAGGAGGGGCCTCTCCCGGCCGCCACCGCCGCCGCCGCCACCGCCGGCTGTCCGGGCGGAGGGAGGGGCGGCCGCGGGGAGGGGAGTGGGCGGCGACGGGAGCGCGGGTCCGCGCGGGCGCGCCCCTTCCAAGAGCGCGAGCCCGGGGGCGGGAGGAGCGCGCGGAGCTAGGCGAAGCCGGCGGCCTGGTCCCGACTGGGTAGCGACCGCTCCTGCGCCACCCCCTCCCGAGTCACAGCTCCCGGAAAGCCGCGGCCAAGTTTCCGCGCCGCCTACCCCTCCCCTGCCCCCGGGGGCGGGCCCAGGCGGAACCTTTGCGCCTGCGCCCTCTGCTGGAGAAGCCGGGAAAGGAAGGGGGCGGGGTCTGACAGGAGTCTGCGCACTACACAGAAGCCGAGCCCTCCATGTTCCTTGTGGGCTGTAAGGTTGGCGCTTTGAGGGGTTTATTGGGACATTTAAATGAAGACAGGTAGCAGTGGAAGCAACCTCGACGTCAAGTCTTTCCCCCATACCTGACGGATGAGGAAATTGAGCTTAAAGTCATTTGCTTCTTCACACTGTTGGAGAAAAACAGAAGTTCTTTCCCCACTCCTTGGTGTTTTGAACTCATTAAGTCGGCACCAAGGACAAGAATGTGACAAGAACGTGACTGTTGCCGATATTCAAGCCTGATTACACCCCAGAAAGGCATGAGACACTCAGGCCACAAGCTCTTCTTCCAGGCCTTTTGACTTTCTGAAAACAAAACACCTCCCCCTCCTTTTGGCTTCTGAACACTAGTTCCTTTTTCTGGGAATTGAGTATGTACTTAAGATTCCCCAGCTCAGCGCACTGGGCTCCACACATTGCGCAGCAGGTCAGTGCGGCCGGCACAGGCCTTGACCACAGATGCTGTAAGACGGGTGTGAGCTCTGACCAGAGGAGTACTTGCTCCTCTTGTGGAACAGAAATGCAGTTCCCAGTCATTTCCACTTCTCTAATCTAAAAGTTCTGTTGGAAAAACTTTGAAAAAAAAAAAAAAAGGGAACTTTCTTCCTAAAGAAGGAAGTGCCCTGCCCTAATTTGCTAATATTCTGAGCCTCCTCTTTGGGAACTTGCAGGCTCTAGTGTGTCTGTAAGTACTCAGTTCCGTCTTAGATCCCCCACCTGGGTCTTCCACAAAGCCGTTGACTGATAAGGGAATTAACTTTATCATATGCTCCTGTCACAGTTGGGGAAAATCTCTCCGAACTCAAGCACCCATCAGCCAGACATCCTTGCTTTGCAATTCAATGGCCTTTACCTAAGATTGATTAAGGAGTCAATATTATTTCCTATCAGTAGAATTTCCTTTAATCAGTTCCTACCTAGAGAGAGAAGAAATCTTCCAAGGGAAAATCTAGACAAGCCTCTTAGATAATTGTCAAAACTTCCCATCTACCACCCTGGTTGCAAGCCCTCCCTTTCTCTCCCCTGATCTGTTTATTGAAACATTTTCCTCACTGGTTTCCCTGTCATCTCCAGTCCATTCTGCCACCAGACCAGTCTTCCTGACATATAGTTCTGATGGCATCAGAAAAAACACTTCAATTCCTGATTGTCTCCTGGATGAAGTTAACAGTCATGATCTAACTCCAAACTACCTTGCAGTTTTATACTATTCCAATATGTATATCCTATGCTGTGTGAGTCACCAAGTCACAAAATACCACAATTCTTTCTTTTTTCATCACCATGGCTGAGAGTGTTCCCTCTGCCTAAAGTGTGCTACTGAAGGGGCACCTGGGCACCTGGGTGCCTCGGTGGGTTGGGCTTCTGCCTTCTGCTTGGCTCATTATCCCAGTGTCCTGGGATCTCTCCTCGGCAGGGAGCCTACTCCCCTCTCCCTCTGCCTGCCTCTCGGCCTACTTGTGATCTCTCTCTCTCTCTGCCAAATAAATAAATAGACCCCTTAAAAAAAAAAAAAAGTGTGCTACTGAAGTGCTATCCATTCTTCAGAACCCAGCTCAAATATTTTCTTTCTCACCAGACATTCCAGCTAGAAATATCCTTCCCTCTTCTAAATTTCCATAACCCTGTATTCTCACAGATGCCTCATATTAATTTATGCTATGCTGTCTGGTAGACTTTAGTCTTCCACAGTACCTAACACAGTATAAGTACACAAGGTATTTTCCCCCTCTTCATCAAATTTAATGTAATACAGGCAAGAAATTAACCCCTGGACCTATATGGGTTCCTCTGGGTCATCTACACATCTCTGGCTTCCTTTAAGGCTTCCAAGTTTTATTATTTCAGTACCACCTGGATAGAATGTAATGGTATAATTTATATTTTATTTCTGCTTGCAGGAGCCATATTTCTGGGGGCACCTGGGAGCCTGTGACTCTCAATTTCATCTCAGGTCATGAGGTCAAGCCCTGCATCAGCCTTATACTGGGTGCGGAGACTGCTTAAGACTCTCTCTCTGCTTCTCCACCGCCACCCCTAAGAAGAAGGAAAAACAAAAGCCATAGTTTAGGTTTGGGGTTTTTTTTTTAAGATTTATTTATTAGAGAGACAGAGAGAGCATGCAGGACACATGCAAACGGGGGAGCAGGGAAGAGAATCTTAACAGATTGGGTGCTGTGCAGAGCCTGAGGGTTGGGGTGGGGGTGGGGGCCTCTATCTCATGACCCTGAGATCAGACCTGAAGCAAAATCAAGAGTCAGATGCTTAACTAACTATGCCATTCAGGCGCCCTACAAAAGAGAAAAAGCCATATTTCCTTGAATATACAAATGACCTATCTCTCACATTTGAATAAACCAGAGGGAGTGGTTCTCTCCTCTGTGTCTCTTTGAAACTCCCAGAAGGGATCCTATTCAAAGGAAGACAAGAGTTCTGTGGAGATGATCTTACCTATTTTCACTTCTAAGCTGAAGTTAATGAAAAAAGAAGGAAAGAATGACCTTTTTTTTCTCCCCCCACAATTTTACTTTCAACATATACTGAAGATGGGATTGGATTGTTGATTACAGTGTCATTTGCATTCTTGGCTTATTCGAGAGCAGGCTTGGTTTGTATCATCACATCATGTGACATGGGGCACTTTTTTACTCCATTTCACCTTCACCCAAACCACATCCTCATTCTGCACCCGAAAGTCAGTTGAGTGAACATATTTGAAAAGTAAATGCTCTTCGGAGGCTCTTCTGTAAACCCTGTCCTCAAAATGCTGGCCCCTGCATCGGCGTAATGCGGAGATTACTCATTCCCTGGAAAATGACCCCAAACAGGCTTCTAGATGAGGAGGACTGGAGCAGGAATCTCTATTGCATTTCTGTGCAAGGGGGAAGGATTCAGGGAAGGAGGGGCAGAGAATAAATGAAAAACACACTTTAAGATGAGAGGAAAACTATTCTCCAGATTTGGGGATTGTGCGCAGAGTCATCTGACCCTGGGGTACAGGAACTGTAAGCCCCAGGAAAGGCAAGCCTGGTTCTTCTTTTTATGCTGTAAAATGTCTGAAGAATCAGAGAAGTACCCTGCAGCCACCAAGGTGACAGACAAATAAACACGAATCAGCAGCCACCTGAATCTGTCCACTCCCCAGAGGAAGGCTTTTTTTTTTTTTTTTAATTTATTTGACAGACAAATCACAAGTAGGCAGAACAGCAGGCAGTGGGGAGAGGGGGAAGCAGCTCCCTGTTGAGCAGAGAGCCCAATGCAGGACTCAATCCCAGGACCCTGGGATCATGACCTGAGCTGAAGGCAGAGGCTCAACCCACTGAGCTACCCAGGTGCCCTGAGGAAGGCTTTTTAAATCCCAAATCTCAAAGCATTTCTTCAGATCCGCTCCTGACAGCAGGCAATTGACCAAAAGTGTTGACAGAGAGAGAGAGAGAGAGAGAGAGAAATATCTAAAGGGTCTGCAGGTTCCTTGACCCACAAGAGGAAAATCCTGACGTTTCTGCCATTTTCATTCTAGCCAGTACGGTGCCCAGAGATCCAGGTGGCAGACGGATGACAAGGCTGTTGTAGCACAGAGCTGGAAGGAGGATGTGGATAAGGACAAGTCGCCCATCACACTCCCTTCCCTGAATTTGTTTTTCCAACCACTCATGACCCCAGCAAGTCGCTAGGAAGTATCCCCAAAAGGGAGGCACCCCAGACATGGCCCAAGAATTTAAGTAGAAAAATTTAGGAGACGCCAGAAGTCAAGCAAGTCCACTAGAGGGAGCCCCGACCAACTCAGGACTGAGGGGAGCCTGGCAAAGCAGCTTCACAGCACCCGATTGAGAATCAGCCACATTAGGGAACAGGGGAAGCAAGGCAATAAATTAAGTCCCCACAAGGGAAGATAGCCCTGTGAATACTCAGCTAAAATCTGGTCCTTCCAGGATTTACAGCATCAAAGACTTAAAGACCAGGAAACTGAGGTTGAGCAAAATTAAATGGCTTGTCAGAGTTTACACAACCGGAAGGGGGACTAGAACTCATGGCTCTTGTCTCTAACCAATATCCTTTCTTCTACATTTGTCTCCCTCTATGTCAGCACCCTGGAGTCCACGGGTCTACCTCTCCTCTGTGTTGCCTTTCTCTGAAGTGAGAAACTTCCTCAGCTACATTCTGCACTTCTTTCCCTCATACACTGCAGAACACCTTCCCAAAGCCTAATAATGTCATGTGCTCCCTCATGAGCCCTAGAGATATAAATCACCTGGAGCTACGTCAGCCCTTTTCCTCTGTGTCAGCACAACAGCATCCTGTCAGATATGAAAATCTGTCATTTGTATGTCTCAGAACTTCAGGCACTGCTAAGTGAAAATAAAGCCTAGTTAACTGGTTCCAAAGCTCTTTCTCCTCGAAATACATTTAGGATTTAGGGATAAGGAGAGAAGCGACCCTCCAGGACCTTGCTATTTTAAGATTTGTGCTTGGCACATTCCACCTGCCTATGAGCTCCATGTTTCCCAGTTACCTGGACAACATTTGGTCTCCAGAAACCCAACCGTGCAGTTCTCAGTCCTGCCCTCAAAGGAAATTTGCCACCCTGGATTGGCTCCCATAACCCAGGCTCCTCCTCAGGCTCTGAGCTGGTTGGGCCTTTTCTCTGCCCCTCCCATGAGGGGGTCACCCCACAGGGAGACACAGCAGAGGCCAGAGAGGATCCTACAGGTAAGAAAAGGCAGGGCAAGGATGATGGGAAGAGGGAAGGGACAAGTACTGAGATTTATTTTCTCCAAAAGACGACTGAGAGAAGTGATTTCTGCTCATAGAACCTGACTGATAGAAAGAAACAGCTCCACCCTCCCCAAATACCAGCCTTGCCTAACGTTCCAAGGAGTCCAAGCATGGAAGCTTTTGGAAAGTAGAAGAGAAAGACTTGGAGACTAGAACTCTAACTTTCCTAGGACTCCTGGTTCAGTCCAGGGGTCAGGAAAGGAGCCCCATGCCCAGGCTTAAATATGAGTCCTCTCCCTCCCTAGGACAGCAAGGAGATGCCACCCAAAACCAAAGGAAAGGGGAAGAAAGCTGGGACACAGGAGAAGAAAGAGAATGCGGGCGCTGGTGAGTCAGGGTGGCTGGAGGTGAATGCCTCCTGCTTCTCCATGCTCTGGCTTAGAGACCAAGCAGAGGTGCTCCAGAGAGAACGAAGCCCTCTGCATGACAAGACAGAGTTTCATGCCCCTCCCTCTTCGGGTCCCCCTGCCCCCAGGTTCCATGGAGCTGGGAAATTGGGGAAATCAGCACGCACCCGCTCCGTGGTGCCCTTCTGGCTCGGTGCCTTCCTTAATACATTCATCACCCATATTCCAAGTACCTACTCTGTGCTGGGCAGCCAGGACACAGGGGTGACCTCGATAGCCTCTGCCATCAGAGATCCCTCGTTTAGAGGCCCTCAGAGCTGCAGGGAAAAAGTCCAAGGTGTAGGCTGAGGATGGGGAGACATGAGGAAGGCTGAGATCATGGTAAGCTGAGATTTTGCCAACTTGCCAAGGCAGATGTGGAGGCCAAGTCTGCATACCGGCGGGTAGTGATGGAGAAGAAGCTGCTCCAAGACCACCTGGGTAAGAAGGGTAGAGGCTCTGGGACACCAGAGGTGGGACAATAGGGCAGTTTGCATCCTGGAGGCTTGGATGGTTGGAGCTGTGTCAGGAGGCCGAGCTGATCTCTCCCCCATCCTCCAGTGGAGAAAGACTCGACATTGCGAGGAGGGGGTGGGCAGTGAGGGTGGGTGAGGAGAGCTATTTTTCATAAGCAGGACATGGAGTTTTGCCTTCTTAGCAATGAAGAGCTCATGGGATTCTAGGGGGAAAACCAACCAACCAATCCAGAGAGAGAATGAGAGGCTGGGAATCTGCCACCAGATTCCCAGAGGTGGGAGGAGTCTATCAAGCCCTTGGGGCCTGATTTGGTGGGACCCCCAGCCCGTTGTAAGGACTGCTCTGGGACTTTCCGCAGCTCTGCGGAGGGATGAGGCCCGCCGGGCTAAAGCTTCTGAGGAGCAGCTGAGGCGGAGGCTGCAGGTGTTGGAGGCTGAGTTGGAGGAGGCCCGAAGTGAGAGCAAGGCCATCTATGCAGGTGCGTGGTTGGCCAGGCAGGTGGGCGGGAGACAGGGGCCTGGAAGAGGACAACCAAGAGGGCCAGAGGGTGCAGGAAGAGAACTGAGGAGGACTTCCATCTGCCATGCCTATCCCCAACCTTCCCGGCTCAGCATGGATCAGGCACGGGGCCTGAAAGAACCAAAGGAAGGCCTGCGGGATGCTGGGCAGGAACCTTCCAGGATGCCCAATGGCATGTGCTTTATGGATTACAGAAAGCACCTCTTGTAATGTGGATTACAAAAACTTACATGGCCTTGTCTCATTGGTGCCATGGGAGTAAGTGGGGAGAAGGGCTAGAATCCAGGTCCAGGACTGGACCAGGTCGGGGAGGGGGAAAGGGGTGTGGTTTCCCAGCTCTGCCCCAGGTGTTCCAGTTCCTCCAGCTTCTTAAAATCACGGGAACTGAGAAGGCCTTTATGTTCCTGTCCCACTGGGCCAAGCAGGCCCTTCACCACCCACAGCTTCCTTTCCTCTCTCCACTACTCCATCCACACCTGGGTCCCTGGTCACCCTCTGCCCCCACCACAGAAATGAGTCGTCAGTGCCGGGCCCTGCAGAAGGAAATGGAGACCCGCAGTAGGCAGCTGGAGGAAGAAGTGACAGGCCTTCGGGAACAGCTGGGTAGGCTTCCCCACCCCCTAAGCCCTCTCTCTCCTGGGGCACTGACAAGGTCCAGCCTGCAGAGGCGGACTGAAGATCCTCTTTCTCTAGAAGACTGTGTGCTGTCTAGGCCCTTGGACCATTTTCCCCACTGACTCTCCCACCATGGAGGACTGGAGCAGAGGGTTCAAGATGATAAAAATCTCTAAGTTGTAACTAAAGCAGACATGGGTCTCTCATCTCATCTCCCTCTCTCCATGATCTCTCCAAATCTGGGTCTTTCTCCCCACCCCTGCCTTATCTGTCATGAGCAAAACATATTCCCTCTTAGCTGATTTTTACAATGAAACTAAGAAAAGATATTTGACTTATTTACTTTCATATCTTCAATGCCAAGTTCATGCCAAGCCCTAAGTAATTATTGCTAAATAAAGGAATAAACCTTCCAGATAAACAAAAATGTAAAGAACAGTAAGGTTTTCTTTTCTCTCTTGGTTACAAGGTAGAGTTGAACTATCTTAGCATGGCACATAAGATCTTTCATAATTGTGGTCTCAGAGTTTTCTTAACCTAAAATAGCCTCAGTTTCTTTCTTAGTAGGTGCCATGCCCAATGTGGGGCTTGAACTCATGACCCTGAGATCAAGAGTAGCAGGCACTACGGACTAAGTCAGCCAGGCTCCCCTAAAATGGCCTCAGTTTAGCTACAGATACCCAAGACTTGCTTCTCTGCCATGCAGACCCTGCATTTCTTTCCTAATCCTTGCCTTATCTCAAATTTAAAATCAATCAGCATTTAGGGAGCACCTCCTGTATATACGAGGCATCTTCTCACACATTCTCGCATTTAACTCACAGTAAGCTGGTAAGGTTTGTATCAGTCTGTCTTTAAAGATGAAAAAACTGAGTCTGAGAGAGGCATGCCTGAGCTTACACAGATATTAAGTAAGTGACAACCAGACTTTGGACCCACATTCCTTGTCCCAAGTCTACTACTTTCTCGGCTGTACCTTAATGGTATACGTCAGCTCTTTATACAGACTGTGGGAAAATTGATGATCCTGGGGGAAGGCTGGAGTGATCCCATTTAAGTTCTGCTTTTTAGGCACCTTTGAGGACTCTGTTCACAGGGAGAGTGTCACTATTCAGTCCCCTTCATCCTTCTGTCCTGCCCCACAGAGACGTGCCAGAAGGAGGCCAAGGCTGCAGGGCAAGAGGCTGAGCAGGCCCTGGGAGAGCGGGACCAGACGCTGGCTCAGCTTCGGGCCCACGTGGCAGACATGGAGGCCAAGTATGAGGAAATCTTACATGTAAGCACCACCGTTGGAAGCCCAACCCCCAGTACCTAGTGCTCCCCTATCCTCCCACTCCGACCCAAACTAGTTCATGCTGCCATCGTCATCAATGGTAGACCCGGGGAAAGGAGAAGCAGTATCTCCAGGGGGAATCCTGCTCTGTCTTGAGGGTAGACTGGCAGGGGAATGCAACCATGCCTACTTACTAAGAGTAAGAACTTGAAGAAGACACTGGCAAGGAAAGCGTACAGACCAGCCCGGGGCACCACCACTCACTCTACCCTCTCCTTTCCTGGGGCCTCAAACTTGGTGTCTGCAGGGCAGCCTGGACCGACTCTTGGCCAAGCTGAGGGTCATCAAGCCTCAGTGGGATGGGGCTGTGCTGAGACTTCACGCCAAGTACAAGGAGCAGCTCCGCCAGTTTGGACTCAACCCCCTGGATCTTTGAAGCCGTAAGCCGCTAGTCTCTGGGGCTCTTGGAGGCTCCAGCAATAAAGCTATCTTGATGTAGAACTCAACAGAACTGTGGTCTGTGGCTTTTTGGCAGATACGAGTATCTCCTTTGGGGACATCTTGGTTCTGGGCTGGCCCATTGCCCTGGAGACTTAAAGAGAGGAGAGAAATTTGACAAACTCTCAGCAACTCTCTTAGAGAAAATGGGCCCCAGGCTTTGAGTCTGAGGCCTTTCTGGGGCCCTTCAATCACCATCCTCTATTCTCCTTTGCCCTGCCAACACAGGCAGCCAGATTTGTTGTGGCAAGGCCCTTTCTATAATAAACCTACAGTGACCCTGCACCAGCCCCCACAATCCTGAGGTGCCTCAGAGAGAAGGTGTAGCTGCCCTTCAAATTCTTGCAATATATGCGAGAGTCCAAGAGTTATGCCTGGGATAAGTTCCATCTGGAATAATCCTAGTCAGCCTCATAAAAGGAAACTCTGTGTCCCTCCTCTATTTTATAACACTCATTACTACTTCACTTCTGGTCACGTGGAAGGGGTCACCAAGCAATTCTCTAACAGCTCTGTGGACACCAGCTGGGTATCTTACGATTTAATTCCATTCTGGCACTACCGATGTGAAGAGAGCATCCGATCCCACAGGCCTCAGGCTCAGTCCCACAAGACTGTCCCCACTTCAAAAGCCTGTGTCAAGTCCAGCTCGTCTCCTGGGCTTCTGACCCATTGGTGGAAAAACAGAGGTTCCCACGACCCCCTCCTCAGGTTCCATCATCTTGCTAGCGTGACTCACAGAACCCAAGTTTATTATGAAGGACACAACTCAGGAAGAGCCAGGTGGCAGGTTTGCTGGGGGCAAGGCACGAGCATGGAAGCCTGTGTCCTCTTTGGGGGTGCCGCCCTCCCCGCATCTCTGTTTGGTTCCATCTTTTTGGTTCTTCATGGAGGCTTTATTTACTATGGGGTCATGGTCCATGACACCATTGGTGGTTGGTGATTCATTCCACCTCCAGCACCTCCCCTCTCCCCAGAGGCCCGGCGTGGGGATGGGGTAGGCTGAAAGTTCCAGCCATCTAATCACGTGGTTGGTTTCCCTGGCAACCAGCCCCCCATCCTTAGGTGTTTTCCAAAAGTCACTTCCTTAACAAAGTTAAGTTTGGTTGAAAAGGGCTTGTTATGAGTAAAAGACGATCACTCTTACTACTCAGGAAACTCCAAGGGCTTTAGGAGCTCTGTGCCGGGAAAGAGTATAATTTATTATAAATCACACCACTTGTTTCAGGCAGAACTCCATCTGTGGGACACAACTCCCAAAGCTCCCATAGGACTTCCTGTGGAACCAGAGGGCAGACCGCCCCCTAGTGGGGCTGGCTAAGACCTCTGGACACACCTTCTTTTGGGAGGTGGGCCCAAGGGAAGGGAGGGAGACCCAGGGCAATCCTGCGATTGGAGGTGCCCAGAATCCTAGAGCTGTCCCTTCTGGCTTAAAGAGCTGTCCCTTCTGGCTTAAAGGAGCTTCTCAGCTCCTACCATCACAAGCAGGAGAGGCCACTGGGCAGGTCTGTGCCAAGCAGGAGAGGACTATAGCAGCTCTGACACCGGAGCCCAGTCCTGAGCAGAGAGAGAAGAGAGAAGGTTATTCAAGGATGAGAAGAGTAAACATTTTCCCTGCGCCCACCTGCCCTGTCGTGCCCAGGAATGGCAGCGAGTTCCATGGGTCCTTCTGTCCCCACCTACCATGGCCTAACATCCCAACCTGCATGTCCCACACTGCTTCACCCTGTGGTTCCTTTCTCTGACTCCCTCTATCCTTCTCTAGCTGCCTGCAGTCCATCTGTCTCTTCTACCTTACCTCTCCAAACCCGGGGGGATTGCAGGCTTCCGAGCCCTGGCAAGACCTCGCTGCCAGCTTCAGGTGAAGCGGTGGCTCAGCCACAGCCAGCTGCTGAAGCTTTTCCAGGTCATTCTCTCCACCCATGGGATACCCGTTCACCTCCAGAATCACGTCTCCCATTTGCAGCCCTGCCTGGGCAGCTGAGCCTCCTAGCGTCACCTGGTGGCAAAGAGAAGGGTCACAGAACATGGGATACCATGGAAAAGTTGCTGGATTGTTCTAAGACCTCAGGAGGGAAGCAGATGAAGGCTCATCAGGAGGCAAATGATTGGAAAGACCCAAGGTCCATGGGGCATAAGTCACCTGGGAGATGAAGATTCGAGGCTCACTGGCCACACAGCTAAGTCGGAAGCCATAGCCACCGCCGGGCGCAGGGTATAGGGAGCACTGGCGGGAGCCGCCTGGGACAAGAGGCACGGCTGTGTCTTCAACTGGTAGGTCCTTGGTTTCAACCAGAGAGGCCGAGCAGGTTTCCTGCGGGGAGGCAGGAGCCTCTGTGCTCTCCAAGAAGAGAAGTGGGGATAAGCGAACCTGAAAGGAGGCAGATAGAACAGACCTGTAGCATCTCCCTCTGCCTGAGCCCTGCTCCATTCCTGCCCACACTCCAGCCCCCGCCCCCGCACTCGCACCATGCTGAAGAAGCGGTCAGCTTTAGGGTCGACAACAATGAGGGAGACACAGGAGCCCTGTGCCCGGATCCTGGCCACCGTCTCCTCATGGCCCAGCCCCTCCACACTTTCCCCAGCCACAGCCACCAGCCGGTCCCCAGCCTGCATCCCGGCTTTCTCAGCTGGCAGTCCTGGGTCCACCTCCCACAGGAACTGTCCTGGGACATAAACATCCTCATCGCTCCTCCCCCAACCCCGGCACCACCCCAGGCCACTGTGGGCACACGGAGGAACTGATCCAGGGTGTACACAGGAGGAGGAGGGCGGAGGCTCAGGGCTGGGGTTTTCTGTGCACCATGTCGTGCTTGCCCACCCCCAAGCCACACCCTCCCGACCCATCTCTGGGGCTCCCACTCACCAGGACGACCATCAAGACCTTTCTCCTCACGAAGCAGGAACCCAAAGCCCTGGGACCCTTTCTTTAGGTGCAGACGGCGGGGCCTGGTGGGCAGTGCCCAGCCCTCTGCCAGGGGTGCAGCCAGGGGCATTCCCAGCTGGCGACACCGTTCCTCCACCTCTGGCCCTGCCACCAGCAGGGTCACTTGGTCTCCACTCTGTGAAAGCTGTGGGGACCCAGTGGGGCATCAGCGTCAAGCACCTGGGTGGGGAGGGCAGAGGCAAGCGCTCCTCACAGCCCCAGGAGTGAGGCAGCAAGGTGGGGGAGAGCAGAGCCTAGGACCAATTGTCAAGGGAAGGGTGGCAGGAGGCAGAAGGTCAAATTCAGATGAGGTGCAGGGGGGAGGAACCGGCTGCCTGAGGCAAGGCTCTGGGGCCCAGGTGGGTGAGGATGAATGGGGAAACATACAGCCATACCTTCCTGCTGAGCTGGTGATAAGTGAACTTCTCCACGCTGACCCCGTTCACTTCCAGCAGCCGGGCCCCAGGGGGCACCCCTGCCCGCTCGGCTGCTCCTCCAGTGCTCAGCACCAGCCAGAAAGGACCCTGATGGCCTGAAGCCAAAAAAAAAAGCAAGTTTCGGTCTGCTGTCTGCCCAGAACAGGGCTGAAATCCCCCTCCTGACCTCCCTCCCGAGCCCCTAAGCTCACTGTAGGAGACACTGAAGCCAAAACCACCCTCGTCTTTCACTACGTGGCACAGTCGGGGCCGGACCCCAGGGCCGAGAGGAGGACAGAGGCGGGCGCTGTTCCCCTGCTGAGCTCGAGCGACATCATGCACGTGCTGCGCCAAGACGGTCAGCAGCACGCGGGGCCCACTGTCCCGGATGCAGCGAACCACCTAAACCGAGGGGGCGTGGCATGAGGTGGGGCCCGCCCCTCCTGCCAACGCCCCCTTCCCAGAGCCTACATTTTACTTTCCCTGGATGAAGCTGTCTGGATACCTTCACTCAACCATCCCCACCTGGACAGCCCCAGATCCCCGGAGGCGGGGGAAGCAGAGGCCCGCCTATAACCAGGGAGGGGCCCCCTTGGCTCCTCTCTCCCCGAGGTGCTGTGTAGCATCCTTGGATTCCACAGGGAGACCCCCCGGCCCAATCTCACCACAGCGTAGTCTTCACATTCCACGACTCTGTCATTCACCCCCAGGATCCGGTCCCCTTCCCGAAGGCCCTGGTACTGGGCAGAGGTGCCTGGGTCCACCCTGCACACCACAGGCCCAGCCCTGCCCAGCTCCTGCAGGTGGAAGCCAAAACTCCTGCCTTCCTCTTTGCTCAGCAGACAGAAACGAGGCCGCTGCAGGCGCTGGAGATCTGAGGGGGAGGGGGAAGGCAACAGAAGAGGGGGAGGGAAGGGGATAGGCCCAAGTACAGGTCACCTTGACCTGGCCAACCCTGCCCTTGTGATAGGGCACTGGGCAGGCTTTTACCCAGTTAGGTGTTGGACGGTGAGACTAAATACCACGTGGGCAGAGTGGCTTGGACAGAAGAAAGCAGCCAACGCCCTCCTACCTCCACGCAGTTACTCCCCACCAAGGCTGTTATCAGAGGGAGGCAGAGTGGAGTGGTTACCAAGGAGATAGAAGGCCTGAGGAGCTGTGGTATCTCTGGGGAAAGGGAATGATTGCCCAGGGCAAGGGGGTTACCTGAGGGGTCGAAGTCTTCAGCCAGAGAGAGGACTGGATTATCAATGCCCCACTTTGGGTTAAACTCAAACTTCCTGCAAGGAGGCGAGGGATGCAGGTAGGAGCGAGCTGATGACATCTGGACTCTGGTCCCAGCCTCTACTTGAGGGGCGAATGGCAGCTGAAGAGCCTCCCCACCTTGGAGTCCCTCTGCTCCCAGCCCAACCCTTCCCAGCACCGCAGGGCACTTACCGAGCTGTTAAGGAGGCTGTGTCCCGGAGACCTGCTGTGCAAAGAAGGGATGAGGGGAGGAGGGCTGCATTCTCTCCCCACCCCACTCCTCTTCCAGGGTCATTCACTAAAAGGACTCAGGGGAACCCCCACACTCAGGGCTTGCTCCCTCCATTCTGCTCCAGAAAAATCTTCCCTTCCTCTCCCTTCCCCTTCTCCTCCTAGTCCCTGGCACAGAAATCTGAACATAGCAGGACAGGGCGTGGACCAGGAAGGCAGACCTCTCCACTCACCTCTTCTCTCCTAACTTGAGTCTATTTGCCTTAGGTCTCCAAGTCACAACATCAAGTACACTCTGGTCCCCGAAGCCTCTACCTCCCACCCTGCCCTCTCACTGCCCTAAAGCCCCCACTAGAGGATTTCTCCCGGCCTCCTACCTGTAGCTGCCTCCATAGTTGGACCAGCGACCCAGCGCTCAGGGTAGGGACAAGGTTCATCAAAACCAGCTGACCCTCCCACCAACCCTGCCACGTCCCGCCTCCTTAAAGACACTGCCTTAGAAGCAGCAGGGTAATGGTTAACGGGAGGACAGTCTTATCCTCTGGGGAAGTCTGTGTGTTCCTCCTGCCCCCATTCCTGGGCCCCGGACTTCCTCCGGAGACTCTGCTGCTGTCCCAGCTTCTGCTCTGGGCAGACAAAGGCAGATGGCTTGCTGGTCACTGTAATTCCGAGCCTGGGATAAGTATGTTGAAAAAGGTGATAGGGGTCCTAAGGCCCAGCATGGCCTCCCCCCACCCCCCAGGATTTTGTTCATGCCCCCCACCCCCGCCTCAGCCCTCACTGCCTCTGAACCTAGCACCGGTAACAGAATGTGGTCAGTAGTTTACCAGAACGACCAAACACAGTACCCTTTCCTGAAAGCACCAGGCAAGGAGGAAGCCACAGTAGATGGAAGACACAACTTTTTAATGGAAGCAAGGCACTGCACAGGGCCCTTGGAGCACCTGAGCACAGGTGGGGTGGTGAGGAAGGAGGTGTGAAGGGGAGAAGGCACCAACATGATTGGAAAGTGGCAGGGGGCATCTTGGGCGTCCTGGACAAGCAGCAAGGCAGAAAGGACCTGCCCTCCGACAGCGGGAAGGCTGCACCTTTTGGCAAACGCGATTTAAGAAGTGCGCCCCCTGGTGGCACAGTCAGACGCTCCAGAGAGTGGAGAGGCAAGGTTGGTAGTGCGCCAGGGCAACTGTCGGCTTGAAGTCTTTCTCAGTCTTCCTCTTGAATGGAGATGCCTGTTTCATCACCCTGGAAACTCCAGACCTGGAAGCCATGGATGGACTTGCCCCAGGACAGCAACTGCCACAGGTGTGCTCCTCCCTTTACCTCCAGCCCCAAAGGAGTCTTTCTGGAAGTAGTAATGCAAACCAGGAGGCCACAGAGGGAAGGATCTTGGGGCCAGGGGTCACACCGCTAGGTGACTGCTGCCCCTGCTTCAGGTTCCAGAGCCTCCCAGCTGCTCCAGGAGGACCCTGACCTCACCCTCCACTCGCAGCAGCTGGGCCTTGCGCCAGGGGTTAAGGGTGGCCCCTCGGCTGTCTTCCAGATCACGAAGTAGAAGGTCAAGGTGGCGGCGGACGCGGCCCCGATCCCAGCTGTTGAGGTTCCGCTGGACTTCACTTAGGATCACTGACCAGTACTCAGACACTGCTGTCCCCTCTGTCAGCGACACCACGACCCGAGCACCCCCTTTAGCAGTGCCACCCAAGTCCCGCAGGGCCTGGCGGCCCTCTGAGCTCAGCTCATTGAAGTAGAGGCTGGAAGAGAGAGAAGAGAAGATACCGCTCAGCGGAGCTCTGAGACAGAGGAGAGGGGGTATGGGGCAGAGCAGAGAATTCTCATAACTCATCCCCTGGCTATAGAACTTAATGGGGCAGGTGTCTGCAGTGAGCCAGACATGGGGGCGGTGGCCAACAGGGGGCAGGGATGACATCTGAATTCAGCAGGACCAGGGATAGTAAGACGGGGCCACCAGGATCCTAAGAGAAACGGTAGTAGGGGACCAGGGCAGGGTAAAGGCCAATCACAGACGGGCAGGTTGGTTCAGAAGCTGGTCCACAATCGTTAGAAGGCAAGGAAAGAGGACAAGCCCTACCATAGGAAAAAACAAGTGGAGACCAGGACCTCCCGGCCAGGGTAGGGGCCAGACTTACTGCAGCAGCTCCAAGGAAGGGTGGTCCCGGGCGGCTTGCGCCAGGGCCAGGGCTGCTGTGTCGCCAGCGCTGTTGTAGGCCACGTTCAGCTCCTGTAGCTGTTGATTCCGGTCCAGCTGGGCGGCCAGCAGCTGCAGGCCCTCGTCCCCGAGGCCCGTGTGCAACAGGGACAGGTGCGTCAGCGAGCTGTTCCCCGCCAGCCCCTCCACCAGCTGGGCCACACCAGCCGCCGTCAGCGGGTTGTTGGACAGCCTACAGCCACATGCACCCCAAGGAGATGAGGGCCTGTGGCAGGGCTTGCCACAGGACTTGCCTCGGGACTTGGACCCAAAGCACACACAGCGTGGGGTGGAGGGGAGCCCGGACACAAAGAAATGTGGGGGATGGGAGAAGGGAAGGAAGAAGCAGGGGGTATGGCACACTGCAGGGGTGGGAGAGCTGGGTGGGAGACGGCTTCTCCTCCTCCCTTGACTCCCCACTCTTCATGGTTACTATTCCTCCTCTTCCTCCTTTTCTTACCTCCCACGCAGAGGCCCCTGCCCCAGGGCCCTCCCCCTTCTCATTCACCTCCCCTTCCTCTAACCTAGGAATTTACTAGGAGCCCAGGCTTCTGGGCTCCTAGTAAATCAGCCAGCACTTTGGAAGCATCTACTGAGCACCCAGCATTAGGGTCATCCTTTCAAGGCAACAGGGAACATTCTGGAAGGGCATCAGTGGCACTGTTACCAGGCAACCAGCCTGGGTATTATCCCACCCCCCGCCAGCACTGGGTTTCTGAGCACCTATTCCTGGAAGCATTGTTCATCTACCCTGCTGTTTGCACTGGACCTGGGGAGAGGGGGCAGGCCAGGGTCTAGGCTCCCACCCCCTCTACCACAGCATGGGTGGACCAGTGGCAGGCCTGAGCTCACCCTTGACCTCAGCCTGCCACCAGGATGGGGGGGAACCTCCCTCCGGCTCTGCTTCCGAAACACTTACCGCAGGGTGGTAATTTGGCACTGGTCATGCAGCAGCAGGTCCCGGAGGACACTGCAGGCTTCGGGGCCCAGGCTGTTGAGCTGCAAGCTGGAACAGGAGGTGGTCAGAGGGGAGGGGAGAAGCAAGGAAGGAGCTCAGCATGGAGCCGGCCCACCCACGGTGCCCTCCCTCCCACTGCTCGTCACCTCCACACATACAGGACTTCTTCATCCCACCTTTTGCTCCTTCCTCCCCACCTCTGGCCTCATTAGCACCTTCTCTTCCAGCCTCTTCACCCGCAACCCTCTCCAGCCTTCAGGGGTCCTCACCCCAGCTTCCGAGCACGCAGGAAGACAGGCATGAGCGTGTGCAGCCCGGCGGGGTCGAGCTGACAGGAGGCCAAGTTCACCTCATCCAGCGCATGCCTCCCGCTGCCCAGGACGGCCGCCACCACCGTGCACTTGACGGGAGTCATGCGCACCCCCGCCAGGTTGAGCTGACGCAGGGAGCTGAGCACCTCGGCGGAGAAGCGCTGATTCTGGAACTCGTAGTGGAAGAAGAGGTGGTCAAGGAGCTCGGACGGGGGCAGCACCTGCCGGCCCAGCTTACCCAGCTTCTTCTTGATGGCCTGGGCATTCTCCAGGGCATCCAGGGTCTTGATGGGGCAGCCGAGCTGAGCCAGCACGGCCCGGTTTTGTGCAGAGAGGAGCCCCCCCATGAACATGGGGAAGAGCTCGAAGACCTCGTCCTCGGGAGGCTCGTCCGGGTGCCGCCGCGGGCCCTCCACGCCCAGGATACTGGCACCCATCTGGTCTAGGACGTCATCGTTGTAGTAGTCCTCCTCTCGGAACATCTCCAGCACCATGGCCTGGGCCACGGCCTCGCGGCTCTTACCAACCACACGCCCAAACACTCGCGGCACTACCTGGGAGAGCACACAGGGAAGGTGCTGTAGCCTCGCGCCTCCTGCTCAGCCTTGGAAGCTCAGCCCAAGGGGCAGCTCTCCCTCCCTGCTCCAGCCTCGCCATCCCTCTCAAACCCGCAGTACCATTTGTCTGATCACATTACGCCCCACCCCCACCCCCATAGCATCTGCTCTGGCTCCCCACTGCCCACGTGGACTAGAAAACGGGTCATGATTTGGCCCCAAATGGACCTTTCCAGACTCCTCTCTTAACACTTGCATCATACCCTCGTCATACCATCAGGCCCTTAGGAAATTCTTTTTCCCCAAACGCCCCTTACATTGGCAAGCCCAGTGGTAGGAAGGAATTAGCATCTGCGATGCCTTTTGTTCCGTACCAGGCTAGATGCTGTGAAGACACGCCCACCCTCTGCACCACCGCAGTCATCCCAGCAACGATGACTGGCTTCCCTTCTGCTCCTTCCAGGCCCTGCAGGATCTGGCCCCTGCCAGCCCCACTGTCTCCTTCTACAGACCTCTCACACTCACGCACTCTGCTTCTGTGCTTTCAGCTTTTCTCATTATTAGGATTTTTTTTTTTCGACAGTACCACAGTTCTCTTCCTTCAAAGCTGTACTCTTCCTGGGGTGTTGTCCCCCCCAATTCTTCTCCCAGTAGTAGGGGATCAATCAATCCTCCAGGGATCAGAGTAAATGCCCTTCCTGTAGAGAGATTTCCCCCCCCGCCAACCAAACCAGCTCCCCACTTACACACCTTCACAACACTAGAATTTGTCTCTCCAGGCCCTTAGCACACCTTTAAATTACATGGTTATGGTGACCTGTTTGTGTTCTTACTAGAGGACCAGAAAGGGCAGAAACCCAGGGTTCTCTTCACTGTTTCTTCCTCAGACTCTAACACAGTGCCTAGCACACAGCAAGGGCTCAAATACTTGTTGGAGAAATTAATGTTTGGGTTTGGGACATCAGCTCCCAGCCTGGGGTTGGGGCTGAAAAGCAAGAAGGAGCCCAGACCTCTGGCAAGGAGCCACGAGGCTATTTTGTGGTCTCTTCTCTAATGACTGACTGGTTTTGGGTTTTTTTTTTTGTTTTGTTTTGTTCTTCACATTTTATAGGTGAGGTTCCTGCCATGGAGATTCAAGTGCTTCTCTCTCAACAGTCACCTGGTGACAAGATGAGGAAATGTCACGTGGTGAGGGGGATTCAATAGGGCTGAAGAAACAGATGGGACTAGTCCTCTGCTAGGCAGAGCTCCCTCCCAGAGGGCCTGGAGCTGTGGTGCTAACCATAGGGTGAACCCTGTCAGGAGACCACAGCCTCTTGCCGTGATCCAGAGCAAGCAAGCCCGTCGTCAAAGGGGTGGGCTGGCCTCAGCAACGGCCATGCCCCCATCTGAGGCAATGGTGGCAGAAGGGGTAGGCTGCCTGAGCCTGTTTTTGAGGTTTAACAAACATTGAAATAGAAACTTCCTATGTGCCAGGTCCTGAGGATGAACACATTTAACCCTCATATTAGACCCATGATATACATTGTATTATCCCCATTTAACAGATAAGGACTGGAGGCACAGAGAGGTTAAGTAAGTTGTCCAAGATCACATAGCTAGGAAGCGGCAGAGCCTGCATTTGAACCCACATGGCTGGATTACCGAATCCCTGATCCTAACCCTATGCTTTGTTGCCTATAAAAAAGGAAAACTTGTTAAAATTTTGCCAGCACTGACCAGGGCTCTGCTGCCTTAAGACAAGCTAACGAAACATTCCTAGAGAGGACCAGGGTTACCTAGCAAGGCACGGAAGCTGAACAGCAGGTTTGGCTGAGAGAGCACAGGGTTCAGAATCACAAAACTAGGATCTGGACTCAGATCCTAGCTCTTCTACTATCTGAGTGACCTTGGACAAATTACTTAGCCCCCGTGAGCCTCAGTGTCTTTATCTAAAAAGGAATCATAATATTTCATTTACGAGGCACTGAGAGACATTACTGGAGGGTGCCTCCTTCCTCTCCTCAGAACCCTAGCGCATCCTCCCTGTTCAGAACACAGTCCCCGGGCTTGTAATTGGGATCCTGGAGCAGGCCTGCACTATCCTAAGCCAATTACCAATGCCATTTATCCTCCCGGTATAAATGAATAAAATGGCATCTGCTTTATAAACCTGTCTCTGGTGATTTTGTTAGGATGAGTCATCATTCCCAGAGTCCAACCACCTCTGGGAGAACAGATACAGTGGAGTTTCTGGGGCCCGCAAAGCAGAGCACAGACCCCAGACTGTAGCAACTCCGGCCTCCCGCCGACAAAGACAAGGAGAAGAAACACAAAAAGACAATCGTCATTAGGGTCACAGGACTGTGTGGAAAGGCCTTGCATCCTCCTCCCACCTCCAAGCTCTGCTCAGCCTGTGGTTTCTCTCTCTCCCTCCCTTTGGTCTCAACCCCATGAAAAGCCAGATTGCCTAAATCTGAAACCAGGGTCCGGAAGACGGCTATGCAGGAAGTAGCAGTCGCCTCCTGGGAGGGGAGTAAGGGGTGAAGGGGGAATACGGGGGCGCAGACAGCCTGGCGTGCTTGGGCTCTTACCTTGAGCAGGTTGAAGAGCAGAGGCAGGGCTCGCAGGGGCAGAAGCTTGGCCACGATGCCCAGGACCAGACTGACGTCCTCCCCGACACGGCCCACGAGCTCGGCCACCTCCTTGCCCACCCGCTGAAAGGTCGTCTTCCGCAAGCCCAGCACGATGTAGAGGGCGGCCAGGTACTCCTGCATGGCGGGCACGGTGAACACAAAGGTGCCCCGGTGCCCTGGCTCCACGCATGGAGCCAGGAAAAACCGCAGGGCATCCCGGCGGAAGACATGCAGCAGCTGGAACTCTTCCTCCGTCTTGAGGCCGGCTTCCAGGCAGCCGCGGACGTCGTCTTCGGAGAAGTAGGTCTTGCGGGAGGACACCCCCTCGTAAGCCAACTTGCCCATGGTCCGGGCAGCGTAGGCCATGAGGGACAGGTTGGAGGGGTCAGTGCTGTCCAGCGTCTCCCCACTGAAGTTGAGACGCAGGAAGCTGGTGTAAATGCTGGTTAGGGTCTGCCCAGGCGGCGTGGGGGCATGCAGGAAGTGCAAGGTGGCACACACCAGCCAGCAGTAGGAGGGTAGAAAGCAGGCGGCGGCGATCTGGTGGTGCCCCTCCAGGTTGCGGGACAGCATCTCCACCAGACTGTCCCGCTGAGCCAGCGTGGCCGAGATCCCTGCGCCCCCGGCGCCTGTCCCACAGTCCGGCTGGTTGAGGCGGAGCTGGAAGTAGAGCTTCTGCAGGTTGGTGTCCGAGAAGCCACAGATCTCGCCATATCGGCCCACGTATTTGCTGGGGATTCGGCCCACGGCAGAGGGCCGGGTAGTCACCAGAATGCTGGCCTGGGGAACACCCGGTTGAGGGTTAGGAAGGACCTCCGCATCCTGACTGCCTCACTCCTCGGAAAGCCCCCGCAGACCGAGTGTCTAAGGATGAGGGTGAGCATCATAATCCTATGACTGAGCCCCAGCTGGGACCCCGGGATCTAATCTGATTGGGACAGCTCCAGGAGGGAAGGAAACAAGCTCAGGGAAGTTAGGGACTTGCTCAAAGACACACAGCAGGGATGTGGCGGGGCAGGTCTGAACTGATGCAGAACCAGTGCTCCCACACCAGTAAACACGTGGGCTGGGGACACCAAAGTCCTTAGGGGACAGGTCAGGGGCAGCGGCGGCAGGGTGGGCGGTGAGGACACTCACCTCGGGCAGCATGTATTTGCGCAGCAGGTTGACAATGATGGCAGCTGGCGCCTCTGGCTTCTCGGGGTCACTGCAAAGCCCTGTCCCCGCCAACCGGAAGTCGAGGTTGAGCCGTTCCAGGCCGTGCAGGACAAAAAGCAGGCGGGACCCAGCAGCAGCCATCAGAGGCAGGATCTCCTTCAGGGACGTGTAGCGCTGAGCCACAAGTTGGCACAAGGACGCTGGGGCAGAGCCCAGGGAGGACAGGTCCTCGCAGGAGAAGGGGACAAGCAGCTCGAAAGCCGGCAAGCGCCCGTAACACCAGTCCAGGACCATCTTGCGCACCAGCGTGCTCTTCCCCGTGCCCACTGTCCCGTACAGCACCACTGTCTGTACCCGGCGCCCACAAGCATCGGGGTCAAAGAGCTGGGACAGGGACAGTGGGGGGAGCCCAGCGGTGGGGTGTTGGTGCTCCAGCGCCAGCTGCGCCGGCGGGCGAAGCAGCTCATCTGGGGTGCTCTCGCGGATCACAGGGTCTACGTGGACTGTATCCAGTGCAAAGGTTGGGCCAAACTGGCGCTCTTCTCTGGGCAGCCGGCTGAACCACTCAGCCAGATTCCGGCGGTGGTACTCAATGGCTTCTGGATGGGAGGCAAGGGGAATGGGTCAAGGAAAAGGGCAGGAAGGGCAGGAGCTTAAGGCTGGTCAGGCCACAGAGCAAAATGCAGCACCAGGACACAGAGACCCAGGATGGGGCTGTGTATATAGGACTCTCCCAGGAAGTCTGGAAGCCCCCATGGCAGAAAGGAGCAAGTCAAGAGACCAGTAACACCAAACCTGGGTTGAACGGTTATGTGGTTGTGTGTGCAATCTCCACTTGCCTGTTAGACCCAGTTTATTGAGAGTCAGGATGATGTACCCCTCCCAGTGCTTTGTACATGGCAAGCGTGTGGGTGTGCACTGCACAAGTGTTGCAGGAAGGGAGACATGGATGGGTGGACAATGGGGCAACAGGGGAGGGTTTGCCCACTGATGGATGATGGCAGTGGGTCCTCTATGCCTTCTTCTTCCTGCCTTCTTCTCCCTCCAGACCCAACTCCCAACCTCCCCATCCCCTGCCCCTGGGATCCCAGCCAGCCCCTCCCCTCAGGCCAACCGAGCAGTCAGTCCCTTTACCCGATGCAGAGATGCCCTGGAACAACTTTCCACGGCTTCTGGACGTAGGACTACTGCCTGTTGAGCTTCCACGGTGATGTACAAAGGCCCTAAGAGCAAGGAGAAGGAATGAGCTGGGGGTTGGCTCCTGGGCTCAGCCTCTGGACAGGCTCAAAGCCCAGGCCCATCTGAATTGCTGGACTTCTAGCTTTCTGAGATCTAGGCGTGACTCTGGACATCCAAGTTGAGAGCCTTGTCTGACTCTCATACTCTTCCTGGGGACTGAGGTCTTGCCCCCTGGAACTCAGGCTGGCCACTGCCAGGATCCACCCATTTCCCCCCCCAGATCCTCCCTCTGGCTGCCCACTGTCACTTACACTGTAGATAAAGTAAACCAACTTCCTCTGAGGCCTGGAAGCTGACTCTGTACCCTCCTCACTCCCAGAAAACCAACCTCACCCCGGGGGGTGGGAGTCAAGTTCTTGCCAAGTCCTGACCCTTCCCAGGCTGTGCCCAGATGTGTCCTGAGGCCTCACCTAGGGAGCCCAAGGGGCAGCTTCCCTTTAAGGGGCCAACTCCAGTGGATCAGGAAGGGGATTCGTTCATCTATACAGAGAAAGGGAAAGAAAGAAAGAACATTCAGATCCCACCCACATTTCCCCACCGACACACAGACTTCACATCTATGTCAAATCTCCCGTCACTTGTTCTCATCGCATCATGTACTGCCCCTTTGTAGCAGTTACCATGCAATTTTATATCTCGTGTGATTATTTGATTAACATTCATTTCTGCCCTACCCCCCTCCACGAGAGCAGGGACCACATCTGTTTTTATTTATAATTACATACTTAGAAGTTAGCACAAGGTCTGGCACATAGCATGCACTTAATAAATATTTGTTGAATGCAAAATGAGATCAGACAAGTGATCCTAGACTTCAAGTAGCTATGGGGACGCTTAAGATCATCTAGCTTGACTCCCTTAGTTTAGGATGAGGAAAAAGTGAACCTCAGGCAGGTGAGGTGACTTGCCCAAGGCCAGCAGCATGTGAATGGCAGAGCTAGGGCCAGAACACCTGGTGTCTGGATCCCTGCTCTCTTGAAGACACCATCTGGACTCTGAAAGGAGAGGCAGAAACAGAAACCCCTGCTTCCAGCTCACCTGCAGACTGGAGCGCTCCTCCCAGACCAGAGCCCCACGAAGCCCTGGGCAAATAGCGGCCCCACCTCATGGTAGGGAAGAAGGTCAGAGCTCAGGGCAATTAGCAGGCCACCTTCTGTCCTGTTCCTCTGCAAGAAGACTTGTGTGAAGGGACCATACACACACACATACACACACCTTCCCACCCCTACCTCCTTGTGAGGCTGCAGAAAGGTCTTCCTCCTCAGGGAGCATCGGCCTTTTCTTAAATGTCAGCAGTGCCAGTGCCCTGGCCTTGCTGGCCTTCAGACTGACTCCCTCTCCTATATCCCCCACTTTCCGGATGCCAATTTATCTCCTACCACCTTTGTGTCTCCCGCTGAGCCTCCACAGCTGCCTTGCTCCTGAGTCCCAGCCCCGGTGCCCTGCTGCTTTATTTAGGTGTCCTTTTTTTTCGCTTGGCAGCCAGCAAGCTCAGATGAGTCCTATGTTCATTTTCAACGGCTTTTCTGAACCTACATTTTCAAGTAACAATTATCCACTCTCCTCTGTGTTTTTTTCCCCCCAGCTATCAGGTCCTGTTAGCTGAGTTTTAATGATTTTATCATCTTATCTTCTCTGTGACTTTTATGTCAGATGCCTTTGAGGTTGGCATAAATAATAAATAAATGAAAGAATGAACTTCCTACTTGACATGTCCACGTGGCTATCCTGCCCATGCTTTAAACTCTGCACATACACTCCTCATCCGCCTCCCCTTTTTGTTCCTTTACTGCCTATCTTCCCAATCACACATTTATACTAGGAACCTGAGCTCTTGGTCTTCAAACCCTTTCATGCAGCTGCAACAGTCCTACTGATCCCTTCTCCCAGTGCTTTGCCAGCCTGGTCCTACTGCATGGTCCTATGCCCCTCCTGTGCTACCTTAGGCCCTCTGTGGACTTCTGGGGACCCTCTGTCTCCTTCCGGGCCTCTGCCTTCAGTCTTGCCCCACCCCATTGCAATCCCTCACCGCCCTCCATCACCTCCCTAAAATCCTAGGTTACCTGTAGCGTCCAAACCCCCTGCCTGCCCACATAAGCTATTTTTTGGAGTTTGCCCCCAACCTGTACTTCATTTGCCAGACTCCCCAAATTCATGCTTACACTTTACTGACTTTGTTTATACACTTGGACTTGGAATGGCCTTACTCCCCTACCAGAATGCTACACAATCTTTTAAGACCCTGCTCAAAGGCCCCCTCCCTCGGGAAGTCTCTCCTGATGCCCCTTACACAGAGTGCTGCTATTTGGCACCTGGTCTCCACGGAGAAGTGGCTCCTCAAGGGCAGGACAAGCTCTAGGAAAATCGGCTGCCCTGAGCCCACCCGCCAGCAGGACCAACCAGTGGAGGGGCTGCGGCTCCAAGCAGAGGTCCCAGAGGTTGGAGAAAGGTTAAGAGAGGGCCCTGGGAAGCTGGGAAAACCAGCACAGTGGGATCAAACCGGCTCCCTGGCCACTGCCTCAAGATGGGACTCGCCGCGGGGCTCTTGGGTGGCTCAGTGGGTTTAAGCCTCTGCCATTGGCTGGGGTCATGATCCCAATCTGGGATGGAGGCCCACAAAGGGCTCTCTGCTCAGCCGGGAGCCTGCTTCCTCCCCCCCCACCCCTCTCTCTCTGCCTCTCTGCCTACTTGTGATCTCTGTCTGTCAAATAAATAAAATCTTAAAAAAAAAAAAAAAAAAAGATGGGACTCGCCATGAGGGTGGGGCGGTGGTGAAGGCAATTTCCCAAGTCACCGGAGCTCAGCGGGCCAGAGAGGAAAGGAGGGACGCCGAGTGTAAGAAGGGTGCAAGGGCTGTGCTCCCAGGGGTCCAGAGCCCCCCTCCCCCTCCACACACGCACAGACTGGATCCCAAACAGCTCTCCCCGTTCCCGCTGGCGTCGGGGCCCAAGGGGGTAGGCGGCCGGCATGCCCACCGCTCAGCGCACCCGTTCGATCCTCCGGGTCCGGGGGCGAACTCCCCGCTGCACGCGCGCCCCGAGCAGCGGCCCGGTCGGGGGCGAGGGGCGGCGGAGCCGGTTGGGCCTTCCCCCGCGGCTGCCGGCGTCTCTCGCTTCCTCCCAGAGGCCCCGGCGCCGCGCGTCCCGCCTGCCCCGCCCGCCTGCGCGGAGCCCGGCCAGTGCTTGCAGCCAGCGCCCGCCGCGGGCAGCGGGGAGGACAGCCTGGCGCTGGCGACCCGCGGAGGCAGGGCTCGGAGACCGGGGCGGGGATTTCACGGGCTGTCCCCGAGTCGCGCCCGCCCTCTGGGGCCGCAGCCCTCGATCCAGGCGGGCCCCGCCGCGCCCAGCGCCCTCCGCAGGTGACCCCGCGCCAGGGCCAGCCGGTTACCTCCCGTCCAGGGCAGGGCTCGCTGCTCGGCCCATTGTGCAGATGGAGATGCTGCGGCGTACCGGGGTGACCTGACGTGCCCAGGATGACCTGAGGTGCCCGGGGTTGACCTAATGAGGAAATGGCAGGGCGGGAACTAGAGTCCCTGCCTGGGTCCTCCTACCTCGGCACCCCTCCCCCCACCCCTCCTGAGCCACCTACCGGTCCCCAGGACACTCTTCCCGCGGTGCCTCATCACCCCCTCAGCCTACCTCCTAGCAGAGATCTGAGTCAAGACCTTGTTGGGTGCTCCCTCCGTACCTGGCGCTCTTCAGACCCCCAAACCTCTGTGTGTGGCTTCTGGTCACTTTGACCAAGAAAGGAGCAAAAATGGGGCTGAGGGAGAGTTCCCACCCCAACCTGCTCTTCTTGTCTAGCACCCAGTCACGGCCTAGCCCTGGGGCTTCCTGGTTCCCAGAGCCCTCACCCTTATCCCTCTGCTTCCACACAGGGCACACCCAGGGCCCACGTCACCCATGGAACAGCCACCCACCGCCCACAGCCAGGGCATGCCCCACATGCAGACATAGGTGTGTAGTGAGCACTGAACGGAGGTGTGCAGTGGGGAAGCTGTAGAGAGGCACCTCAGGGAAGGGCTGGGAAGAGGGCTCTGTGATCTCTACTCCCCATCCAGATTGAAGACAGAGTTGATATTTCGTTTACACTTGAAGGTGTGTTCATTCAAGGAGTTCCTACTGAGCTACCGGTGGAAAGGTATGCAGGGGGTGCCTGGGTGGCTCAGTTGGTTAAGCAGCTGCCTTCGGCTCAGGTCGTGATCCCAGTGTCCTGGGATCCAGTCCCATATCGGGCTCCTTGCTCCACAGGGAGCCTGCTTCTCCCTCTGCCTCTGCCTGCCACTCTGTCTCTCTGTGCTCACTCTCTCTGACAAATAAATAAATAAATAAATAAAATCTTTTTTTTTTTTTTTTTTTAAAAAGAAAGAAAGGCGTGCAGGGTCCAGACCATAGCTTCCCTCCAGCCAAATGATGGTCCTTCAGAGGCTGATGGAAGGAAGCCTTTGGAAAGGCTGGGGGAGGAAGCTACTGATTCTGGAAGAGCAGGTGACATTTGAATTAGATCTTAAATAAGTCTGGGAAGGGGTGGGCCACAGAGGGCAGGCACGACTCAGGGGGACAGCCCAGGAAGTTCCCACCCTGGTCCTGTTCCCTGTGGATCCCAGCTCCTGGGTGGCTAGAGTTAAGCATCTGCCTTCAGCTCAAGTCACGATCCCAGGGGCCTGGGATCGAGTCCGGGGATCAAGTCCTGCATCAGGCTCCCTGCTCCTTGGGGACCTCTGCCCCTCCCCCTACTTGTTCTCTCAATCTCTCTCTCTCAGTAAATAAAATCTTTAGGGGCACCTGGGTGGCTTAGTCAGCTAACGCCTGCCTTTGGCTCCAGTCATGATCCCAGGGTCCTAGGATCCAGCCCAATGTTGGGCTCCCTGCCCTGTGGGGGAGTCTGCTTCTCCAGCTTCTCCTTCTGCCTGCTGCTCTCCCTGCTAGCACTCTCTCTCTGACAAAGAAACAAATAAAAGCTTTAAAAAATAATAATAATAATAAAATCTTAAAAAAAAAAAAGAAAAGTCTGGGAAGGGAAGGGCATTTCCCGACAATAGGGGGACGTTCTCATTTTAAGAGAAGCTCTGAAAGGGGAGTAGAATGGGATGAGGAGAGGGGAGAGAGATAGAGCAACGCTATGAATGGGGTCTCAAGGAGACATTTCAGACCTGGGGGTCTTCTAGGTTCACTCCACTTCCCTAGCCATGCAAGACAGACAGGCCTCCGGCTACAGTTACTGGACATGGCTCAGAGCAAGCAGTTCCCCTCCCCGTCCTTAGTGGCTTTGACAGCCATGGAGGCTTTATTAATAACATATAATTTGGCCTCTTGCAGACAGAAGGACTGTGAGTCACGCTGTGGGCATGTGCTCTCTCATCTGACCTCAAGATGGGGCGTCGGGTCCCATAGACCCATAGCATGGAAAACGGCCTGCATCTTCCCTGTCCTCCAGCCCCTCGCACAGGCCCTGACACAGAGGGTGGCTACAGGGAAGGCAGTGATCTCTGAGTCCTGGGGGGTCTGGCCCTCAGGGAGAGGGGGCCCATTTCAAAGCATGCCAGGCCTGGGTATCTGTGCCACACCTCTGTGGGCCGATGGGGCCGGTGGGAAGAAATCGCAGGGGGCTCCCAGCAGCAGGAGCAGTGTCTGGAGCACTTGCTCAAGTCACTTTTCCAAGCCTTGGTTTTCTTCTCTGTGGAAGGAGGAAATGATAATACTCATCCTAGCAACCTCTTGGGGTTATTGCCCGAATCCAAAGAGCTTTCCCTGCAAATGCAAGAGCCACTCTACAGATGTTCTCTGTGCCTGGATGGCCTTTGCTGGCTCCAGAAAGGCTGTTTGTCTCCTCTTGTTCCCAGGGGCACTTGCAGAAGTGTGAATTTATAAATGTTTTACTCTTTTAGGAGTATTTACATTTTGAAAGAGAAAGTAAAGAGGAAGAATCTTAAGAAAGATTACTTAACGGTGGGATTTTGTGCCCATGGCCTTTAAAAAGCCATCTGCAGGCATCACTGCAGAGACAGGGTGGCTCCCGGAATCCCCCCGAAGGAGCTAGAGTTCCAGAAGTTACTACTCTGACTTCTTCCCACTAGCACCCTAAAGCCCTCATGAGAAAGCCCATCTCCAGGCAGACACCCCACCTGTAAAAAATGGGACCCTCATCTAGCCCAGGACACTTAGCTCTGCGTGTACTGCTAGTCAGGTGGAGGCCACGTCCCCCCTTCAGTCCCCAAGCTTCAGGATCAGTAAGGAAGAGGGTGAAACAGTGCGCTGCTGTTCCTTGGGTCATCTTGCTACCAGCCTTCAAGGACTTCTGGACAATTGCTTGCTCCAAACCTCAGACCACCAACCCATCTGCAGTCCTGGTGGCCAATGGCTTGGCCCTGCTAATGGTGACCCCGAGGGTGAGAGAAGAGAGGAAGAAAAAGAGAAAGCTGGGGTAAGCTCAGTGAGGTCCCTGCCATTCTCCTCCTAGAGCTTTGGCTCCAGGATCTTTCCTGGTTCTCACTGCCTTCCATGACCACTGACTATAACCCCACTATGGATACAACCAGGGCTCCGTGAATTCTGAAGACAGAGACGTGTATCACTCCGCAAGAAGAGACCCATGTGAAGATCGGATAGTCCCACGCAGAAGAATGAAACTGGACCATTGCCTTATACCACACACAAAAATAAACTCAAAATGGCTGAAAGACCTAAATGTGAGACAATAATCCATCAAAATCCTAGAGGAGGGGGCGCCCGTGTGGCTCAGCGGATTAAGCCTCTGCCTTTGTCTCAGGTCATGATCTCAGGGTTCTGGGATCAAGCCCACATCAGGCTCTCTGCTCAGCAGGGAGCCAGCTTCCCCCTCGCTCTCTGCCTGCAGCTCTGCCTACTTGTGATCTCTGTCAAATAAATAAATAAAATCTTGAAAAAATCCCAGAGAAGAACACAGGCAGCAACCTCTTTGGACTCAGCCACAGCAAATTCTTGCTAGACACTTCTCTAAAGGCAAGGGAAACAAAGGAAAAAAGGAACTATGGGATTTCATCAAGATAAAGCTTTTGCACAACAAAGGAAACAGTCAGTGAAACCAAAAGACAACTGACAGAATGGGAGAAAATATTTGCAAATGTCTTAACAGATAAAGGGCTAGCATCCAAAATCTATAAAAAACTTAATCAAACTCAACACCCAAAGAATGAATAATCCAGTCCAAGAAATGGGCAGATGTCATGAACAGACATTTCTCCAAAGAAGACATCTAAATGGCCAACAGACACATGAAAAAACGCTCCACATCACTCAGCATCAGGGAGATACAAATCAAAACCACAATAAGATACCACCTCACACCAGTTAGAATGGCTAAAATTGGCAAGTCAGGAAGCCACAAATGTTGATGAGGATGCAGAGAAAGGGGAACCCTCCTACACTGTTGGTGGGAATGCAAACTGGTGCAGCCACTCTGGAAAACAGTATGGAATTTCCTCAAAAAAGTTGAAAATAGAGCTACCCTATGACCCAGCAATTGCACTACTGGGTATTTACTCCAAAGATACAAAGGTAGTGACCCAAAGGGGTACATGCACCCTGATGTTTATAGCAGCAATGTCCACAATAGCCAAACTATGGAAAGAGCCCAGATGTCCATCAACAGAAAAATGGATAAAGAAGATGTGGTATACACACACACACACAAACACACACACGCACGCACGCACAGGACTATTTTGCAGTCATCTAAAAGAATGAGGGGTGCCTGGGTGGTTCAGTGGGTTAAGCCTCTGCCTTTAGCTCAGGTCATGATCCCAGGGTCCTGGGATTGAGCCCAGCATCGGGCTCTCTGCTCAGCAGGGAGTCTGCTTCCTCCTCTCTGCCTGCCTCTCTGCCTATTTGTGATCTCTGTCTGTCAAATAAATAAATAAAATCTTTAAAGAACGAGATCTTGCTGTTTGCAATGACATGGATGCAACTAGAAGGTATTATGCTAAGTGAAATAAGTCAATCAGAGAAAGACAATTACCACATGATCTCACTGATACGTGGAATGTAAGAAACAAAACAGAGGACCATTAGGGAAGAGGACCATTAGGGAAAAAATGAAAAAAGACCAAACCAGAGAGGGAGACAAACCGTAGGAGACTCTTTTTTTTTTTTTTTTTAAGATTTTATTTATTTATTTGTCATAGAGAGAGAAGCGAGAGCAAGCACAGGCAGACAGAGTGGCAGGCAGAGGCAGAGGGAGAAGCTGGCTCCCCGCCAAGCAAGGAGCCCGATGTGGGACTCGATCCCAGGACGCTGGGATCATGACTTGAGCCGAAGGCAGCCGCCCAATCAACTGAGCCACCCAGGCGTCCCAAGAGACTCTTAATCATAGGAAACAAACTGAGGGTTGCTGGAGGGGAAGGAGATGGGAGGAATGGGGTAAGTGGGTGATGGACATTAGGGAGGGTATGTGATGTAATGAGCCCTGGGTGTTATATATAAGACTGGTAAGGGCATCTGGGGAGCTCAGTTGGTTAAGCATCTGTCTTTGGCTCAGGTCATGATCTCAGGGTCTGGGGAGCCTGCTTCTCCCTCTACTGCTGCCCCTGCTGTGTCAAATAAACAGATAAGATCTTTTTAAAAAAAAAAAAAAGCGGGGGGGGGACGCCTGGGTGGCTCAGTGGGTTAAAGCCTCTGCCTTCGGCTCAGGTCATGATCCCAGGGTCCTGGGATCGAGTCCCGCATCAGGCTCTTTGCTCAGCGGGGAGCCTGCTTCCCTCTCTCTCCCTCTGCCTGTCTCTCTGCCTACTTGCGATCTCTGTCTTTCAAATAAATAAATAAAATCTTAAAAAAAAAAAAATTAAGGGGCACCTGGGTGGCTCAGTGGGTTAAGCCGCTGCCTTCGGCTCAGGTCATGATCTCAGGGTCCTGGGATCAAGTCCCGCATCGGGCTCTCTGCTCAGCAGGGAGCCTGCTTCCCTCTCTCTCTCTCTGCCTGCCTCTCCATCTACTTGTGATTTCTCTCTGTCAAATAAATAAATAAAATCTTTAAAAAAAAAATTTTTAAAAAAAGACTGATGAATCACACTCTGAAACCAATAATGCATTGTATGTTAATTAATTGAATTTAAATAAAAAATGTTTGAAAATGGGGCATCTGGGTGGCTCAGTGGGTTAAAGTCTCTGTCTTCAGCTCGGGTCATGATCCCAGGGAGCCTGCTTCCTCCTCTCTCTCTCTGCCTGCCTCTCTGCCTACTTGGGATCTCTAACTGTCAAATAAAAAAATAAAATGAAAATGCTTAAAAATAATTAAAAATTTAAAAAAAGAAAAGAACATACCCATGCCACATACCCAGGGCACCCACTCAGCTTACAGATCCACCCTCATCAGCGCCATTGGCCAATGCCAAGAATGAAGAGTCTGGAGGAAGGAACACCTGGTTACCAGGCCTGCTTTCACCTCTATTAGCTAAGTGTCCTTGGGCAAGTTACTTAACACATGTCAGTTTTCTCATCTCGAAAATGGGTGGTCATGAGGGATAATGCAGAGTGGGTATGGGACTCTACTGAGATCATGCACACAAAGTATTTGCAACGTATAAAGCATAACACGAGTATTTCCTGGGATGTACACTCACTTGCTTGACATTTACTAACTTGCCACCCCCTGCCACAAACTCTCTAAAGCTCACAGACTTCTCTCAAGTGCTCTGAAGACCCACCACAGACCACAGGGCCACGAGCCCCAGCCGGACCCATTCACACACTGTATACTGTATAAATATAGGTTTTATTAATAATGGGCAAAGTCCCACAAATACAAGTGGCATCTCTGGGCGGTGGGGAGAATCTGTGGCAGGGTAAGAGAAGGGAGAGTGGTGTGTACACAAGAAAAAGCAGTGGGAGAGCCCTGGGGGAAGGGGAGATCAGAAGTGGCGTGAGTCTGGACCTACCACAAAAGCCAGACGTGCTCTGTGTCTGTCGCTCTGGTGCCCCGGGGTCACCTCGGCTGATGGGAAGGTAGGGAGGGTGTGCACAGACCCAGGCAGGAGCTTGAATGACCAGCAGACGGCTGGGGAAGGGGCGGGAGAGTGAGAATGCCAGCCTGATGCACAAAGGAAGGGCCACAGGGTGGCAGTGGCCAAGGCCAACTTTTGCCCATGCTTGTGCTTGTGTTGGCTGCGGAGCTCCAGGGAGCTAGTGCCCTGTGCCATCCCTGACTTGGAGGGGAAAGGAGACTCGGGGGGTAGATACCCCGGGTCCCAGGACACCCTGGGCGGCACAAGCCTCATCCATGCCGTCAAAGCTGCATCCCCAGAGGAGGTGGGCACTGCCCTCCCTATGGCACCCACTGCCGCCACCGCCGCCACCTCCACCATGCCACCATCACTCCTCCTCGGAGCCATAAGGGACAGCATGTGTGTGTCGGGCTGAGATTGCCTGTTCGCATGTATGCGCCTGTAACTCTGGGGAGGGGAGGGAGTGTCGCAGGACTGGGCAGGAGAAGCAAGAAGGAGGCTTAGTCTTCTCCTGCTCATGCCCCAGAATAAAGTGCATTCTCCGGTTCCAGTAGCAGGTGGGAGAGAAACACAGACATTATTGCAGCAGTGCCACCAGACCCTACCCCCCACCAAAGGGGACAGGGAAGGGGATGGGGCATCCTAGGCCCCCAGGCCTCTCCAATCCCCAGGATTGGGAGGAATGACCCAGACAGAAAACCCAGCTTCTGTTCCAGCAGATTGCCCAAATCAGATAGGTCTAGGGGTGGGGAGAAGGTGAGGAGGAGGAAGAGACTTCCAGAGCCTTCCCTGCTCCTTTCCAATATCCAAATGGGACTTCCAGGGGACCCCACCAGGGCCCAGCCCTGGAACCCAAACCTTAGATCAGCCCAGTTTACAAACACTTGTGTGGTGGGGACCCCCAGAGGGGGCCACTTTGGTCAGTTGTAAATGGGGGCCCTGGAGAACCTGGGGCTCCCAAGCAGACAGCAGAGACAGGGGATGAGGTGGGGGAAGGAGGGTGGCAGCCTCCTAGTGGTCTTTGCATGCAGATGTTGGAGAGAGAAGGGAAGAAACTATAAATTGCATCAACTGGGAAGACTCCTGGACATGGTGGGGAGGGCTGGAGCCCCCCGTGGCCACGACCATAGCCACGGCAGGGAGTGCAGTCCAGCAGCCAACCCGGGGAGGAGCTGAGAGAGGAGAACGTGGCTGCAACAGCAACCCGTGCCAAAGTCTACAAGGTTAAAAAAGTCCCAGAGGGCTGGGGCTGGGGGCTTCCGCTGCGGGGGCTGGGGCACAGGCCAGGGCGAGGCTCTATCTCTCTGACTTGACCCGGTAACGGAGCACAAGGTATGCCAGCAGCCGCAAGGCCAGGAAGAAGATGCCCAAAACCAGGAAGTCCAGGTAGAGCTTGGCATCCTCCACATCCAGCGCTCGGAGTATACTCTGCGGGTTCTGGAAAGGGCAGTGTTCCTCCAAGCAGGTCAGATCACCTCGATCCATGCCATAGATGGTCAGAATCACACCCTCAAAGCCATACCTGTGCACGTGGGGACATCAGAGCTGGATACAGAGCATAGGGTCCCTGTTCCCTGGGCAGACTGCCGGGACCCAGCAGCCACTCTGTCCTCCCTGGAGCCTGGGCTCCGGCAGGGAGGAGCAGTGATGCCCGGTGTGGGCCGCGGCACTGACCTGACATAGGAGAGGTAGGAGCTCCACTGCAGGTAAGTGGGGATGGTCTTGAAGCTGACAAAGAAACCGGAGAACAAGAGGACAGGGATGGCGGTAACTGGGCCCACAAAGGTGGCCACCTGGATGGGAAGGAAGGGGACCGGGCCATCACAGGAGTGACCGGGACAGGGGTGGCCCTGTGGTTTCCCAGAGATCCCTTCCACTCCTGATGTCAGCCTCTGCTTCCTCCCACCAAACCCCATCCCCTCCCCGGATCCCCAAGGGCCAGCCCTCCCACCTGGAGGGAATTGGAGGCAGCTCCAATCAGCAGCCCCAAAGACTGGGCCACCAAGGCGGTGGCTGCAGCCAGGGCGGAGAACAGCAGGAAGCGGCTGGTTTCGGCCGGCTGGCCTGTCATCCAGTAGATGATGCTGCAGTATACCATCGGGCACACCACCTGGGGAGTGGGCATGGGCCTGAGCAGGGGCACCAGCCAGGGCCACAGAGGCCAAGACCCTCCATGCCACCCTCCACGCCACCTGGGCGGAAACCCCCGGAGCACTAGCTCTTCCTAGAGCGTCCATGCTTGGTCCCGCTGCCCCCATGCTTGGTGTGTGCTGGCCCCCCCGGGCTGGTGTCTGTCCCCTTGTTTCCTCCAGTGACACCATTTCCACTGGACCCCTTCTGACCAGTTCAGTCATGGTGACATCTCCATATCTGAGCTCCTAAACTGGACCAGCTGGTTCTTTACACTGCTGATTCATTAACTCTGCATGTGAGCACATGTCATCCCCCTCTGAGCGGTCAAGTCCAGGGGGCCGGTGACCAAGCCTAGCGCGGACCATCGTGCAGGCTATTCCTTGCACTAGGCACCCAATCAAGAGGCCACCAGACGCCGAGGTCCTGCTGTGCTCTTCTCGGGAGGCCATGCACCGCAGCACGGTGCATCACCCGCCCAGCTTTTTCTCATTTGCACACAGCTGCCCTACAGATTACTGGTGGCCTCAGAACGTGGATCGGGTCGGGGGGAGGGGAGGCTAGTGCAACAAAACCAACCCAAACCAGCTAACGCTTATCAGGCACTTTCGCACGTCCCAAGCGTTAGCCCAAGTCCTTCACGTGTATCAACTCATTGACTTCTCCCAAATAATCCCGAGCTGGATACTCTCATCATTCCTCTTGATAGATGGGGATGCGGAAGCAGTGAAAGGCAGGCAGCTGCTCCGTGTCTTGCGGCTAACAAGTAGCGGTAAAGCTTCAGCACCCGCACTAGCTGCCCTCCATTGCCTCCGATAAGATCCAAAGACCCAGGGCACCTGGGTGGCTCAGTGGGTTAAGCCTCTGCTTGTGGCTTGGGTCATAATCTCAGGATCCTTGGATTGAGCCCCACATCGGGCTCTCTGCTTGACAGGGAGCCTACTTCCCTCTCTCTCTGCCTGCCCCTCTGCCTACTTGCGATCTCTCTCTCTCTGTCAAATAAATAAATAAGTAATCTTTAAAAAAAAAAAGATTCACAGACGCATTCATAGGGCTATTATTTTCATCACTGTCTGTCTGTCATTGGTTGTTCCCATGAGAACATCAGTTCCACAAGGTCAAGATCTCATCTGTCTTATTCATTGCCTGATCTCCATGCCCGGCACAGAGCCTGGTACACGGTAGGCACTCCCCGCCTATTTGTTAAGTGAGGGGAAGGAAAAAAGAGGACACGGCAGGTGACAAGGTTGAAGGAGGCAAGCAAGGTATGGGAGAAGCCAGAGGGGAGGGAGGAAGAGGCTTACCTGAAAGGGCACGTCGGCCATGGTCTTGGCCAGGTAGTACGCTTTGAGGCTGTACCAATAGTTGAGATGCTCCCTCATGAAGACCGCCATCTCTAAGGGGACTGAGGACACAAGCAGGTGAGGCGCTGCTGTCTGAGCCCCTGACCCTGACCCCTGGTACCCCCCCAACCCCGCCCCCCCCCCCCCCGCCCAGGGCAGCTCAGCTCACAGGTGAGCACGGTTGGCATAAGGGCGGCAAACATGAGGAAGAGCATGGAGAAGAAGAGGCAGCCGGTGTTGTTGAAGACCTTGCTGGCATCGTTACCAATGTGCAGGTAAAGGAGACCGATGAGCACGCCGATGACCACGTGGGACACAAACCTCAGGTGGGTGAGGACCTGGTGAGGAGAGGGGATGGGCCACAGGCCAGGGATGGGCAGACCAACTGGGGTAGGAACTCAGAGCCGCCCTCACAGACACACAGACCCATGGGTGCCTTGGGAGATGGCTGGCTGGTGGGGGTGGGGGGGCTTCTCCTCCCAGCTGCTGAGATCCTATGCCCCCCATAAGCCAGGCAGGCCTGTACTGGCCTCCTCTCCCACAACATGATGCCTCACCGTGTCCCTGAGGATGGACAAGAAGGTCCTCTTGAAGAGGATGCAGAACTGTGTGAGGGTGCTGGTGGCAAAGGTGTGGCTTTCAATGGGGTCCACTTCCTGGGGAGAGGACACTGGGTCAGGCAAGCCTACCCCGCCCACCCACTGCACACCCAGCTTGGTAATGGAAAACCCTCGAGCCCTTCCCCAGGCCAGGGCTCCTCCAGGCCCTTCCTGGATGGGAGACTCTCCACCACTGAGGTATATGCCTGGAAGCTGGCCTCAGGGTCATGCATTAGAGCGAGATTCAGTGAGAGACGTAGGGAGCGAGTAAAAACTTGAGGGAGAGGAGAGCGCAAGGACGTCGAGGACACTGTGGGGGCTAAGAGTAGGCCGGTCACTCCTCTTCTTGTCTTCACTTCCTCAAGAAATATTTACCCGAAGGCCACAGTGCTTTTCTGCCCCCTGTGCCACAATCATATTAAACAATGATCATAATGGTGGCAACAACTACAGCCAGCCCTCCTGGGTTTTTTGAAGCTGGCATCCAGCTTGTCAGTTCAGATGAAAGAATGAACACTGGAGGTCACAGGGCCCCCGGGCGCAGTGGACAGACCAAGGGACCTGTAGGAACGCGACCCCGCTAGCTTCCAAGTGGCTCATCAGCACTACCCGAAAGTCATGATAGCCAGATGGACCAAATGAAACCCTGAGCATAAAGAATAAGAGTATTTTTCAGGAGGCAAGACTCTTGAGATGGAAAAAACCTCTGGGGACCAGATGAAACAGCACCGAGCGCCTGCTGGCATGACCAGCTTCTCAAGAGACCTCTGCCCCAAGTCATAGCCTGAAAAACACCCTTGCTTGTGAGCCACTGGCGAGTGTGGGACTTGGGAGAGTTATCTCCCCATTCTCCAGGTGGCCCTACACCTTCACTGCACAAACCCGCTGTCTATTTGTACTGGCTTGCTGCACGAGCTCTCCTTCAGTTCGGGGACGTTTTCCAGGGTCGTGGTATCTCATTTAGGAACGAGAACTGGCATCAAACCAATATCCACTGTACCAGCCCCGGTGCAGAGATTTACGTGATGATCTGGTTAGTTCTCCCAATAACATCAGAGCTCAGCATCATCACCTCTGGCCTGGAGATGACAGCAAGACCCATGAGCCACGAGGCAAGAGATGTAGCATTGGGTCTGCTTACCAGGTGGCCCCGTGCCGGCACTGAGGACAACACACTACAGATGCTTAGTGAGAATTTGCTGAACATGTAAATGAAAGGAGGTTGAGCAATGTGACCAAGGTCACACTGCAGTTCACAGTAGGTCTAGTCCAAGTTCTGAATTCTTCCTAGTCCCTAATGGTTGTGATGCCTCTGGGGGGACAGCCTCTTAAGCAGGGCCATCATCCAGGGTCCCACCTGCCCGCCCCCACTTTTCCCTCTCTGCCCTCTCCAGCCTTACTCACCTGAGGACAAGGAGGGCACGGGGTGGGGACCTCATTCTTCTCAGGGCTGCTCTTCTTCTCGGCCATGGCACAAAGCCCATTCTGCACTGCCCTGAACAGCATGGGGTTCAGGTCTCCATACTCTCCAGAGGCCACCTCGATGACTGGGAGACACAGAGCGGAGTGCGTGGCTAAATCACTCCTTGGTTCCCGAGGGCAAGCCAGCCCCTCCATGAGTGAGACCTCCCCAAGGAGACCTAGGCATGGGAGCCGACCCTCCCGAGTTGGCCCACCACCACAGCCCAGCCCCCCTGCCCTGCCACTCACTGAAGTCAGCCGGGTTGTGGTAGGTAGGGCAGTGTAAGCCAAGCCCCTTCAGGTAGGGGATCAGGTTGGTGACCACGCCTTTGAAGATGCACTGACCCTGGCTCAGGATGTAGAGCTGAGGTGGAAAGGGAGGGGTGAGGACAGCACCACCAGTGGACTAGGTGGGCCCCACCAGCCCTTCCCCCGATGTCCCTCCCTCTCCCCGCCATAGGCCAGTGCCCTGGGAAGCCCGGAGCCACTCACCTTGTCAAACATCTCAAAGAGCTTGGCACTGGGCTGGTGGATGGTGCAGATCACTGTGCGGCCCCCCTGGGCCAGGGACTTCATGAGGGACACCACTTGGAAACAGGACGCGCTGTCCAGACCACTGTCCAGAGAAAGGTGGCGGACAGGGGGTAGGCGGTGAGGTGGGCAGTGCCAAGTGAAGGGAGTGCTTGAGGTGGGGCAGCTGCTCCGAAGGGGCTGGAGCTGGCAGGAAGGGAGTCCCTCTGGCTACCTGACAGCCTGTCCACGCTACACGGTGCCAGCCTTTGGAGGTACCAAGAAGCCCAAGCACCATTCCACTTAACAAACAAATATTTGTTGAATGGCCAGCACTGGGATGACCATGATGGATGGCTAAGACATGGACTCTGGTCTGGAGGGAGAGAGAGAAGCGCAGAGATCAATCGAGATGATGTGGTGTAGAAACACGGGGCGGCGGGGGGCAGAGGGGGGCTTCAGCTCTGCGGCACGGGGCTTGGGGGTAGTCAGAGAAGCTTCCTGAGCACGTGTGAAAGAGGAAGGAGTTGAGTCAGCTGAAGGTGGAAGGGCAGGCATGGTGGCGAAGGGCACAGACAGAAGACACAACATGTGCAAAGCTTAGAGGCATGAAACACATGGCTGGCCCAGGGAATTATAAGCAATTCGGTGTTATTAGAGCATAAAATACAAGCCAGCATGAAGCAAGATGTGAGGCTGGGGAAGTAGGTTCAGGCCGGGACCTCTAAGTCTTCTGACTTTGTTCTGAGGGCAAATGGGAAACGCTGTGTGTTTTTAAGGGGGGGGGGGTAGGGAATATTGCCAGACTTGTCTCTTAGAGAGCTCTCCCTGGCTGCAGCTCAGAGGGAGGACTAGCTGAGAGAGACTGAAGACGAGGGGGTAGGAGTCTATGGCAGAAATGCAGGCGAGAGCTGATGAGGTCCAGAACTTAAGCCCGGGCACTCGGGATGGGGGTGGGGCGAATCTGAGAGACAGAGGAAGGGGGTAGAGTCAGCAGGACTTGATGACGGATTGGCTGTGGGGAAGAGAGGGAGAGGGAGGCATCCATCAAGGAGGACATAGGATTTCTGCCTGCGTGAAGGATGGGGCTGCTACGGCAACAGGATTGGCAGGAACGAATGAAAAGAAGCCCTTATCTTGGCTCCGGAAGGCTGCTGTGCACGGACTCTGGTCTCCAGCCGTGGAGAAGATGTAGCCCTCCTGCCCTGGCTGAGGGGGCAAGGGGAGGCGGCATGCTGGTGGGAGAGGAGGGGAGAACTACCTGGTGGGCTCATCAAAGAACATGACGGGCGGATTGTTGACCAGCTCCAGGGCGATGGCCAGGCGCTTCCTCTGCCCCCCGGAGAGCAGAGCTGTCCTCGTGTGAGAGCAGGACATCAGGCCCAGTGCTGTCAGGATCTCCGTCACCTGGCCCGGTACCCCACCCACCCCAGGTCAGCTTCAGAATCTCCGCTCCTCTCCACCCCCACACCACCCCAATTTAAAGAAGCATTCCCTTGGGACGCCTGGGTGGCTCAGTTGGTTAAGCAGCTGCCTTCGTTCGGCTCAGGTCATGATCCCAGCGTCCTGGGATCGAGTCCCACATCGGGCTCCTTGCTCAGCAGGGAGCCTGCTTCTCCCTCTGCCTCTGCCTGCCATTCTGTCTGCCTGTGCTTGCTTTCTCCCCCACTCTCTCTCTCTCTGATAAATAAATAAAATCTTAAAAAAAAAAAAAAAAAAAGAAGCATTCCCTTAAGCCCACTTGGCCTCCAATGTCCCAGCCTGGGATCCAGTCTCCCACCCCCTGCCCCCAGCAAACTTAAGGCTCTAGAACTCTAGAAGCACAGGAAGGGCAGCTGTCCTGTCCTCACCCCCTTCTCTTCCCCACTCACCAGTTCCTTCTTCACTTCTTGCTTCTCACTCAACTTCAGGTTAGCAGAGACCTGAGGCCCAGAGAGTAGGCAGGTCAGGTAGGAGTGGGAGGAGGGCCCCGCCTTGTCCCCTTAGCCACCAACCGAGGAGGATGGGCATGGCAGGATGGGGACGACAGGCAGAAGCAGGGGTTGGGAGAGGGAGCCGGCCCGCCAGCCCTCACCATCATGGCTTCCAGCACTGTGAGGTGAGGCAGCAGCATGTCGTCCTGCATGATGTAACACGACATCTTACGGAAGGTCCTCAGCTCCCGAGGCCTCCCGTTGACCAGGATCTGCCCCTTCATTCCAGACTCCCTGCAGGCACATTGGTCGCAGATGGGGAGCGGGGGGGTCAAGGCCACCTCAGAATACCTTCTGAGCTCCCCGGGGGATCCTTCTTCCTGGCTCCTGCCCCCATTCCACCCCGCCCTCGTCCTCACCTGTACCCTGCCAAGATGTTCATGAACGTGGACTTGCCGGCGCCGGAGGGGCCCATGATACCAATCAGCTCCCGGCGGCAGAATTTACCAGACAGGCACTTGAGGAGGGTCTTATAACCTGCAGCGAGGGAGGAAGGAGCTTGTGAACAGAGTTACAGTGAACAGAGGCAACAGAAACTCTGAGGAATGGCCCTAGCGAAGGAGGCAATTCCCTCCCAGGTGGGGAGTGGCGATTGATGACGATGGAGAAACACCTTCTGAGTGGCACTGAGATTCACACCATCTCCACCTGTCCCCCTAGAAGGGGCAGGTCCCAACATCAATGTACCAGAGGCCAACATTCTCCTGTAGGCCAGGAGAAGACCGCCACACCTGTGGATGGGCATGGAGAGGGCATCAAGTTTGTAGATGACTCTGCCCCCCCTCTATAAATGCAGTAGTCACTCTCACTCCCTCCAGGAAGATTTTGCCAACCATTGGCCTGAGCAAAGTGGTTAAATGTCCCCTGTGTTTGCACAGCCCCTGCACACACCAGCATGCTTGCTAGTTGCTGTGCCCGTCCCTCACCCCTGTCCCCCAGCCTCTTAGTATGTGAGCTGCTTGGGGCTAGAACCCGTGTCCTACTCATTGTTGTGACCTCAGCAGACTGTCTGGCATGTACTAGAGGCTCACCATGGGTTCTAGGAGAACGGGTTCTCGGAACATTTGTTTCATTCTGAAAAAGCCTTCTTCTTTGCGCTCTCTTGGCCCAGGAGGCCTGTCTCCACAGCCCCCAATATGGCCCGGTAAAAATCTCATGATTCATTCACTCCTTGGGGGAGGCAGCATAGGCATTAAGAGCACTGATTTGGAGTCAGGTGGATCGAGGTTCAAATTCTGGCCCCACACTTAGCCAGCTGTGGGACCTCAGGCAAGTCGCTTAACCTCTCTGAGCTCCAGGTCCCTCATCTGTAAAATGAGGATGATAGTACCTATCTCATAGGGTTGCTATAGAGATGCAATGAGATAATATATGTAAAGCATATGACACAGTGCTTGGCACATGTGACATTTTATTATTAATTATTATTATTAATTAAGGTGGCATTTTATTATTAATTCTATTTGGCAAACACTTATTGATATCTACTACATCCAAGCTCTGTCCCATACACTGGACAAAAAAAGGAAGAAGACACATTTCCTGCATTCAAGAAAGTCATGGTCTAGGTAAAATAATGGGAAACATCTATGGATCTGAGGAGAGATAAAATAAGGTTAAAACAGAAGCACAAATAATGTACAATGAGGATAAAGAAAACAGAATTGAAGAGGGTTGGAGGGACAAGGGAAAAATCAGGAATGGCTTCATGGAAGAAGTGGCATTTGAGGAAAGTCTTGAAGGATGAGCAGCAATCAAAAATGGAGAGGGAAGTCAAGGCTCTCCAGTCCTTGGGAGGGAGAGCTCTGCTACATGAGAGCATATCTAGAAGCGGAGGTCAGAGACTACATGGCGTCGCCTGGGGAAACAAGGTGGTGGAGAGGAAGATGGGAGCCCACCAGGCAAGCCTTGCCTACTATGCTTACTATGCCTACTATGCTTACTATCCCTCAGTGAGGCAGGAACACCAAGCTCTACTGGAGGTTTTGCTCGCCACCATCGTCCTCCGCCCCTCCACAGAGCTCAGTGTCCTCTCCCCTCTACCTGCTTAGCAGAGACAGTGAAGGGATGTGACTTTCACCCTCCCTCCGCAGCACCCAGTTGTCCCTCTGAACACATCCATTCAGCAGGAGACTCAGTTGCTGTCCACTGTGGGGTCCCCATCACACTGGCGGCCCAGATGATGCTACTTCTTCCATGAAGCCATTCCTGATTTTTCCCTTGTCCCTCCAACCCTCTTCAATTCTGTTTTCTTTATTCTCATTGTACATTATTTGTGCTTCTGTTTTAACATTATTTTATCTCTCCTCAGATCCATAGATGTTTCCCATATTTTTTACCTAGACCATGACTTTCTTGAATGCAGGAAATGTGTCTGCTTCCCTTTTTTGTCCAGTGTTTACAAACTCATTACTTCCACTGCTGCTATAGCAACACGGAGGAGCCAGCTGGGACCCAGGGACATCCAGTGACTCACCCAAGGTCACACAGCAAGTTCTTCCCTGGGGGAGGGGAAGTCATAGGCTCCATCCCTCGGCCTCAGGGATTATCACCACCAATCAGAGAGACGTGTGGTTGTGCACTCCAGCAAACACCTTTCAGAGCCACTGACAGGAAGTGATTTTTTTGGCAGGAGAGGAAATAGGCAACAAGGAACCTTCCCTTCATTTAATCAGCCAAGCACCTGATTGAACACTGATGCCTAATACATGTATCATCTTACACTTGCCTCTCACCAAGCATTTTCACAGATAACATCTCAGCTAAGCTTCACAACATGCCTGTACGGGGACGATTATCATCCCTGTTTACAGATGAAGAAAGTGAGTCCAAGAGAGGCCCAACGTCATCCAGTGGACAAGCGGCTAGGAACCCAGTCTTCGAACACCTGCTGGTCCCCAGCTTCTCATCATGGGAAAGACCTGTCAGCCCTTCCAGGTAAAAACACACCAGAGGGGGCGCCTGGGTGGCTCAGTGGGTTAAAGCCTCTGCCTTCGGCTCAGGTCATGATCCCAGGGTCCTGGGATTGAGCCCCACGTCGGGCTCTCTGCTCCACAGGGAGCCTGCTTCCTCCCCTCTCTCTCTCTGCCTGCCTCTCTGCCTACTTGTGATTTCTCTCTCTCTCTCTGTCAAATAAAATCTTTAAAAAAAAAAAAAAAAAAAAACACCAGAGCTCTGGTCCCGTCTCTGTCAGTAACTCTTGCAGTTTTGTCAAGTCCCCTAATCTTTGAGGATCTCCGTTTCCTCATCTATAAAATAAGGACAGTAAGATCTCCTCCCAAGGCATAATAGGGTTATTGTGACTATTGAGTGAGACATTTAATAGTAACTAATGGGAAAGTGTTTTGAAAAACAAGAAACATCATGTATAATTAGGGGAGACCGGTGGCAAGTCCTTACCTGGACAAGGCAGACACCACCCTCTCTCCACATCCCTTGCTCTTCCTCTCTGCCTACCTCTAATGGCTTTCCGTCCTTCAGGCAAGGGGAGAGGGACTCCAGTGAAAAGACAAGTCAAAGAGAGAAGGACAGTGGGCTAGGAAAGGGGCAAGGGACAGAAGAGATAGCAAAATGGACAGTAGAGAGCAGGGGGCTGGCAAGGTCGAAGGAGGGAAGCATCCAGTCAGGGATGCCAATCTGGCTGGTGGGTTGAAGCAACCAGTCCCTATAGCTACATTTCTTTCTTAGCTTCTTAAAACTTATCTCCTCGGGCACCTGGGTGGCTCAGTGGTTTGAGCCTCTGCCATCGGCTCAAGTCATGATCTCAGGGTCCTAGAATCGAGCCCCACATGGGGCTTTCTGCTCTGTGGGGAGCCTGCTTCCTCCTCTCTCTGCCTGCCTCTCTGCCTACTTGTGATCTCTCTCTCTCTGTCAAACAAATAAACAAAATCTTTAAAAAATAACTTATCTACTTAAAACTGAGGAAAAACAGGGCTGTAAGAAATATGGCCACCTCTTCATTTGCCCAGAGCCGATCTCAGGGTCCAGAGGCTGCTCTGGGACAGGGGCCCCTGCAGGGGGCCCAGAGGCCTCAATTGCCATTGGCTCAGGCCCTGTGACCTTTTGGGCACTTGTGAGAGAGCGAGGGTGGGGAATGCAGAAACAGCTCCTGCTCAGCCTTGCTCAGAAGCACCCCAAACTTATTTCTTAAATCTCTGAGAACAATGACCCAGCTCCACCCCTGACCCACACCCAGCTCTGGGAAAAACAAAAAACAAAACCAAAAAAACCCTCAGCTTCTCTATTCCCAGCTCAAGCTGCCCAGGGCAGGAGGAGGCAAGGACTCCAGGGTCTGGTGAAGGTTCCAAGGACCTCAGAAAGTTCCAAGAGCCCAGACCTTACCCACGGGCGCTGATGAGAGAAAAGAGGAGGAGATAGGAATGCAGCACCAGGGACGTTAAGAAGGAAAGAACAATCCACAGAGAGCTGGCAAACCTGGCTTCTGGTCCCAGTTCTGCCACTAATTTGCTGTGTGGCCCTGTCAGGTGACTCAAGTTTCCTGGACCTCAGTTTCCTTACTCGTACCATGGGGATGTCACCCAGCCTGCTAAACCTTCACCCTCCCTGCCTCGGAGGACTTCAGCAAGAATGAAGTAAGATGACAGGAATGAGAACATCTTTTAAAGTTAGCAGTGTCGGGGCGCCTGGGTGGCTCAGTTGTTGGGCATCTGCCTTTGGCTCCAGTCATGGTCCTGGGATTGAGGCCCACATCGGGCTCCCTGCTCAATGGGAGGCCTGCTTCTCCCTCTTCCACTCTCTCTGCTTGTAGTCGCTCTCTTGCTCTCTCTCTCTCTCTCTCTGTCGAATAAATAAATAAAATCTTAAAAAATAAAAATTAAAAAAAAATTAACAGTGTCTATAGGTACAAGAATACTGCTAAGCCCTGAGGAAGGCCGAAACACAGCCCGGGACTTTCTCGTGCCAGGCCTCAAAGGCAGGAATTCTACCTAAAATAAAAGAAACTCCTCCAGGACAACTTAGGGACCAGAGGTTGTTGTCATCTTGGAGGAGGAAAACTTCAATCGACAGCTGAACCTAGTGTCCCACCTCAGAGCTCACAGGTGCAGGGGAGGGGGGAGGCGGGGAGGAGTGGGGGTGTAGCACAGACCTGGCGGGTCAGCTGCGTGCATAGCTCGCGGTGGGCTGAGATTTCAGCCACACAGAGCATCCTGGGGCGGAACTCGGGCAACAGGGGACACCCAGACCTCCAGCTTTCTAAGAAACAACTCCTGGGGGCTCCACAACTCCCCACCAGGCTGCTCCCTTACCCCGTTTGCGCCAGCAGGGCCCTTCCCGCACGGAATAGGACAGCTCCACGAATTCGATGTCCACCGCTGAACGCTTGGGTAGGTGGGAGAAGCGTTGAGCTTCGGTGATGTGGTTCTCCACCTTCTTCAGGTGTGTGGTCAGCATTGGGGGCTCCGCCCCGTCCTCCAGCGCCACGGCCATGGCCACGGCCCCGGGTCCCAGTCCACAGCCCACGGCCTCCAGCGCCTTCTCCGCCATCACGTTGCCGGCCTGCAGGGAGAGGGCCTGCTCAGTTCGGGGCAGACCCCCAAGCCCTGGCTCAAAGCCTCCTTGTTTTCTAATGCTCCCCACCCCCACTGCCCGCCTCCTTCTCAGGGCAGACCCGCTACTGGGAGCACCCCACTTCCCACCGCCAGAGCATCTGCCCACTCCTGCCCCCCACTCCCGTCGTAGCTACGCTCAGTCTCGACCTCTCCTCGGTCCAGGCAGCCCCAGCTCCAGTCTGGCCCCAGCCTGGCCCCGGCCCAGCCCCTAGAAGCCCTCACCCGTTCGTTCCCCCCTCCCCGTGGCGGCTCTAATCTCCTTACCCCGCAGGCCAGCAGCCCCTGGGGACTGAAGGGTTGGGGGGCGGGGAGGAGGGCAGGGGCGGCCGGCCGCGACTGCCCGCTAGGAGGTCAGGGTACCCGGGTGTGCGCAGGGCAGACCCGGGAGAAGGCGGAGGAAGAGGAGGCTCTGGGCCTCGCGCTGCATCCCCCTCCCCATCCCCGGGCGCGTCCTCTGACCAGCCCCTCCCGCCGGCTCCCCTGCGCCCGCGCGTCCGGGACTCTCCCCAAAGGCGGGCGCACCACCGGGACTCGCGACCACCGCCCTCCGCCTCCACCTCCAACTAGTCCCCGGGGGCGGGTTCCCCCTTTCGCTATCTCCCGCATGCCTAGTCACCTTGACGCGCCCCCGGGCCGGTGAGGACCGAGAAGCTTGGCGCTGCCGCGGACCGGGGATGGAGACTCCGGGCCCTCCTCACCTGCCTCCGGATGCGGCACCCACGGCCCGGCTCCCGGTCCCGGCAGCGCGGGCCGGGGCGGGGCCGGGGCGGGGCGGGCGACCGGGGAGGGCCCGGGCCTCAGGTCCGCGGAGAGATGACAACGCTGGGGAGGGGCGATGGGGGCGCGCCCCAACTCGGCTGCGCACAGCCGGTTTCCAGAGCGCGGTGCTGGGCGCCGCGTCCTCCCGAGCCCGCCGGGCGACTGCGCTCTCCTCCCAGCTACTGCTCGCCCGTCCGGCTGTTCTTAAAGGGCCCACGCCGCCCCGCAGCCGGTGGGGGGCGAGCACGGCGAAAGGGACAGCAGTGCCGGCGACGCGGGGCCAGAGCGGGCGCAGTGTGGACCCCGGACTGGGGGGTTGGCGGCGAAGGGCCGACTTGAACACAGTGAGGGCAGGAGAACTGAAGTCGCTCGGTGGGGACAGGTCCCTGGATTACAGACAAGACGATGGTGGTGTGCGTACAGGGAATGGGGTGGGCATTGGGGTGCAGACGCCATCCTTCCCAAGGGATTGTGAAGCTGTCAGACTGTCTGCACCACTCCCCCATCAGTTTTCCCCGGTTCCGGCCCTTGAGCTCAGGCTTCCTCCAGCGATTCCCCAAACTAGATAAAAAGGCTTTGAAAGCTGGAGTCTCGGGAGAGCGTCCTCCCCTTTCCCCACCCCATTCTCCCCATTCTCCACTTCCCTAACTAGTTAAGAAGGGAAGGCCGGTGGACCCCGCTTTGGGAGAGCTTGCAAACAGCTGGGAGGTGACAGTGGTACTTAGAACTCAGCCTACTCCAACTACAGACAAAAGTCCTTACTCTCCCAGGCAAATTCAGACCTTTAAGACAGGCACACGCCTGATGCTGGACGCACAGATGCACCATGTCGATGGCACCTGGCTCACAGACACTGCCTTGGGCATCTTCTAGTACACATGTCATGCTCTCCCTCAGCCCACAAGCCTTCAAACGCAGGTTCTCCAGAACACTCTGGGGCTTTCCCCTGCTTTGCTCCTTCCTCATGCCCCTCTTGGCCCCCGCCTGCCCAGGCTGAGTCTTCTAGGGGTAAGTAGGTTAGCCAGTTGAGACACATGGCCTGAGCTTTTAAGTTCCCACCTGTCACAGAGCAAAGACAGATGGGAGGGGAGGCCGCTGGGGCTGCTGCCACCTCCTTACTGCAGCAGCTGAGAGGTTACCAGCAGTCAAACCTCTCCCCTGCTCCTCAGCCCCTCCTCCTGCCTCATCACAGCCTGGAAGCTGGCGGCCCCTGCAGGACATCTCCAGGCTCCGCCCTGTAACTGTGAGGGTTAGTGTGTTTAGGATCCAGCCCTTCCTACCTTCCTCTCATTCCCTGCCTACATCAGCACCATCCCTCAAGACCAAAGTTCTCACTCTCGAGATGGACCCCCGTTCTCCAAGTTAACCACCCGAAGCGACTCCCCATCCCCAATGGTTGCATTTACCGAGCAATCATTATGGACCTGGCATTGCCTGATTTAATTCTCATCATGCCCTTAGGAGGCAAGCATTACAGCCTCTCTTTGGAAATTAAAAAACAGGGGCATAAGGAAGTTGGTTAAGCAATGTCCCCGAGAGTATGCTTCTAGTCGGCGGCAGACCAGGGCTTGAAACTTGAAGTCTTTGTTTTTACCCATCCTGCTATGGGGGCCTCTCAGAGCCCTATTCTCAGATGGCTTGTCTCCCTCCATTTTCTGGGCAGGCTCTTCTGTTCTTTCAAGATAACCACCACGTCCTAAAGACACTCTTCTCCTTTCCCGGCATACAACTTGCCAGTCCTCGGGAAATATTCCTCCCCTTTCTTGGGAACACCGTGTCCCCTTTTCCTCTGGACAGGCTTCCCCAGCTTCAGAGACCAACATTTCCAAGTCTTTGATTGGCTTTGCACACCGTAGATTCACATCCCATGCCCCAGAGCAATGGTCCTCAGTCTTGGCTGTGATAAGCATCCCTTGGGGGAATTTCAAAAGATGTCCAGATAATATTCCAAACCTGTTAATCCTGATCTCTAAGGTGGGACTCAGGTCTTGGTGTTTTTAGAAGTCCTGAGCTGATCCCACTGGGAAGGAAGTCAAGATCCGCTACCCTTCCTGAACCTTCCATTCCCTAGGTTGAAACGGTTGGCATATAACCATGGAAGTCCTCTCTCTCCCCTAGAACAGGCCTTCCTGTTCTTGAGGATGTCCCTTCCCCACTTTGTGAGCACATATTCCATGTCCTAAATCTGGAGTCGGAAATCTGCATTCTGACCCTTGATGCTTTTACTCATTCCATGCTCTTTTATTTTTTTTTTTAAGATTTTTTTATTTATTTGTCAGAGAGAGAGAGAGAGTGAACACAGGCAGACAGAATGGCAGGCAGAGGCAGAGGGAGAAGCAGACTCCCTTCCGAGCAAGGAGCCTCATGTGGGACTCGATCCCAGGACGCTGGGATCATGACCTGAGCCGAAGGCAGCTGCTTAACCAACTGAGCCACCCAGGCGTCCCTCATTCCATGCTCTTAAGCAAAGTTTTCCACCTCTTTGAGCCTCATCCATGAAAGAGACATGATAAAAATCCTGCAGATCAGGTGCGCCTGGGTGGCTCAGTGGGTTAAGCCTCTGCCTTCAGCTCAGGTCATGGTCTCAGGGTCCTGGGATCGAGTCCTGCATCGGCTCTCTGCTCAGAAGGGAGCTTGCTCCCCCCCGCACCCTCTGCCTGCCTCTCTGCCTACTTGTGATCTCTGCCTGTCAAATAAATAAATAAATCTTTTGAAAAAAATTCCTGCAGATCAGCCTTGAAAGGTTCTTATGAGGTTCAAGGGTCCAAGAGCTTAGTGCTTATTCTCAAGAATCAATGAAACATACTTCATTTTATTTATTTTGATTAACATGCTTCATTTTATTTCCCTTGGAAGAATCTCCCATTTCCTTTTAAAGGAGGGGAAACTACATTTATCGAATGCCTACCATGTGCTAGGTAGCTGGCAGAGAGAGATGATTTCTGGGGAAAGAGCTAGGCTTGCATCTTTCTCCCCTGAATTCTTAGAACTTGGACCCAGAAAATACACTCAATAACTCAATAACTAACCACTGACTGGACGGTCTAACCAGCCCTCATGACAACTCTGTGAGAACAGTATTAGCCTCTCACGTTTCGGGTAAGGAAACTGATGCTCAGAAATGTTAGTTATGGGGTGCCTGGGTGGCTCAGTGGGTTAAAGCTTCTGTCTTTGGTTCAGGTGATGATCTCAGGGTTCTGGGATCAAGCTCAGCATCGGGCTCTCTGCTCAGCAGGGAGCCTGCTTCCCTTCCTCTCTCTCTGTCTGCCTCTCTGCCTACTTGTGATCTCTGTCTGTCAAGTAAATAAATAAATATCTTAAAAACAAAAGAAAAGAAATGTTACAAGTATGAATTCACCCAGCTAATATAATGGCTCCAGGGATCCAAATCCAAGACTTAGTGATTCAAAACTGTGATGTTATCTACTATGTCACCCTTCCTCATTCTCTAATATTTCACCTTCCCATTTTGTAAGCAGATCCATCTCCACTCTTATGAACAGACCTCTTCTCATTCTAGGATATAAAACCTTTCCAACCTTCTAGAGGTCCCCAAGGGCAGACCCTCCCCATTCTAGAAGATTCTCCCACCACATATCCCCCCAGATCAGACCTTTGATTCTCTAGAACACATCTCTAGTTCCTAGAAGAGATCCCATAACTCAAGAGTCGTTGGTGGTCCTCAAACTTCAGCACAAGTCAGAATCATCTGGAGGTCTTATTAAATTGCTAGCTCTACTCTCAGAGTTTCTGATTCAATATGTGGGGTGGGGCCAGATAATCTGCATCTCTAATAAGTTCCAAGGTGATGCTGATGCTGCTAGTCTGGGGACCACACTTTGAGAACCATTGTTCAAGAGAACCTTCTTTCCGCAGTTTAGATCTCACCATTCCCAGAACCAACCCCCCATCTCCTACCATGGACTTTCCTACCCTCGGATGGACAATCCATCTCTTTCCCAAATAGCCCTCCTCCATTCCCTAGATTGATCTTTTCCTTTCTCTAGGAACTCAATTCCCATCCTAGATCCCCTCCCTTCCCAAAACAGAGCCTCCACCCTGAGCAGGTTCCCTACACCCAGGTAAGGGTTGGCGATAATTGGCTTGTAAGGAGCAAGGCAGAAGCAGAAAATTCCTGTCTCAGTTGAAGTCCCAGTAGTTAACCTAGCAGACAGGCTGCGTGGGCCGGGATTTTTGGGAGAAGCAGTTGGTAAGGAGCTTTGAGGACCTATGGGAAAGGGAGGGTAGCTCCTGTGGGAGCTGGGAAGGAACAGAACCGGGGACTCTGGAACCATCTCAGTTCTGCTTCCATCACCCCAGGCCCCCCATCCACGGTGCCTCCCTTGCCCAGCATGTTAGTCTTTCATCTTTGGAAAGAATGATTTTAAAGTGTATTTGTCAACAGACCCTCTGCTGGCCACTGGGGGAAACACAGCCCAGGACTGGACTGGGAATGAGGGGTCCATAGGCAGGGAGGCTGCCAGAGTCATCCTCGGTCCAAGTCCCAGGAGTGAAGGGGTAGCTACTAGGCGAAGCCCTTGCTGTTGCTTTCTAAAAGACCTTTAGTCTTTTAAAATTATAAAAACACAACATATATAACAAAATCAAGCCACGCCGAAGTGCATTTTTAGTGTGTAATGTGTACCTCTCCATCTCTCTCGCTAGGTAGTGCTATTTCCTTTTGCTACAAAGAAAATCAGGGGCTCTCCAAAGCTGTAAAATGCCAGGGTTCTCTGCCCAAGAGTCTCTTTCTCTTTTTCCTTCAGATCCCTCCCATTTCCCCTCTCCCAGTCTCAGCCTGTCGTCTTCCTTCCCTTAGAACTTGAACTCTCCCCACACCTCTTGGCTGTGTCCTTTTCATGGAAGCAGCCTCGGAGCAGGTGTCTGCCAGTGTTTCTCTGGGGCCGGTTCCCTTTGTGAGACAGCGCCCACTCCTCCAGGGCAGGGGCAGAAACGCCTCTTTGGGTAGGCGTTTCTCTTCCACTACAGTGACTTCTCTTCACACAACAGCTGACTTCTTTTAGACATACTGTGAACTCTGAATAGCTCTATTTAACAATGTCCCCTTTCTGGGACTTATGGGTGGCTTAGTCAGTTATACGACACACTCTTGATTTCCACTCAGGCCATGATCTCAGGGTCGTGGGATTGAGCCTGGTGTTGGGCTCCATGCTGAGCAAGGAGCCTGCTTGGGATTATCCCTCTCCCTCTGCCCCTCCCCCCCCTTAAAAAAAATGTCCTTTCTGATCACAAGCTTTCCCTTCTGCTTTCTAATCTCCAAAAGCCTTAATGGAACCTCTAATGCTTTGTGGGGTTCTTTGGGGGGGTGTTTTTGGGGGTTTCTTTGTTTTATTTTTAAGTAAGCTCTGTGTCCAACATGGGGCTTGAACTCATGACCCTGAAACCAAGAGTCACCCCCTCCACAGACTGAGGAACTTCCAGTGCTTTGATTCTAACCACTACCTTCTAGTCTCCCAGGACCTCCCTGTCCCATCTTCTCCAGCTGCTTTAATTACCCTGCTCCTTGGCCAAAGCAATACATGTCCTGGTTGGGGGTCAACCCTGAGGTCTGTCTTCTGCATTTGCTCTGGGGGTGCCAGTGTCTTTTTTTTTTTTTTTAACATTTTATTTATTTATCTGACAGAGAAAGATCATAAGTAGGCAGAGAGACAGGCAGAGAGAGAGAGAGAGAGAGAAGCAGGCTGCCCGCTGAGCAAAGAGCCCGATGCGGGCTCGATCCCAGGACACTGGGATCATGTGATTCGAAGGCAGAGGCTTTACAGGCACCCCAAACTTGACAATTCTTATAAAACTCTTCAAAACCAGGCGCCTGGGTGGCTCAGTGGGTTAAAGCCTCTGCCTTCAGCTCAGGTCATGATCTCTGGGTCCTAGGATTGAGCCCCGCATCGGGCTCTCTGCTCCTCGGGGAGCCTGCTTCTCTCTCTCTCTCTGACTGCCTCTCTGCCTACTTGTGATCTGTCAAATAAATGAACAAAATCTTAAAAAAAAAAATTCTCCTCAAAACCTTAATTCCTGGGGCGCCTGGGTGGCTCAGTGGGTTAAGCCGCTGCCTTCGGCCCAGGTCATGATCTCAGGGTCCTGGGATCGAGTCCCACATCGGGCTCTCTGCTCAGCAGGGAGCCTGCTTCCCTCTCTCTTCTCTCTGCCTGCCTCTCCATCTACTTGTGATTTCTCTCTGTCAAATAAATAAATAAAATCTTAAAAAAAAAAAAAAACCTTAATTCCTAGTTTCTCAAGGAAATAGAGACAACCAGACGTTAAGGCCCTCACCTCTCCCATCCATCCCTCCTTCCCTCTACTCAAAAGGAAGGGGTGTCTCCATTCCTTCCCCCTGTGTCGTCTATCTACTTGTCCTCTATATTACTTGCCTGGTCAAGACATTCAAGCTGGTTAGCATGGAATGAAAAGTTTTCAGTCATCCCCATCAACCTTCCCCCTCAGCCTCAATTCCTGCTGTTGACCATGAAACTGGCATGCTCCTTATTCCCAAAGAGCACCGTGGGATTCCTGGGCTTGAGCAAAACTCATTCATTCATTTACCATTCATTATATGTTCGATAGGTCATAATCTTACAGAAGAAGACTTTATTCTTCATAACCACTCCTCCCTCTCCTCACCTTGGGGAATCACTTCTCTATACTCACTCAGCTCATCTGCGCTCTTCTCTGAGATCGCGGACGTGCCCCAGGTAGGAGAAAAGCAGCATTAGCTTCCACACTCCTGGGCCACTTGCTTCTCTCCTGACCTCCACTGCCCACCCCCAACCCTGGCCCCACTCCTAGAGGAAGAGTAAAACAGGTTCTCTCTTTTATCTTCAGACGCCATGATGTCTGACTCATGGGTTGACGTGGATGAAACCCTAACGCGATCAAATTAGTATTGTCACCCTCCAAATTTCCACCCTCCCCCATCCCATCTCGGATATCCTTCCACAGGCCTCTGGCTGCTTTGACTCAGTAACCCCTGCCACTGGGTCCAGTGCTTGCTAACCCATGCCTGCTGAGCCCAGAAGCCCCTTCTCCTGGAGAATGGGAGTCACACGGTAGCAGGCCAGAATCGCCATGATTCAGAGCATGGTGTGGGCACGGCTAAGACTGGTAGGGAAGGCCATTTACCTCCAGCATCGGCTTGACCCTCAAGGCACTGCTCAACAGAGGAAAGGAAGCATAGGTAATGCTGGATTACGGAGAGGGGGCAGGCAGCCTGAGCCATTCCTTAGAATACCCACAAAACAAGGGCATTTTAAAAAAAGGGAAGAAAAAAACTGAGACCAGAATTTGATCATTACTATATACAGCTGCTCTTGAACAACACTAGTTTGAACTGTATGGGTCCAACTGTACTAAGATTTTTTTTTTTAAAGATTTTACTTATTTATTTGACAGACAGAGATCACAAGTAGTCAGAGAGGCAGGCAGAGAGAGAGGAGGAAGCAGGCTCCCCGCTGAGCTGAGAGCCCAATTCGGGGCTCAATCCCAGGACCCTGGGACCACGACCTGAGCCGAAGGCAGAGACAACCCACTGAGCCACCCAGGTGCTCCTTCATTTTGAATTGTATATGGAAAATGGGACACCACCATGTTTCCAAGGTTTGGAGCCTTCATTTATTTTTAAAAACTTTATTATTTTTAGGTAATCAACGTGGGGTTTGAACTTACAACTGAGATAAAGAGTCACTCATTCTATGGATGGAGTCAGCCAGGTGCCCCAAGGTTTGGAGTCTTTCAAGTCTTTATCTGGGCTTGGTTAGGAGAAAGATCTCTAATGACATGCTTTTGGGGTCTTTGACCCTGTTCTATTCACCTCTTGGATTTTTAACCCACCTCTTGGAGACAGGTGTCCATTAAGTCTAACCACACAAAATTTACTAAGGACAAACACAAGATCCTGACGTTAAGTCCAAGGTAACAGCTGCATAAATCTGAAGTGAAGGGAACGTGGTCTGGGCAGTAAAAAAGTTTGTAAAGACAGGGGTTCTAAAGGGCACTGGCTTCACAACAGAGAGCCTGGTAGAACCACCAAAACACAGGCCTGGAGGAGGTAGGGGGAGGGGGCTCCAAATTAAATGATACAAGGAGGTATAGAAGAAACTGGAGGTCCTTAGCCCAAAGAAACCTGTTGTCTTCAACTAGCGGAAGGCATGTTGGGGGGAAGCAGATTACACTTGTTTGGTGGAGGACAGCGTGTGGGCGGCAAAACCAGTCCAGGATCCTGGAAACCCTGTAGCTCCGAGGGGGCCAACCTTTCATCCATGTCTTCACTGTCCCCGACGCTGCCTTTCCTTGAAGTTGCTCCTCATAAAGGCCACAGGAACATCCGCATGGACACATAACCTAAAGCCCTCATTCTCTCTTGTCTGAAATCTTGCAGCACCTCTTCTCTGCTTGCAACCTCTCACGCTTCCAAATGTATATGCCCCATCGCTTGCAGAATCACCACCCAAAAATCTAACATAGTTCTGGGTGGCCTGGCCTGCCTTCCTGATCTCTGCCCACGGCCTCCTGCCTTCTGGGCTGCAGACCATAAAGCAGTCCTTCAGCTTTACAGACCTAGTTTCCTTGACCTGGAGTAACCTGTCCACACCTCTGTACATGGCAGCTCTATCACTTTCTCTACGACACCTTTCCTGACCCCTCGCCCAAGGGATACTGCTGCCTCCTGCTCGGAGCCTCCTCAGTGAGCCCCACCTGGCTGCCATCACTTCACTGTCCCTGCCTCTCTACCAGGTGTCTTCAGGGCAGATCCTGGGTTTTGTCCATCCTTGTATCTTCAGCCCCTGCCACAGTGCCTGGACTATATTGGAGAAACTCAGTAAATGGTGGATGGAATGAACAGAGAAATATTTCTTTCCTAAATTCTTCCTGCAATAGGCACACCGTTTTTGTGAAGAAAATTACATTTGGTCTTTGGTGGGCAGCTTTCTGTCCAGCTAGGACCCCTGTGAATATTTCCTTGACCTCTCCAGAGTGGAAGCGACCCGAAGCATGGACACAGTGCTGATAAGTGGCTAGACAGGCCAAAAAATTGGCTCTTATTTTGGACGGTTTCAACATCTTTGAGAATCTAGTGAAAAAAAGAACCTTTCCCCCTTTTATTATTTTTTTTCAAAGATTTTATTTATTTATTTCACAGAGATCACAGTAGAGAGGCAGGCAGAGAAAGGGAAGCAGGCTCCCTGCTGAGCAGAGAGCCCGATGCGGGACTCGATCCCAGGACCCTGAGGTCATGACCTGAGCCAAAGGCAGTGGCTTAACTCACTGAGCCACCCAGGTGCCCCCTTCCCCCATTTCTAACTTGGTTCCTAAAACTAGTACCTGCCATTCCCTAGGGCCCCCAGATCCACCTCCCCCCGCCCACCTAGAGGCTTCCCTCCCAGTCCCACAGGTGGAAGCCCCTCCCCCAGAGATACTGGGTATCTAACCAGAACTCAGAGGGCATGTCTGCAGCCAGGTGCTCTTTTCCTGATGAGGCGCGCGTGCGCATTCTAGAGCACTACTTGTGCCCACAAACGGGACCTCCAGGGAGGCGGTAGATGCTTGAAGAAATGGAGAAGTTTCACCAAGGGGTGGGGGGAGGGGAACAAGAAGAAAGTTAAATGAACCTCAGTCACTAGAAGAACAAGCCGAACGATTCAGCTCCTCTTCCGGGCAGCTGCATCTCCTCACTATCCAGTTAACGGCCAAAAGACATAAGGAAGGAGAAATGAGAACAGCCCAAGTGTTTATTACCGAAGAAACTGTTACACACACACTCAGGACCTCCACTCTCATCCTTGAGGATAACCGGGGAGGTCCTTGTGGTTGTAGGAGCCCTTCGGAGGGAAAGGCCTACCTGGCTCACGCTGCCTTGGCTGGTTTTGAGGAAAAGGCCCTTGCAGGGACCAGTTACACGGCATCGCTGGACCTAAGGACCCTTAAAGACGGGACTGGGTACAAGGTGACAGAATTTTGGTCACCATCTCAGCATGACTGGGGGTTACGGGTAAGCCTGATACTAGCCCCTCTACAAGAACACACAGGACCAGGGCATCCCCCTCAAGGAATCCAGACTCCTCAGGATCCCCCAACACATGTGGTCTGGCAGAAAAGGGAAGCCTTCAGAGTCTGCTGCATGACACAGGCCGGGTCCAGAGCACACCGCACTGCTCTTGGCACCACTCTTAAAGGCCTCCATCGGCAGGGGCTGCCCGCTCGGGGCACAGCCAGCAGCCCGGCACAAACCACGGGGCCTGGGGTGGAAACAGTCAGGCTCCGTAGCCTTCACACCATCCCTTCTGGCTCCTCAGCTATTCCCTGAAGCTTTTCCATGACGTCCCCGGAGGGGGACTCAGGGGCTGGGGGAGGCTCTCCCGGGGCTTCCGACAGCACATAGTAGACAATCTCTTGCTCGCCTTGGGCGTTGGTCTGATTCACCACATGGATGACGGGGCTGGGAGTGTCCTGAGAGGCTGGGAGGCCTGTCCCCTGGCTGCTCCCGCCCTCCCCCTCCTCTTCAGCCTCCTCCTGGGGTCCTGGCTCCCCCGGCACTGCTTCGAGAATGATGCCCTGCAGGCTGGTCTCATTCAGCGACGCTCCCAGGCCTGATCCCTCTTGCGGCTGCCGAAGCAGCTGCTGTGTCAGCTCCACACTCTCGTAGCGAACCAGCTGCAGCCGCATGTAGCCGTCTTCATGCTCCTTGTACCTGGTGAAGCAGGAGCACACAGGGCAGCGACCGCGCGCGCAGGGGGACGTGGAACGTCCCGGTGAGCGGCAAGGTAAGGGACAGACATGAGAGGGTGGGACAGGTCCTGGGATTTTAAGCAACCAGAGTTGGAGACCAAAAAGATCTTTAGGGGAATATGTAGAAAACAAGACAAGAGGGAAAGAGCATTACTTACAATGGAAAATCTTATGTAGAAACTTGAGAGGCAGGGAGAGAGGAAGAGAAGGTGGGATAAAGACATGATCTGTGTTGGAGGGTGGGGGGTGTCGCAGGAATTAGGAGACGGTCATGGAGCTAAGGGGCAGGACCCTTAGGCTCCAGTTTTGATTCTGGCTGCAGGGCTCTGGAACCACATTTAAAAATCAAAATAATCATCTTTGCTCCACCACTTTATTCTCAGGGTTCCTTGAACCTGAATGGAGATGGTGGATTATCATCAAATTCAAATAAATTTTAAAGATTTTATTTATTTGAGAAAGCGCGCACAAGCAGAAAGGGGCCAAACGGTGAGGGGCAGAGGGAGAAGCAGCCCCCCACACTGGGCAGACAGCCCAACGCAGGCTGACCCCAGGACCCTGGCTGGGATCATGACCTGGGCTGAAGGCAGATGCTTAAACGGCTGAGCCACCCAGGCATTCCAAATTTGAGATTTTTAACTTGTGGAAAAGGTATGGGGAGGTGCAGGGGGTTGGGGGGGGAGGCCTGTGAATCTAGAGGGCAGGATTGACATACCGAAAACGGGGGTGCCCTGAGGGCCACTTGAACTGGTGCTTCTCACGAAGATGTACAGTGAGGTTGTTGCCCCTCGTGAAGCATTTGTCACACACATGACACTTGTACCTTGGCTCTGAGTCTCCCTGAGAGGGAGGGGAGGACAGTGAGGCCAACTCTCCACCCCGGGTTCCCCACACCTCTGCCTGTCCTCTCCCACCGAGAGCCCCACTCACTTCATGCACTTTTCGGTAATGGGACTTGATAGAGCAGAGGGATCGCGCACTGAAGCTGCAGTTCTCAAAATCACACCTGTAGGCTGGCTCTTTGCTGTGGGTATCCAGGTGCTTCCGCAGGTCAATCAGATTCTTGCAGCTGTGGGGAGAGGTCAGGCGGGGCTGGAGGGCACAGGGGACGCTGGACTGTGAGTTCTCGGACTTCTAGCCCCTTACCTGGTTCCCCTTACCTGTAGTCACAACAGTCACACTTGAAGGGCCGGTCCTCGCTGTGGCGAAAGCGCATGTGGTTTCGGAGGGAGGATGGCAGCGGACAGGTCATATCACATAGAGGGCACTTATAGTGATTCACTGAGAGGAGCAGAGAGGGGGGCCATGACCTGAAGCCTAGTGGGAACCTGGAGGGAGGGCCAGGCGCTTGGGGGCTCTGGCTACTCACCGTGGTTACGCATATGGTCCCGCAAGAGCCGCTCTGTGGCAAATCTCTTGGAACAGTGAGAGCACTGGAAGCGCTGCTCTGGGGCAGAACAGGCAGAAGACAGGGTGGGCTGCGGGGGATGGTGGGGAGGCGCATGGAAGACAGGAAACCCGGGAGAGGGGAACCACCCAAGAAAAGGGGGAGCTTAAGAACTAGGGATAGACACAGTACCACTGAAGGAGCATGGGGCCTTGGAGTCGAGAACTTGAATTAGAATCCCTGCTTGCCCCTTAACTAGCTGTGCAACCTCACATAAGTGATTTAATGTGAGATTCAGTTTCTTCATCTGCAAAAAGAGGGTGAGGGGTGCCTGACTGGCTCAGCTGGTTAAGTGTTTGCCTTCGCCTCAGGTCATGATCCCAGAGTCCTGGGATGGAGTCCCAGGATCGAGTCCCATACCAGGCTCCCTGTTGAGCAGGGAGCCTGCTTCTCCCTTGGCCTATTGCTCCCCCTGCTTGTGCTCTCAGGCCCTCTCTCTCACAAATACACACATACATACATACATAAAATCTTCAAAAAAAAGAGGGGGTAAGAAGCGCACCTCATGGGGCTGAGAATTCACTGGGAAAAGAAAGCACACGGTAAGCACTGAATAAAACATCTAATGATTCTCAGGCAGCCAAGGCTGTGGCAGGTGACTGAGCCCTAAGACAGATGTAGCCAAGCTGCAGATGCCTTCAGTGGCCCCCTCTCCCAGGAATATACCTTTAATCCCCACCCCAAGCAGGACAGCCTGCACCCACTCCCCTTCTTCTCGGACTGCTTACGATCCAAAGAGGTCTGGCGACGGATGTGATCTAAGAACTTAGTGTTGTTGGCAAACATGCCCCCACAGGTGGGGCAGGCCACCACCTTTTCCTGGGTATGGCTGCGGAGGTGCTCTCGAAGCTTCCGGCAGTCCTTGAAGGTGCAGGTACAGCCTGGGAAAGAAAGCCCAGTCAGGCTTCAGTCATGGACCCCCAGAGCAGGCTCTGATCTGAATCTCCAGACAGCAGCGACCCTTACCCCATGGGACTGGGCCCATGCCTAGCTACCCGAGGCCTTCAGCCACCCCAGGCGTTCTTTAAAGGCCCTACCTTTCCAGCCACACAGCACCACATGGTTGTCCTTGCCAATCGCCTGGTACTCACAGCACAGGCTGTGCGCTTCCACGTGCCGATAGAACCACTCAGGATTGTCGAAGGAACTCTGTGCCAGGAGCAACTTGGGGTGAGGATGGGTAGAGGGACTTTGACCCCTACGTGTCCTTGGCTGTCTCCCAAATTAGGTCGGCAGAGGCATGCCCCTCCCTATTTGAGCAAGGGAGCTACCCGGAAATGAGATGCTAGCGGGAACCTGGCATACATAGGGCATCCCTGACAGGGTCAAGGCATCGTGGGCTAAGACCCCCAACTTCCTTCCGCCCCATTCCCAGCACTGCCCGCTGACCTCACAGTGCTCCCACAGACACAGGAAGTGGTCAGGGATGTCGGGGATGATGTTGCGGCTCTGGAAGTCCAGGATGCAGGGGCTGAGGTTGGCCTGGCTCTGCAGGGCCTGCAGCCCCCACTGCTTCAGCTTGGTGTGGTAGCAGTGGAAGTAAACGTGGCGGATGAGGTCAGCTGAACTGTCCATAGAACAAAAGCCACACTCCTGCCACAAGCAGGAAAATTCCTCCTCTGCAGAAAGATGTTTAGAAGAAAGAGTCTGATATTTTGCAAAGCTCAGTTCTCCTACCTATAGCACTTAGCAGCGAGAGAGGAGGCTGGATTCTGACCCAATTACCAGCAGTTCATTTCACAAATACCAGCATTTAACTACCACCAATCGTGCCCCAGGCACTGGGGATACAAAGAGTAAAGAGGGTCCCAGTCCTCGCCCTCACAACAGCTTTCAGTCATGGAGAAAAAACATTAATCAAGTAACACACGTATGCATATAAAACCCCGGCCAGTCCCAAGCTCTGAGGGGGTGGTGGTCTGAGGTACTATAACATCATCAAGCAGAGGTCATCTGATATGGACAGGGATGACTTGGAAGTGTCCCTGTGTTGAGATGTGAAGGGTGAGTATCTGTAAACTAGAGGGAGAAGTGTGGCTGTTGAGGCAGAGGGAAGGGTGTGTTCAAGGCCCGTTGCCCAAAACTCCCAGATGGCAGGGGTGGCTGGCAGGCACTAGTGGCTCCGGATTTCTGCCTCGGCCTCCCAGCTCGGGACACCTCCCACTCCTTCCTTCAGACCAGTCCTTCCTTTCCCTATATTCTCCCAGAGGCCTGTCCTCTCTGGAAAAGCCATCGACTGTTGCAGTCCACTGCGTGGTTCTTAAGCAGCGCTCTCCAAGCACATTTTCTGATTTTTTCTAAAGATTTTATTTATTTATTTGACAGAGATTACAAATAGGCAGAGAGGCAAGCGGCGGGGAGGGGACAGGGGGAAGGCAGGCTCCCCACTGAGCAGAGAGCCTGACATGGGGCTCGATCCCAGGACCCTGAGCCGAAGGCAGACGCTTTAACCCACTGAACCACCCAGGCACCCCTCCAAGCACATTTTCAAATCTTTACAAGGGTTTACTTGTTTTAGAAAGTAGGTACTTAAAAAAATATAAGGGGTGGGTGCCTAGGTGGCTCAGTTGCTTGAGCATCTGCCTTTGGCTCAGGTCATGATCCCAGGGTCCTAGATTGAGTCCTGCATGGCAGCTGGGGGTGAGGTCCTTATTCGGCGGGAGTCTGCTTCTCCCTCTGCTCCTCTCCCTTGCTAGTGTGTGCATGCTCTCTCTCTCTCACAAATAAGTAAATAAAATATTTTAAAAATATCTGTATAAGGGGCACCTGAGTGGCTCAGCTGCTTGAGCATCCAACTCCTGATGTTGGGTCAAGTCTTGATCTCACAGTTGTGAGTTCAAGCCCCATGCTGGGCATAGAGCCTACTTTAAAACACACACACACACACACACACACACACACCCTAATTTCTCTTTCATACAGGGGCGCCTGGGTGGCTCAGTGGGTTCAGCCTCTGCTGTCAGCTCAGATCATGGTCTCAGGGTCCTGAGATCGAGCCCCGCATCGGGCTCTCTGCTTGGTGGGGAGCCTGCTTCTTCCTCCCCCTCTGCCTGCCTGTAATCTCTCTCTGTTAAAAAAAACAAATAAAATCTTCAAAAAATAATTTATCTTTCATACATATATTATTTGACATCTAAAACTATTGCTTGTAGTTCATAGTCACTAGACTTAAAACAGAATTTGAGGCAGGGGAAAGAGAGCTGTCTCTGTACTTTCTGCAGAACAGAGTTCTTTAAACTGTGTTGTGACCTATTAGTGACAGCAGAAATCAATTTAGAGGACTGCAAACCAATTTTTTTTTTAACTTATTTGAGAGAGAAAGAGAGAGAATGAGAGCACGAGAAGGGAGAGATCAGAGGGAGAAGCAGACTTCCTGCCGCACAGGGAGCCCGATGTGGGACTCGATCCCAGGACTCCAGATCATGATCTGAGCCGAAGGCAGCCGCTCAATCAACTAAGCCATCCAGGTGCCCCTGCAAACCAATTTTTTTAAGGAGGCTCCAGGCTCCACATGGGGCTTGAACTCATGACTCTGAGAACAAGAGTTGAGTGCTCCACCGACTGAGCCAGCCAAGCACCCCTCTGCATTTCTTTTTAAATGAAAAAGAACAAGACAGAACACTTCAGAGAGCATTTAATAGAGGTAAGGATTATTTCAAGTATTTTTTAAGTTTTGTGTATGGGGTTGGGATGTAAAATGTATTCCTAACTGGCTGCTGCAGTAAAGAAAAAACCGAGAAGCACTACCAGAGAATCAGACAAGCAGGCTGCTGACAGTATGTACAGTATGATCCTTTTTAAAAAATAAAATCCTCTTTATCTAGTGTACATATATGGGGCACCTGGGTGGCTCAGGGGGTTAAAGCCTCTGCTTTTGGCTCAGGTCATGATCTCAGGATCCTGGGATTGAGCCCCACATCAAGCTCTCTGCTCAGCAGGGAGCCTGCTTCCCCCTCTCTCCTCTGCCTGCTGCTCTGCCTACTTGTGATCTCTGTCAGATAAATAAATAAAATCTTTTTTAAAATGTACATATTTATGGGGCGCCTGGGTGGCTCAGTGGGTTAAAGCCTCTGCCTTCGGCTCGGGTCGTCATGATCTCAGGGACCTGGGATCAAGCCCCACATGGTGCTCTCTGCTCAGCAGGGAGCCTGCTTCCCTGCCTCTCTGCCTACTTGTGATCTCTCTCTCTCCCTGTCAAATAAATAAATAAAATCTTTAAAAAAATGAATAAATAAAATAAAATGTACATATTTATGCACATACAAAAAATATATACATATATACTGCCTTTTGATGGCAGGCTGGCAGATTCGTTCCATTTCCTATACAGTGTCTACCATGTTTTTATAAGCAAAAACAGCACCATTAGGAAAAGTCAGATTTCCCACCTTCCTTGAGCTCTTTCCCCTTCCTGTCCTGCTCCCTTACCAAGTGGGTCCTCCTCCTCCTCTTCCTCCTCCCCGGAGCCGTGCAGGTGCTGCTGCAGGTGCTGAGTGACATGCTCGCAGAACTCCTCCATGGCTGAGCACACAAAGGAGCAGGACCCCCACTCGCACTGGAGCCCCAGGTTCTCCTTTCGGAGAACTTTCGCCGGGGGTGGCATGGCCTTCACCCTAGAAGAGGAAGAGATCCACAGCTACAAGGATTCCATCAAGTGCTGCTTGGGGCGAACGGGTGCACAGCCTGCCAAGAACCGGCAGGCGTTTCTGCCATGACCCTCGAGGAACAGCTACTGCGGCTCGGTTCCTCGAGCCCCTGGAAGCTGCCTGGCGTGCCTGTGAAGGGAAAACACACGCTAACATCACGGAGCGGGTGCCAGGCACTGAGCTAAGAACTTCAACAGCCGATTTCTCATGAAGCTTCAGAGCGATGGGCCAAGAAGGAATTAATTATTCCAACAGAATGCAGAACACTGTGCACAAGTTCAAAGCGATGGCTTTGGACAAGGAACAGACTTCAAACCCACACTCCTCTGTGTCCACCACCTATTAGCTGTGTGACGGTGGCCAATAACTTCACCCTTCGAATCCTGAACACCCTCAGCTTTGAAATGGGGATAACAAAACTCTTTGTTTTTAATTTCACACTTACTATATAGGTCAAGTACCATACTAAGCACATTACATGATGTCACTGAATTACCAACACCACCCAATGAGGGAAGTGCTATTTTTAACTTCACTTACAGGTAAGAACTTCAGGTTCAGAGAGGTTAACTGGTTTGCTCAAGGTCACACACTAGTGGGGCGGTAGAGTCAGGTCAGGCTGAGTCCAAAGTCCATATCCTTTCTAACCCACACAGCTTGCAGATGAGCCCCAAAGCTCTTTATCTCTTACTGCATCCATCCTAAGCCCCTGCCAGAATTTTAAACCACCATTCAATCTGCCTTTGCCTAACCTACCCAGCAGATACTGACCACCCCCCTAACATCCTCAGAACTAAAACGTCCCGGTGACTCTGAACAACAGACACGTGAACTGGACAGATCCACTTACACGCAGAGTTCTCCAACACTTTTTGAAAACACTGGTAAACTTTTCTGGAGGTATGCAACAATTTGAAAAAATTCCCAGATGAACTGTGTAGTCTAGGCATAAGTAAAGAATTAAGAAAAAGTTAGGTATGTCATAAATACATAAATACTAGTCTATTTTAGAAAACTAATTAGGGAAAAAAGAAAAGAAAAGAAAACTAATGGGGGGGGGTGCCTGGGTGACTCAGTCATTAAGTGTCTGTCTTTGGCTCAGGTCATGACCCCAGAGTCCCAGGATCAAGCCCCACATCAGGGTCCTTGCTCGGCAGGAACCCTGCTTCTCCCTCTCCCACTCCCCCTGCTTGTGTTCCCTCTCTCGCTGTGTCTCTGCCAAGTAAATAAACAAAAACTTAAAAAAAAAAAAAAAAAAGAATACGATTAAGATATATCACAAATACATAAATACTAATCTATTCTAGAATACAAGTCTGTTTAATTATTTACTATTTATTATTTAATATCATAAAATATACCCAAATCTATTATAAAAAGTTAAAATTTATTGTTCACCTGGCTGGCTCAGTCCGTGGAGCATGTAACTCTTGATCTTGGAGTCATGAGTTCAAGCCCCAAACTGGGCGCAGATTACTTTAAAAATTTTAAAAAGTTAAAATTTATCAAAGCTTACACACACACGTACATACAATACGTTATCTTTTCTACTGTTAGTAATATGTGCAACATCTCCAGTGTTTTGTTTCATATAAGACAATACTGATGACAGACGACTCACCTTATAAAGAGGCCACATAAAACTAACAGTTTTGATAAATACAGTCCAGTACTATAAACGTATGATTTTCTTAATAACAGGAGGAAAAGTAGGGAAAGACTTCCTAAGTCAGACATAACATCCCAAACCTCCTCTATCTCCTGCCTGCAGGATCAAGTCCACTTAGAACTGCACGCAAGGCTCTTCTCCAACTGCCTCAACTTCTCCAGAAACTGAGAAAGGACACTACCATGACTGAGCATGAGTGAGGGCCTACCATGAGTCAGCCCCTTCATTTTTTTTTTTAATGAAAAATTTATTTATTTATTTGACAGAGAGAGAGAGAGAGATCACAAGCAGGCAGAGAGGCAGGCAGAGAGAGAGGGGGATGCAGGGCTCCATCCCAGGACTCTGGAGATTATGACTTGAGCTGAAGGCAGAGGCTCAATCCACTGAGCTATCCAGATGCCCCTTAAACTTCATTTCATTTGATGTAAGAGCATTCTGACTCTAACCCAAAGATCATATTCTTCCTCGCCGAAACCATGCGGCTGCTCTGGCTTCCTCTCCTGTCCGTTCATTCCTCTCTCTCTTTGATCCAACCATATTTGTCCCTAAACACATTACATACTACTGAAACTCTGTGCCTGAGAAACTTCCACCTACCCTCAAGCCCACTGTCCCTTCCTTGGTGAGTCCTTTCCAATTTATCCTGGTACAGCTGGAAAATCCAGCTGCTGTCCCTGCAGCACTTCATTACAGCGCTGTTACAACGGAATGGAACATCTGTCTCCCCCAGACTAGGGGCTTCTCAGGGCAGGGACCTCACCCCTTCCCTTCCCTTTCCCAGCATTAGCCCAGAGTTCTGTACTCTTCAGACAATGTCAGGATCTGACCATATTCCAGGAAGCCTTCCTAAATTTCTTGCCCTCGGATTACTCCTGCCTTTTGGTTCTATGGCTGCCATAGCTAACGCCAGAAAATCTCAACCCGATTTGTATGCTGCCCATGGTCATTTGATGTGTTCTATTCTCATTCACACAATTGGGACAATATTAGCTGCTTTGGAGCAGAAACCACACCACGCCCATCTGTGTCCCTATACTGTGTCCAGCATGGTGCTGAGCACAGACGCTGTAAACATATACCGGTTGTTGGACTGGGTAAAGCCCAGCAGGTGGGCTATCTAGGCATCTAGATATCTAGAATGACTTGAAAATTAGGCAAAGTTCCCTGAATCCCTTTCGCTGTCCTCCAGTGTTCTTCACTTTCTCTCCTTGTGCCCTGCTGGTCTCTATCCTGGGGAGCTGTGGGACAGTAACTATCTGGACACCATTCCTCCTTCTGTAGGCAAGGAATCCAGTGAGGCACCCTGTATACTGGAGAGGGCGCTGGACCAACTGTCAGAAAGCCTAAGGTTCAAGTTTCCTGTCTCAATTATTTTACTCTGTCTCAAAAAATGTAACATTAAGTATCTACAGTAGGCAAAGCACTGTTCTAAGTGTCCTGCATGTATAAAAACTCATTAATAGGGGCGCCTGGGTGGCTCAGTGGGTTAAAGCCTCTCCCTTCAGCTCAGGTCATGATCCCAGGGTCCTGCGCAGAGCCTGCTTCCTCCTCTCTCTGTCTCTGCCTGCCTCTCTGCCTACTTGTCTGTCAAATAAATAAATAAAATCTTTTAAAACAATTAAAATTAAAAACAAAAACTCATTAATACAACAACCCACCTACCGAGGTATTGTTCTTCCACTCCACAAATGAGGTAATGGGCCCTGATAGGTTAAGTAATTTACCCAAGGCCACAAAGCTAGTGATAGAGACAGAATTCAAAGCCAGGGAGTTTGGCTCCGTTTTCCTCCGACACCCGCCATCTTAACTCTCCTTGTCTGATTCTTTCCTCCCCATAGACCACAATTGTATCTGTATACACAATACCCCAAACATGTTTTATTAAGTAGTTATTCTGCCAGCTTCTCCCAATAAACTGTGAGCTCCTAGAAAGCCTGGCCTATGCCCCATTCAGTTCTAATTTCAGGACCAGCAGCACACCCTCATACAAGCTCTTTTTTTTTTTTTTAAGATTTTATTTATTTATTTGACAGAGAGAGATTACAAGTAGGCAGAGAGGCAGGCAGAGAGAGAGAGGAGGAAGCAGGCTCCCTGCTGAGCAGAGAGCCCGATGCGGGACTCCATCCCAGGACCCTGAGATCATGACCTGAGCCGAAGGCAGCGGCTTAACCCACTGAGCCACCCAGGCGCCCATACAAGCTCTTTTAATGTTTAAGTAAACCTATAACTTATTACTTTACTTTTTTGATAAATAACCTAACTTCCTTGAACCTGTTTTTGTTTTTAATGTAAAATCACAAGTAGTGATAGACTGAACTAACTAATATCACAACTAATACTAATATCACATCTAGTGATAGACTGAACAAACCTGGTTAGAAACCAACAACATTTACTAGCTGTGTCACCTTCTGCAAGTTACTTAAACCTCAGTTTTCCATAAAGCAGGGGAATCATTAAGCCTGTCCTACTGAACTGACTTATGGACTAAACTAAATAATGCATATTAAACATCCCGCCAGAACTCAACAAGTGTTAGCTGTTTGTATCCTTGCTTCTGAGGGGGAGATGATCTAAGCACAATTCTACAAAAAGGTCAACAAAAGGACCACCGGAGAAAACCCTAACACTCTTCATCTGGAATCACAGTAAGAAGAAATCAGGAAATACTTACGGGTATATATTTTAACGCAAGGCACCGACAGATAACCCTGAACGATATTCAAGAAAAGGAGAGACCTACGTCCTGAACATCCTAAGAACTCACAATCTGGCCGAAGAGATGACTCTGACGTATGAAGACAGGCGCCAAAACAAAGCGGCGATGGGGGAAGCCAGGACAGAAAGAAATCCCAGTGCAGAAGCGAAACAGGCAAGACTTGCCCTAAGCAGCAGGGCCCGGGCCCCTGAAACACCGGTCGAATTCGGAGAAAAGGAGACCGTCCCGGCTGGTAAAACCTCTCCCTCGCAGCCTCGCAGGCTTCCCGGAGTCCTTCTCCCACTAAGGCATGGCGGTAACCATGTCTCAGAAGCAGTGAAGCCCCAGACGAGGGAGCTGGGAGATACGAGTCGGGCTTAGGGCTCCGGGGCACTGCAGGCGCCGGGCAGACCGACGTGGCAGAGCTGCCAGAAGAAGCCTCGCGGAGGTGACTAAAGAAGAGCCTGGCCCCGGGAGCCTGCTCAGAGAGCACCCCGACGCTGCTCCGGGAAACCCGCAGTCCAGCTTACCGTCCCTCCGCCGCCGGCTCTCTCCAGCTCTTCCCACCTCGAACCATCTCCGGAAGGGCGCTTGAGCGACGGCCAGCGAGAGCCAATCGCCGCTCTTAAACCCCTCTAACAGCCAATGGCCGCTGCGACTGACGGAAACCGTGCGCGACCAAAATACGGAAGGGGTGGGAGTGAGGACCCGCGGGCTGCGGGGAAAGTAGCTTTGCTGGCGCTGCTGGGTTCCAGACGCGGCGCGGACTGGGATCCCAAGGTCCCGAATTCGCCCAACTGCGCAGACTCCGCGCTAGCATCCACTGGGCCTGCGCGGGGCTCGAGCTGATCGCCGAGCGCGGGCTCTCTTTCCTCGCTTGGCTTACGGCGTTAGCTGCAGGCGAGCGCTGGGGAGAGGAGCGGGAGGCGGTGGCAGCTGCGCGCAGGGCTGCGTGCACCGAGCTGTCAGCCCCTGTCGACCCAAACTGAAGTTCTACCTCTACCCTCACCCCCTTACTCTGATTTCTTAAATATCCGTATTCCAGTGCCATCTTTTCCCTCCACCACCTCTCCTCTTCCGAGACTCAGTGAACAGCCGCGTTATCTATCCATTCCTTCAAACCAGAAACCCAGCAGCAGTCCTCCCTGATTCCTCCCTCATCCGCTACCTACCATCCTCCGCCCAAGTCCTGTGAATTTTAACTTCTTAAACACGGGAGCTCTCAAATTCACGCCCCCCAACCCTTCGCCGTCCCCTCGCTCGTCTATTAACGACGCCCAGGCCCATGTCTACACTACCTGGTTCCATCGCGTGCACTCTCCCTTCCTTACAAGACCTTACCCACGAAGAAATTCTGTTAAACCACGACCCTGCTTTCAACACTTCAAGGCCTTCTGTGGCCCAGAGGCAAAAACCCCAAACCAAACTGAGGCTTTCTAGACCCTTCGATATCTGAGTCCTGCATACTGCAACCGTGTCTTTTGTCCTGGTCCTCTCTTTCTGCTCTCCAGCCCAGTTTCTTGCGGTTTCTCGACCACACCTAGCCGCCTTTTACCTTTCCTGCCTTGTACTTGCTGTTTCCTCTGCCTGATGCCATCTTCCCCCTTCTCCCCCTCTGACATGTATCTGATGGACTCCTACTCATTCTTCTGGTCTCAGTGAAGATGCTTCTTTTCCCAAGTCTTCCAGTAGGGGAGGGCAGGGGTTGTATGTGCTCTTCACCCACGTGACTCCATCACTTAGCCTAGCAGCCCAAACATTAAGGGTTTGAGACATATTTGTTAAATAATGTACCTTAGTAAAGTTCATTGGGGTTGAGATTTATTTTGTTATATTTTTCTGTATTTTTCTAACCTAAAAATAAGCCTGTATGATTCATATAATCAGAAAACACATTAAATGTTCAATATAAATGAAAGACACTGTTAAAAGTGACAAAGTCAGAGTAAAATCAGAAACTTGTGCATGAAGTTTGTTACTAACAGTGGACTATGGCGTTGTCCCTATTTTAAAATCGGGTTTTTTAAAAAATATAATTCTGAAGTAATAAGAATATAGCTTATCAACTTCATTCCTTCAAAAGCACAGTTATAGTAATACACAAAATGCCAACCTTCTTTTAATTCAGATTTACACCACTGAAGATGGTTTTTAGCTTTAATTTAGCAATTTCATGAAGAAAAATTCATTCACAGAGCTATGTAGATTCAAAACAATTTTTACAGAGCAAAAATTTCAGGATAGCTCTGGGATCCACACATGACTCCAGAATTTTAGACCACATCTTGCTGTCTAGCATTATTTACTTCCATCTCAATCTGCTTCTCTTGAAAACAAGCTACAATTTTGGTTTGAAAACTCAGGCATATCCTGAGATTTGTTCTTTATTCTCGGTAAATAAGCTACTTCTTAGATCAAGGGAAACAGATTGATAAATTTCTGAGTTTTCTTGACCTAGAGTTGAGCATTTTACTATATCTAAATTACTCAAACATCCATACTCTGCCACTCTTACTAAATATCCTATATTCAGGGGGCACCTGGGTGGCTCAGTGGGTTAATCCTCGGCCTTCAGCTCGGGTCATGATCTCAGGGTCCTGGGATCTAGCCCTGCATCGGGCTCTCTGTTCAGCGGGGAGCCTGCTTTCCCCTCTCTCTCTGCCTGCCTCTCTGCCTACTTGTGATCTTTCTCTCTGTCAAGTAAATAAATAAAATCTTTAAAAAAAATACTACATTCGGGAGGCGAGGTGGTTAAGTGTCTGCACTGGACTCAGAGCAAGTTCTATGACTGAGCCCCCTCTCAGGCTCCCTGCTCAACTGGGAGTCTGCTTCTCCTCTGCCCCTCACTCTGCTGGTGTGCTCTCTCTCTCAAATAAATAAATAAATAAAATCCTATATTCGGTGATTAGTATGGATGGGACATGGGAAAAATTGACAGTTCCATGCTGCCTACCCAAAGGCATGTGCCCTAAACCCCCTGTGATATAAGTCAGTTAGAATGGTGAGGCTGGAGGTGACCTGAATGATTATCTAGGTCACTCTTCATTTTAGGGATGAGGAAGTGGAGGTCCAGAAGGTCCAGAAAGACCTTGGTCTGTCCAAGGTCACTTGGTGTTGTCTGTGGTACATTCAGGCTTTCTTTCCCCCGTCCAGGGCTCTGTCTGACATCCTGCAGCAGCTTCCCTGGTTCAAATCCTGGGTAAGGTCCCAAAGAACAGGAACCAGGAGTGAAGAATTTGCTAGCAGCCAGAACTCCCTGAAGCTTGGCCATATTTAGGAATGAAAGACTTTTCAGTATGATGAAACCTTTATAAGACTTCCCCCTCCCAATCTGTCTCTTGTGAGGCAACAGTTAGCACTTATTCAGCATTGACCATATGCCAGCAGAATAGTAAGCACTTCATGCATTTACTTCTCAGCCACAACCAAGTCATAGCTACTATCACAGTTCCCATTTTACAGATGAGAAAACTGAGGCACTCTGTGGTAACGTAACTTGCCCGAGGTCACACAGGTAATTAGAAGAGCTGAGACTCAAACCTAGGCCATCTAGATCCAGAATCCATGCTTAGGATCCTATCATATCCTGGAAGGAGCAGCCTATTCAAGAAAGGGGAATGAAGATGCCTGTACGAGTTTTTTTACTTTTTTCTCTGATTGATGTTTTTTGCTATGACTTCACCCCTCAAAGACTCGTTCTCCCATCGTCTCTCCACGTATCCCTTCTTCCCTGCATGAACTTCTTAACAGACCCAACATGTGTGTCATCTACCCCACCACACTATCTGGGCCCCCCGTCCCTGATCTTCCCACCCTACCAATGCCACAGCTTTGCTGCTCACTGACCTTTCAAAGGATAACCACTTTATAAACTCCAATTTGACTTTAATTTAATAAATTAAATTCCAAGCCATCACACAGCAATGGACATCATCATCTCCCAACACACAGAGGTGTAGCCCTGCTCTTGTGCCATTATCATCACAGTCTTTAATGAAGCCCCTGAAGCCATTTCTCTGGGGAAGGCTTCCACCCAGCTCCTGGCTCCCTCCTTCCAACAGAGCCACTGCTCACGGAGAAGGCATCAAGTACAAAAACAGTAATAAAGGGGAGGGAAGGATGAGGAGCAGAAGGGGAGGCAGGGAGGTGGGGAGTACCTGCCCCCCTTCCGGGGCACCGGCCCGGCTTTCTGTGAGCTGCCAATGTCCCCAGAGGCAGACACTGGTGCTGGTCAGAGTGGGGACCTGAGGGAGACATGGGAGTCCTGTCCCAAAGGGAATTAACTGCCTACCCTCCTGGGACAGGAAAAGAAGGGTCACCTGGGAGAAATGCCCTCTCTGATCTGTTCGCTGAGGGTCCTGGACCACACATATAAATAGAAAAGAGAATAAATAGGGGAGGAAGGACCAGCTGAGGAGCTGAGCACCCTGGGGCTCCTCTGAGGGGCCAATGTCAACAGCAGGCAACCAGTTCTGAGGAATGCCCACATGTGCAGGGACGGAGCCCTCCTCTCACTCCCAGCCACCCCACTCCCTCTTCGGCGTCCTCAGCAACGGGTGCCCGCCTGTCTCATGCTTCCCGTTGCAAGTACCCTTCCAACTGGCCCCACAGCCCAGGGTGCACAGGGCTTCCTGGAACCCAGAGGGCTTCCCTGGCCCAGGCTCTTGGGAATCCAGGAAGGGGAATGGAAGAGGATGTGGGGGGTGGGCTGAGAGGACTCCTGCCCTCTCCTAGCTCAGGATGTGAGAAGGGCCCTCAGAGCTGGGGGCTGGGATTGCCATTGGCCTTGGGTTTGGATTTGAAGGAAAAGCGCTTGATAAGGCGGCGAGAAAAGCTGCCGGCCTTCTTTCGGACACTGGGTGTGGCCGTGGTGTTGGAGAGGTCGTCGTGTGATTGGCTCAGACCAGCTTCCTTCTGGCGAGGCCTCCGGCGGAAGATAAGCTTCGTGCCACTGCGCAGGAAACTCACTGTGGGGGAAGAGGGGAGGCTGAGGCAGAAAGAGGGGGCATAGCTCGCATGGGGTGAGATGGGGAGCAGAGAAAGGACCAAGCGCGCAGGGGTTGAAGATACAGAAGCAGTTCCTCTGTCTAAAAGCCAGGCTTCCTTACAAAAGAAAGTAGAGACAAAATATGCCTTCTATCTTTCCTAAGGAGAAAAATGGAGGTGCTTATGGGATTCATGTGTGCACTGCTGGCTACTGCCGCTGAGCACCAGACTGACAACTGGGCTTCTACTATGGGAAGACAAAGGCTGAGCAGAGGGTACTCCTAAAAGCCCATAAAGTCATAGAAGGACAAGGTAGGCACTGACTCAAGTCAACCAAATTCCAGGATGTAAGCAGGAAGCGGGGCAGCTGGAAAACCTCAGGGAGGTAAATTCAGAACCAACATAATGAGAAAAGTGCTTACACAGCGGGCTTTGGACTTAGGAATCTCATTATCCCAAGAAGTGATGAAGGCTTAAGTCACAGTTAAATACATTTGTGGTTGACAGACTCATTGGCAGAGGGATAAAAATGTGGGGGGCAAGCCTCTCATCCTTAGAAGTGAGAAAAGCACCACGCCAATCCCTGGGCCAGCCATGTGGCTGCTAGAAGGACATTTCTAGAGTTGATCCCAGGGTAGGATTCCTTATACTCATAAGGAAGAGAGTACAGAATGGAGGCGGCAGGGAGGAAAAAAAGAAAACCATAGGAGGGGCGCCTGGGTGGCTCAGTGGGTTAAGCAGCTGCCTTCGGCTCAGGTCATGATCTCAGGGTCTTGGGATCGAGTCCCACATCAGGCTCTCTGCTCAGCGGGAGGCCTATTTCCCTTCCTCTCTCTGCCTGCCTCTCTGCCTATGTGTGATCTCTCTCTGTCAAATAAATAAATAAAATCTTAAAAAAAAAAAGAAAAGAAAACCATAGGAGAGAACATATGTGCTTAGACCCAAGAAGAAAAGTGTAGGTAAAGAGAACGACTCCGGCATCCCTTGCTGTCACTGGCGGCCTGTCAGACCCAGGCCAGGAGCCTAGGCAGTAAGTTTTCCTTCTCTACTCTGGCTTGGCTGAAACAGGCTGGGAACTCCAGGGATCCCTTAGCGGAGGAAGGAGAAGGCAAAACTGGGTTGAGAATCCCATTCCCCTAAGTGTCCAGTAGGACCCAGGTCCTGATACTGGGCAAAAAAGAAAGGGAGGGGGTGCTGCCAATGTCTCCCCACCTTTGTGATCCTTGAGGCTGCGGGTCTCCAGCGCACCGGTAGACCCTGTTTCCGACTCAACGTCATCCACAGATGGCCTCTCAGAAATGTCCGAACGTGTTGTCTCATCTGCTTCCTGGACGCTGGTGGGGCTGGAGAGGGCATCGAGGGGTCCTGGGGACGTGGCTGGTGGGTCTGAGGGCGGGGAGGAGGGACCCCCACTGGTTCCTGCGTCCTCCTGCATGGAGGCGTCCAGGGATGCCGCATAGCCCAGAGATAGTGCCAACTCGTCCTGAGCAATGGGCACCTGGCAGGAGCGACATGTTTTAATGGGCAGGAGTGACCCATCAGGGCTTTCTCCCTATCCCAGCTCCTCTCCTCAGAGCCATGTTACCTTGGAAACGCCAGAGATGATAAGAGTGCTACGCTTGGTGGGTGTCTTTTTGGCTGCCCGCCCGCTGGGCTCAGTGAGCTGACGAATCGCTGTCTCTGCGACAGGGTCCAAGCCGTTGGAAAGGTGGCTCTCCCCTGCTGGGGGGGTACAGAGGCTGGATAACCTGACTGCTCCCTGGCTCCTGGGTCCCACACAAAATGGCTTCTTGACTCTGGGGCCCCCGTGCCCTCCGACACTCACACCTCCCGATCCCCCCACTCACGGCTGCTGCTGTGGGAGGTACTGCTGGGGCCGCTGCTCTCACTCAGCACAGTTGTCGTCTTCTCAGTCACCTCCACCTTGGACGGGGAGCGGGAGGGGGAGTCTGGTGGGTGGGGGAGGGTCAGTGAGCTGGGAGGTGCCTTAAAGTGGCCCCCACCCCCTACTGTATTGAGATGCAGGCTTTGGCTGACTCAGAGGGCAGGGGTGCCTAAGGGACAGTTAATCACACGGGTGATTAATAAGATGCCAGGGGGGCAAAAAGACACCACGGGAACCAATGGGAGTGCGGGGAAGGGTCGTGGGGCCCACCCAGGGCGTGGGGAGATACCATGAAGATGCCTGGGGGCAGAGGGAACCCCTTGGGGCCCCCAGAGATGGGAAGAATGTCATGGAGGGCCCCCAGGAGTGAGACAAGTATCACAGAGGTCACTGGGTTAGTTGGCAGATCCCAAAGGTGCTAGAAGGTTGAGGGTAGAGGGAGGGACAACTAGGTGCCTGGGTCTGGGGAAAGGGCTGGCAGGAGACCTGTGAAAAGACAGCAGGGAATGGGGGAGACAGAAGGGCAAGGGTCCTGCAGGAGGGCCCGGCAGACCCAGGATCCCAGGATGGTTGGTGGGAGAGGAACAGTGGGGAAAAGGAAGGATGTAAGGGGAGGTCTGAGAGACAAAGATTGTGGATGGAAGTTGTGGCTGGAAAACAGGAGGAGCTGGAATTAGGGCTTCCCTTGCCCTTCCCTGCCCCACACGGGCCTGCAGCCAGGGGACCCTGGCTCGAACTGGGCTCCCTTCTCTTTACCTAGTTTCCCTTCTACACGGGGCCGGGACTGGACGGTGGTGACTGTGGTCACAATGGTGCCATCAGGCATGATGGTCCGGTCTAGCTCGATCTTCTTGGTGGGTGTGATGCTGGGGCGTGGAGTGGAGGGAGTTGGAGTGCCCAGGTTCCGGGGGGAGCCCTCCTCATACTGAAGCTGCCCAGAAGGGGAAGAGCAAAGAGGCGGAACTCAAAGACTGCCCTTCCCCAGTCCCCGGTGTCCTCTGGTCAACCCCCCTGGGCTCAGCTTCTTACCTCTACTGCCATGGTGGCCGCAGGTCCCAGGGCTTTTCCCGGCCCAGGGGTGAGTGGGCAGACCTGTCTTCGGGACAGAGGTCTGGAAGGGGGGCCCACAGACAGTGTGATCTGGCCCAAGATTTCAGCTGGGGAAAGGGACAGCATTGTGAGCTGGGCCCATGACCAGGCCCCACTCAGCACCCAGCAGAGGGGCTCCTCCCTGCCCCTTACTCACAGTCTCCGCAGCTGCTGCTCTTCAGCACTTTGAGGCTCAGCTCCCGGCTCTGGGGGCCCAGATCCCTGTGGCCAAGGGGAAGTGAGGAAGGGAGACTGACAATTAGCAAACCAAACCCACCCTCGAACTGATCACAAGCCAGAGGCAAAGAGGGATGTACATAAACAAGCAGGAACAAGGGCTCCAATTGGATTAACTCCTGCTCTCCAAAAATATTCTCTCTTCCAGGGGCACCTGGCCAGCTGAGTTGTGGAAGAGCACGTGACTCCTGATGTCAGGGTCATGAGATGGAGCCCCACATTGGGTGGAGAGACCACTTAAATCAATGAAATTTTTAAAAAAATGGAAAAACAAACACCCTCTCTTACCAAGGGAATAGGACAGGGTTCTGCGCAGTACACTGGGCATGGATCCTCCCTGGTCTTGCCCTCCCTGTCTCTCTCTCTCTCTATGTCAAACCACCCCCTTCCCTTTGCTCAGGCTGTTTCCTCTGCCAAAAACACTTTTCTGTCACATTCTGTTGAAATCCTATTTTTTTTTTAAAGATTTTATTTATTTATTTGACAGAGAGAGATCGCAGGTAGGCTGAGAGAGAGAGGAGGAAAAGAGCCGGATGCCGGGCTCAATCCTAGGACCCTGGGATCATGACCTGAGCCGAAGGCAGAGGCTTTAACCCATTGAGCCACCCAGGTGCCCCTGAAATCCTATTCTTGCTGTAAGGTGTGGTTTAAATGCCACCTCCTCCAGGAAGCCTACTCTGATCTTTATTAGCCCACTGTGGGAATTAATCTCCCCCACTTAAGCATGCCCAGGGCAAATCTTGACTGGAGCTCTGATCCCATCTTCTTTATGTACATCTGTCGCTGCCTGGAGCCGGCAATCAACTTGGTCATGTTCGTATCCCCAGGACCTAGGCCAGGGCCTGGCATACAATTGGGGTTCACAAAAGAGTATACTGACAGCAGAGCTGATTCATGCCAGAGCTATGCTGGAAGGGTTTGATCCTCAGTCTGCCCATGAGAGCAGGGGTGGGGGTGGAGGAGTCACTCCTTACAGGGCCAGGTCCTCGGTCCACTCCACCTCGGGACCAGCGCTCACGGGCTTGGTCCACTTCTGTTGCACTGGGTTGTCGAGCTCAGCTACACAGCACAGTTCCCCAGTGCCTGGGAGGAACCAGAAATTAGATGATGCTCAGATCAAAGACAGGAAGCCACTGAGGAATAATGAAGCCACACCCTTGGCAGAAGGGCAGGGAACACCTGCACCCATAGCCTTGGCAGTCCCCCAGCTGCTTCTGGCTCTTACCTTCCAACTCACTTCCCAGGTGAGATGCTCGAAGCTGCCGTAGGAATAACCGTGTAGGTCTGGAGATGGCAGGCTGTGCCTGGGGCACCATGGGTGGCTTCTCACTGGGCACCTAAGAGCAGAAGGAGGTAAAAAGAACAGGAATCCCAACAGAGCACAATGGGGACATTCCGCTTACAAATGATTTGCTTTGAGGACTTACTTACCGGGCCTCCAGGCACAGAGCAAGCCCTGAGGTTGACCATCATGGCCGGCTGGGTGCTGACGATGGCGTCCTCAATCAATTCTTCAATCGTGGAGAGCTCCACCTGCTCCTCGCCTCTCTGCATGGTGAAGAGAACAAAGAGATGGGGCCCCCAGCTCTGCATAGCCTCCCTGCTCTGCCTCTTCCGCCCCAGCCTGCCCCCTTACCTCCCTGGCCTGCAGCTTGGGCAGCACCATCAGGCTGAGGTCTGGGCGATCAGTAAAGGCCCAGGACACGAGCAGCCCCTCGTCAGGGATTTCCTCCAGGCTGACTTCCAACTGCGGGGGATGGACAAAGGGGTGGGTTGACTTGCCTCATGCCTCCAACTGACTCCCTACTCCCCAGGACCCTCCCTTCCCTGATTCTGTCCCAGAGAGGAACCCAAATGCAAGGCTGAGGCCTTGAACCACCCCCTGCCCAACTCGGTTTCCCACATCCCCCTCCACCTGTGTTGGTGGCAGTGTCAGAGTGACGTGGTAGGTCTCCATGGAGACGGCAGCGGGGGACTGCTGGGTCACAGAGACTGGGAACATCACCTCCTCAGCAGAGAGCTGGCAATGCAGCACCTGAGACCAGCAAGGCACGGAGACAACGAGGGTCAGGTGTGATGAGAGGACGGGGGCTCAACCCTGCTTCGCTCTGCCCTATAAAGAGCCCACCCCACCTGCTTTTCCTTGGGACTTCACTTCTTTGGGGTCACAAGCCCATAAAAGAATTAAATAAAACCCAAAGACTCCCTGTCCAGAAAAATGCAGATACATACACATATGCCCCATTACGCATGTAATTTGAATGCGGCTCTCAGACCTCCCGAACCCAGTCCTTGGATGCCAAAGGCATTTAGAGACTCCAAGTGAAGAGCCCTCAGACTCAAAAGAACTCTTGGGATCAGCCCCCCCTCAGGCCCTGTGGAAGGCAGTGCCCCACAAACCCTTACCATGGTGCGGTCCGATTGGTCTACGCAGGTCACATGACTAATGCTGGCTCTGGGTGGGACCTGGGGCACCTCCTCAAAGGCGATTTGGATGGAACTCTGAGAGAGTAATGTGGACAGAGGCTCAGGTCTCTGGAGCTGCCCCCCACAGGGCTGACCTGCTCAGTTATTGGCTGGGCCCTGGCACTGCGGAGGCTGCAGGCTGGCTGCTGGCCCCTCCTTGGCTCAGGGCTTTAGGACAGGAAGTGTTCCCCTAGAACCACACCCCTCTGGGGCCTGCAGTTACTAGGGAGAGCCATGGAGCTAGACCACCTCAAAGATCAAATCACCTTGAGCAGAAGACCCTAGATTTCTCCTGGAATTATCAGGAGCCTCCCTCTTCTCCCCTCACCTTCTTCTTCATCCCCCAACCTACCTCCAAAGAAAGGTGTGCATAGAAAAAAATAGTAATAAAGGATTTGGTTGGTACATACATATAACTGGGGAGAGAGGGACACGGCTGAACTAAGGGTGAAGGAAGCAAGGCCACTTGAATCAAGATAAGAGTTGAAGATACGAGGCTAAGGCTTCTTCCAGATAAGTAGGATGCGGACATTCAAGGGTATGACCCTATCCATATTGTTGGGGTTGAAGACTAGCTCAGCATGGCCTTGGGGAACTTTCCCAGAGGGACTGGGAAGAAAAGCAAGCTCAGATGGCTCAAGGGTCCGGGATCGAGCTAATTCCTCAAGGCAAACAGCAGGGTGGTATTAGGCAGCAGAAAGCTGCTTAGCTTAGGTCTTGAAAGAGCTTCCTAATTCTTACACAGCAATGGAAACAGCCTACTGAAGCACCATCCAGAGAGAAGATGGGAAGAAGAATTGAGGAGGGGGCACAAATTGAGCTGGCTGCCCTTCCTTGGGTCTTGGGATGGGAGGAAACAAATTCACGGGACTCATGAGCCTGGCAAATCAGAGAATACCAACTTCTCTGTTCCTGTTGCTGGCTTGTTTGAAGGCCAGGCCCAGGGAGATGGGGAGATGGATGCTTGGAACCCCAATCTCCCCACCCCCTGCAAGGGAGGCCAATGTCCAGCTGAGTCAGCTGTCCTGAGGAGCCACTCCTGACCTAAGGACAAGGTACAGGAAAAACTGGGTGGAGGGATGAGTTCAAGATGTGGACTAACAGAAGCTGTCTGGCTTTCTGCTGGCTAGCTGGACAGAGGAGACTGGGCAACTTCTTGCGTGGCCACGTTTGCTTCCAGGCATCTGGGGAGCTAGCAAAGCCCTAGTGGGAGCTGGAGCTAGAGAACCCTCTGGGCAGGAGGCTGATAGACAGTGAGGGCGAAGAGAGATCATTGCGCCAGGATGGGAGAGGGCCCCATGACAGGGAGGCCTCTACCTCCCACCCTACCTCAGTCTTATGACCACGCTTCCTGCCCTACTTCCTGGGAGACCAGATGCCCATGGTGCAATGGGAGGAAGTAGGTTGGGCTGGTTTGTGACTGACCCTCAAGGGGCAGCTCCAGGCTCATCCACTGAGAAGGGCACAGATCTGCTCTCCACCTTAACACCTTTTCCTCAATATATATACTGCAGGTCAGCAAAAAGGCGGATGTGCTAGTCTGTATCAGTAAAATTACTAAAGGCTTGGCGGGGTTGGTAATTCAGGCTCCTTGGGGATCTATCTGCCTGGTCAAACCAGGGATTAGGGGCATGAAATGTTAACTGGGTGTGGTGGCATGAGGACCAGGCAAATTCCTTACGCAGGTGCACTTGTTTCCCTGCTATCCCTGTTCCTCCAACACAGCCAGCACCCAGGCTACACGGAAGTGCCTTCAGGCCCAGGTATTAGCGTTGCTATGAGAACAGCAACTTGTGCTGGGGTTTGGAGCCAGAGAGTACCTCCACCACAGAATACAGAATATGGGACACGGTTAGATTTCCACAACCTCCAGCCTCACCTGCACCCTTTTCTCTAATCCCAGAGGGGAAGAGAAGCCATAGGGTTCTCCAGTTGATCCCCACCCCCATCTGGCCCTCCAGGCACAAGCAGACCTCCCTCCCTCCCTTGGAAGGAAAGGCTGAGTGAGGGGAACACTCAGGTGCTCCTTTCCAACTCACCCCGTCCCTGCAGGCCTGCTCGTTCAGCGCTCGCACCCAAGCCCGTTGCCAGTTCTCTCGGAAAGACTTGAAGGCGAAGAGCGAAGCCAGGAGGCCCCGGACGCCCGGCTCCTCGGGGGCGCCGGCCCGAGTCGGCCGCAGCCGCAGCAGCGAGCGCCATACGCCCAGCTCCCGCAGGGAGCCCGCGGGCTCCGCAGCTAAGGCGGGTCCCGGGCCCCGGCCCCCACGGGCCCGCGCCAGCCACAAGCCCCGGGCATACTGTAGCAGCCAGCCAAACACCGTGAGCAGCGAGGCGGCGAAAAGGATCAGTAGAGCCGCCCAGCCCACGTCCTGCTGCCACCAACCCGGATCCATGCTCCGCGCGGGCTCCGATCCGGGCCCCGGCTCGGGCTCAGCCGCTGCCCCGGGGGAGCATGGCCCGGGCGGGCCGCGGGGCTGGGGCGGGCTCCCCCGGGGCTGGGCGCGCGCGGGCTCGGGGGCTCTGCGGGGCTGGGTGTCCGGAACTAGCGGGTGCCACACACAGATCGATGAGAGGAGTCCTGGGGGGTCGCGACGTCGGGGTCCCTCTTTGCGCGGGCCGGTTCCCTCCTTGGTTGGTCCGGCAGTCCGACCTGGGTTAGTCTCCGGCCAGCGCCCGACTCCTCCCACGGCGCGGGCCCTCCCGGACCCGGGCGGGGACTCGTCTGCAGAGACGTGGGGGATCGAGGACCGGCACCGGCTCCGGAAGGGCTGCGTGCGCAAAGCTGACACTGACAACACGGCCGGCGCCCCGCCCCCCCCGCCCTTAAAGGAGCCGCACCCGCGCTGGGCGGGGCTTGGCGAGCCCGGGGCTCCAGGGCTTGGAGGAGGGCGGGAGGACCACACAGAGTGGAGGAGGTTCCGGGGTTGAAAATAGGCGGGATCTTTGACCACCCCGCCCCATACTGAAATCGGGGTACTCCCCTTCCCCTGAGCTCACAGCAGGAGTAACTTCACTCACTTGAGATACCGCCTCTGATTTCCTCTGCGCAGCTTAGATTTCTAGTTTAGACGCGTTGTGGGGGTTAAGAAGGACCTGAACCCCGTGGATAGCGTCGCCCCCTTCTCTCAACACCGTCAGGCTCAGCACCTTCCCATTTCTTGGCTTAAACAAGGCCCTGGATAAATAAGTGCAGAGCATCCCTCCCAGATAGAAGTGCCTGGCAGTAGTCCAGGAGATACTGACCGGAAAGAACCTGAACCTGGTAGACTCTGAGAATAGAACATGGAATATTAAGCCCCCTCCACCACCACCACCTCCCTCCCACTAGGAGCTGGGATTCAGGAACACCCTATTAACCTCCTTGCTAGTGTGGGTTTGTTCTGGAGATACTTCCCAAGCCTGGGGCTGTTGCTGTTTTTAAAAATAATATATTTCCATAGTAACAGCTCCTGCCTATGGAGCACGTGTAGAAGAGGTGGTAATGAGAAGGGAGCTGGCAGTGTAGCAGTGGACTATCAATAGACTCAGCCAGAAAATGTGATGCCATCCAAATATGTGATATCCCAACAAACACACACAAAATGATGCTACAGGTACACTCTGGCTTCAGGATCCATCCTTTTCCCTAGATTTGAGGGAGTCGATTCCATCTGTATAGGACAGGGGCTTGTCATTTCCCTCTGAAGGGAGGGGGAGGGAACGCTTGCAACAGGATTCAAAGGAACCCCCATTCCCCAAAAGACCCTTCTTCTCCAGCTACATATGGCCAAGGGTTCAGCTCCCAGATAGGTAACAGGGAAGGTATTAATCTCTTTCCCCAATACAGTCAATAAGTCCAAGGAATGAGTATCTGGGAATACAATGCCTTCTGAAGTGTGGGGCTGCAGAGCTAGGCAGGATCTGGCAGGTCAGCAACAGGGTTCCTGAACCAGAGGAAGCTGTGGGGTAGCCTGGGATGCTAGGAATTCACTGTAAGGAACGATGGGGAGATGGCTGGTGATGGACAAGCCTTGCTATAGCCCTGCCCGTGCATCATCACTGGACACCAAAAATCATGGAAGATTCCTAGCATTTTTTAAAAGTTTATTAATTTTTAAAAAATTAATCTCTACACCCAACATGGGGCTCAAACCCAGGATCCTGAGATCAAGAATCTCATGCTTCTCCAACTGAGCCAGCCAGATGCCCCGAGAATGAAGTTTCTAGTCATAAAGGGAGAAAAAGACATGCAATGAAGGGAGGAGAGAACTCAGGGCCAGACCCCAAGAGTAAGCTGTTATTGGGCAAAATGGCTAGAGCTAGGGAAGCAGGTTATATAAGAAGTTGCCTAGGTGCACATGCAGACACTCCTCCCCAGGAATCCTTCTTCAGGAACCCTCCAACCTCCTAGGGATCTCAGTTCTCTGAGTTCTTGGATTTATTTCCTGAACTCCTCCACTAAGCGCTGGGCTCTGGGTGGCCAGATACTGCTTCATGGTTCAGTCTCACGTGAGTCTCCCATGTTAGCCCCACTACTCTTCCTTCCACTTGTTACTTAGATCTCTAGCACTTATTCTGTCTTAAAGTCTAGCTGATTGTTTATGTCTGCTTTTCCCACTCACGAGGAAGCTGCTTTAAAGTGGTAACCCTGGGGGCACCTGGGTGGCTCAGTGGGTTAAGCCGCTGCCTTCGGCTCAGGTCATGATCTCAGGGTCCTGGGATCGAGTCCCACATCGGGCTCTCTGCTCGGCGGGGAGCCTGCTTCTCTCTCTCTCTCTCTCCCTCTCTCTCTCTCTGCCAGCCTCTCTACCTATCTGTGATCTCTCTCTGTCAATAAATAAATAAAATCTTAAAAAAAATAAATAAAATATAAAAAATAAAGTGGTAACCCTGTTAGGACACTTGGGTGGTTCGGTCAGTTAAACATCTGACTTCTACTCAGGTCATGACCTTGGTGTCCTAGGATTGAGCCCCATGTTGGACACCCTACTCAGCGGGCTCCCTCCCTGTTCCCCTTGTCTCTCTCCCTGGCCCCCCTCCTCCTTCCCCTCCCCTTGCTCATGCTCTCTCTCTCTCATTCTCTCTCTCAAATATAAAAAAATCTTTGGGTCTCTGGGTGGCTCATCAGTGGGTGTCTGTCTTTGGCTCAGGTTGTGGTCCCGGTGATCTTCTGGGATGGAACCTGCTCAGTGGGGAGCCTGCTTCTTTCTCTCCTTCTGCCTGCTGCTCCACTTGCTTGTGCTGGCATGCTCTCTCTCTCTCTTAAATAAGGAAATAAATAAAATATTTAAAATATATATATAAGATCTTGGGGAGCCTGGGTAGCTCAGTTGGTTAAGCGTCTGCCTTCCACTCAGGTCATGATCTCAGGGTCCTGGGATCGAGCCTTGCACTTCTCCCTCTCCTGCTCCCCCTGCTTGTACTGACTCACTCTCTCTGTCAAAATAAATAAATAAATAAATAAAATCTTTAAATATATATGTAAAATCTTAAGGAAAAAAAAAGAGCGGGGACCCTATAAGGGCACCTTGGTGGCTCAGTTCAAGTCTTGGTTTTGGCTCAGATCGTGATCACGGGGTTGTGGAACTGAACCCCATATCAGGTTCTATGCTCAGCGTGGAGTCTGCTTGGGATTCTCTCCCTCTCCCTCTGTCCCAACCCAATAAAATAAAACAAATAAATAAAATCTTAAAAAAAAAAAAAAGAGTGGGGCCCCTGTCACAGTCATCTGTCTTTTCTCATATTCAACCAAGATGCTTTAATATGCTAAAGCAGACTCTGCTGGGGGAAGGGGAGTGTATTTATATCACTTTGTGTCCCTGCAGTACGTAAAAGTTTCCCACAAATATAGTAGGGATTAGTAAATCCTTTGTAATTTTAAGTCTAACAAGACATTCCCTTATACATGCCAACACTAAGAATTTCTATATTGTTTGCATCTTTTGAAAGCTCATGTTATCTCAATGGAATGGGAGATCTTGGGGCTTGCTTTTCAGCTAACAACTTTTTTTTTTTTTAAAGATTTTATTTATTTATTTGACTGACTGAGAGAAACAGAGAGAGGAAACACAAGCAGGGGGAGTGGGAGAGAGAGAAGCAGGCCCCTCACTGAGCAGGGAGCCAAATCCCAGGACCCCAGGACCATGACCAGAGCCAAAGGCAGAGACTTAACGACTGAGCCACTCAGGCACTCCTCAGCTAACAATTTCTGATACACTGTCAGGGGAGAAGCAGGAAGAAAAGGAAAAAGTAACTCACCTGCCTAGAAAGAGCCACAGATAGGGTCCTGCAAGTGTCATTGCCCCAGACTATCCAAAGCTGTATCATGGACTTTTTAGGCACTGTAAGACATATTTGGGACAGACTTTGACAGGCAATCCAACTTAACAACAGATTGGCCTTGCTCAGTGGGAGGCACTCAGGGCCTCCTAGTAGGAGACAGGCATCTCAGATGTTGTTTACTCAGCCCAAGAAACCAGCAGAAGCCACCGACAACTCACCTGATCTGTGAATTCTAGGACCAGCTTTAACATTCAGGCAAATGTTTGAATTTTTACCAGGAAAGGCACAAAATTTCAAGTGTGGCCAAGTCCTATGTTTGTTTCTCCTAATTAGGCTGGTAATCAACTGGGCATATTCCATCATGGGAACAAAAATACTGTAATGCCAGTACCCCAGTAACCATGTTCTGATGGTAACATGTATATTGGATGAGGAATTTCTAGTGATTTGTCTTTGAACAAGTCCCCTCCCAACCCTGTTCCAGTGGGGGTTGTACGTGGGTTGGGGGTGGCTAATGATCTCTGGAGAAAAGTCAGAGGTTCCTGATGCCAGGTTGGAAGGAAGATTTATTATGACTGAACTCCTAATAAGGAAGGAAATAGATACACTGTCCCTCCAACCTCCAGGGAGTCTCAGCCTGCTCCTGATCAACAAGATAACTGAATGCTGCCTCCTCTGAGGCTCCCACAAGCTCCTCCTTTCCACCTGCTCCTGGAGTCTCACTTCCCCTACTCGGGAGGCCCTTCCACTCTTACCACCTACCGAAATCTTTGGAGAGACTACTTACCTTCCCTGGTCACAACTAATTGCTCTTTCCATGTGCTCCAATTGCCATTTGTCCTTCTTTAAGGCACAGACTCATTGTGTGGGTGCCTTGTATACATATATCTCTGTGTCCTTAGCCCCATGGGGTATACTCTGTGGAATAGAAAACACTTGCCTCTAGGGAGTTTCCAGTCTAAAAGACACAAATGCATGTATGCATGCGCACGTGCGTGTGCGTATGCACACACACACACACACACACACACACTACTTGTGGGATAAGAGGTACTGAAAATCTGGTGGAATACTATCAAGTATGTTACTGGGATTACTTTATGTATATTAAGTATATTTCATACATATGCAGTTTTTGTTGCTAATTAGAGCTGCCTTCAAGTAGGAGGGACATTTAACACGTAGTTTTGAGAGGCAGGAGAGACCATCTTCCGCCTAAAAAGAGTCAACCTGACTTCTGGATTTCCGAGAGCGGACAAAGTGAGGGGATGCTTAAGTTGTCTCCGTAGTCCCAGATGGTGGTTATCTCTCTATGGAACATAAGTCATTTTCCACTGAGACCCCGCTGGTGAATGAAAGGGAATGAAGCTGGTGAACTGTTATTTGCAAGGACACAGGTGCCAAGCAGAAGGCACGGTAACCTGGAGGAAGAGGGCCCGCAGGAAGGCACGTGTGGGGCTGAGTCTCTTGCTTCCTTAGACACAGCCTCCCCTCCTCGATTTGGGAGCTTGGCACAATGGAGGACCAAGGAAAAGCCAAATCCCGGGTTAAATTCAAGACCGGAGGGCACTGCCAGTCCCTTCAGTGGTGAAGTGCCCCGCTGGGTTGCTGGGCAACTACTGCTGCTGCGGGGGCAGAAGTAGGTGGGATGATGAAGGCAAAGTACCTGACTCGAGGACAAGGAAAACATGGAGTAGGAGGAGTGGGAGGAGTGGGAGGAGTGGGAGGAGTGGGAGGAGTGGGAGCAGTGGGAGCAGTGGGAGCAGTGGGAGGAGTGGGAGGAGTGGGAGGGACTTATCAAGTGTCTCGGCTTTAGAATTTGCAGCAGCTTCTGAAGTGTAGCTGCGTTCCCGGGAACTAAGCTGCGTTTACCTTGACTTCCGACTACGTTGGCAACAGGTTTTCTACCGCGAGCAGGAGAGGCTCCTCACCCTCGTCCCTCCTGCCTACCCCGTTGCTTCCAAGAGCCATCTTCCCCGCTCCAGGGGTAGCCCAGAGGAAACGCGGGGTACTGGCCCTTTAAACGTGACCGGCTGCGGCCGGCGGACCTAAAACTGACGTGGAACCAGGAGTAAGCGGTGTCAGACACGTGGGACAGGAGGTGTTCATCTTGGAACCGGGCAGAGTTTGTCCGGTTCGGGCTATACATTTTAAATATGGCGTTAGGAGAGTATCCGCTTTTGTTTGTCTGTATTTAGTTGTTTTCCCAGTACCCTCGTGGTGAACACTCTCAAATAAAGATAGAGTTTAAAGGACAATTTGGGTTCCCCTTCTTTACGTGCCCATATTAAAAATGGCCGCCGCCGCCTTCCAGGACGCTGGTTGCTCTGCGAACAAGATCCGGGAGGAAACACTGGGTATGCAAGTGCCTTGGGGGCACAGCCGAGGTTGCGCTGTAGAGGCTCGCGGGAGTCCTGAGCGCGCCTCAAGTCAGAGTTGTTAGGTTTCGTTCAGGCTGCTGTGGGAAGACCCAGCCTGTGGGGAGCGGCCACTCCTCTCTGCCGGAGGCTCAAGGCTTCCGCCCGGCTTGTCCGTTAGCTGAGGAGGTGGCGGAGCGGGGCCCCTGCCAGGTCGTCATGTGGGCCTTCCCGGAGTTGCCAATGCCGCTACTGGTGAATTTGATCGGCTCGCTGCTGGGATTTGTGGCCACAGTCACCCTCATCCCCGCCTTCCGTGGCCACTTCATCGCCGCGCACCTCTGTGGCCAGGACCTCAACAAAATCGGCCGGCAGCAAATGTGAGCGGTGGCACCCGGGTACCGGGCGGGAGGCAAGGGCAGAGGAAGGGGCCCGCAGGGCACGGGCGGGAACTGGGGTGCCTGACCCCGCGGAGACGGAGCCCTAACTCTGCCGACAGCTCGGGATTCTGGGAGATGAAGGGCAGCACTGGCTAACACTGGGAAGGGATGTTGTGGTTGAGGGGACCCTCGGGTGTATCAGGGATTCCAGCACTGGTGGCCTTCCCCACCCCCTTTCCTCCTTAGATGGGCCCGCACTGGTGGGCCCGCACTAGTGAGTGACCACGCCCCCTTTCCTCTCCCTCCGCCCCCTCCCTTTGCTGCTGGGCCACAGCCCAGAGTCCCAGGGAGTGATCAGCGGTGCTGTTTTCCTTATCATCCTCTTCTGCTTCATCCCTTTCCCTTTCCTGAACTGCTTTATGGAGGAGCGGTGTAAAGCCTTCCCGCACCATGAAGTAAGTGGGTGAGTGGGGGCGGTTGCTTGTGGCCGGGGTCTGGAAGCTACCTGAGAGAGCTGGGGTTGTTTGGGTTTGGGTGGAGGGGCTGTGGATCGAGCAAAAAGACAGGTAGTTTTGAAAGGTGAAGTGGGCGCAGGCTTGAGCTGTGACCTGCCCGAGCCTCCCCCAGTTTGTGGCCCTGATAGGTGCGCTCCTTGCCATCTGCTGCATGATTTTCCTGGGCTTTGCGGATGATGTACTGAATCTGCGCTGGCGTCATAAGCTGCTGCTGCCTACAGCTGCCTCACTACCTCTTCTCATGGTCTATTTCACCAACTTTGGCAACACGACCATTGTGGTGCCCAAGCCTTTCCGGCCCATTCTTGGCCTGCACCTGGACTTGGGTGAGTAGCCCTGCCACCACTGACCCTGTGGCCCCTACTTCAGGAAACCCTCACCCTGGGAGATACCTAGCAGAGCATCATTCCTGGTACTCCAGATTCTCCTCCAAGTGTCCCTGACTTGTCCCTGTGTCTTCTAAGATCCTTTCTGTTGGTCCTTCGTCCAATCCTCTGTCCCCACCACTTTTTTTCAGTAGAATATCCTTAAGTCCTCATTTCTATGGGTGGCACACTTCTGTCTTCTTCCCCCAGGGATCCTGTACTATGTCTACATGGGGCTGCTGGCAGTGTTCTGTACCAATGCCATCAATATCCTAGCAGGAATTAATGGCCTAGAGGCTGGCCAGTCACTAGTCATTGCTGCTTCCATCATCATCTTCAATCTGGTGGAGCTAGAAGGTAGGTGGGTTTGGGAGTAGGGAGAGAAGTCTGAGTGCTAAGGAAGTTGCCTGATACCTGACTTTGAGGAGTTCCGGGGGGAATGTTAAGAAAGAAAAATAGCAGCCCTGTCATTTTTAGTTGGATTGGCACTAATAGGTAGGCCATAGTCTTTTGTTGAATGTAAACCATTTCACAGAACTTCTAAGTCAGACAGCGTCAGTCTATGACCATGATACAGAGTAAACCCAGGTCCCTTCCTAAACTTGTTCAAGTATAGACAGAACCACATTTTGTGCATCCTTCAAAGATGACTAAGGTCTCCCTCTTCTGGCTAACAGGAGCAATTGCTGCTTCCTTCTGATACCAGTTCCTCAAGTTTTTTAGACAAAACTGAAATGCTCACTTATACAATTACTTCCATTGACAGCACCCAGTCTAGGGCAAAACTCCACCCCCTTGTTTTCTCCCCAGAATCACTTAAAACAAATCCTCCTAATACCTCTTTACTGAGGCATCCCATGGTTGCCTGTGGTGTGTGGTCTCCAATGTTTCCCTTGTTACAAGTCAGTAAACCCAGCTTTGTGTGCAGGTGTGTTTCTGGTGGTCTTTGGCTGATGGATATCAATGCTTATTAAAACTAACCACTTTTAGGGACGCCTGGGTGGCTCAGTGGGTTAAGTTGCTGCCTTTGGCTCCGGTCATGTTCCTAGGGTCCTGGGATCGAGTCCCACATTGGTCTCCTTGCTAGCGGGGAGCCTGCTTCTCTCTCTGCCTCTCCCTGCCACTCTGTCTGCTTGTGCGCTATTTTTCTCTCTCTGGAAAATAAATAAAATCTTAAAAACAAACAAAAAAAACAACCACTTTTAAAGCATTATCTCATTTAAATTTTGTAACATGTGGCAGGGATTCTTGTGAACCATATTTTATAGTGGAGGAAACTGGGGGCAAGAGAATTTAAATATGTCATGATCGAGGTCACACAGGAAGTAAAACTGGTATTCAAACCTAGGTCTGACTGATCTAAACTAAACTGAAGACAGTAACTCACTTAGGAAGGGTTCATGAACTAGAGTGGAATATTAGGAATTGCCTGGGTGACAAAAAAGGCGTAGTGAGTTCTTGAATGTGACTTGGGAGACATGGAGAGTACCCCTTGTGACAGAACTTAGAGACAAAAATAGGACCCAGATATGCAGGGACGTACTATCAACTTCTCCTTTCGTTTTCTCCTGCTTCCAAAGGTGATTGTCGAGATGATCATGTCTTTTCCCTCTACTTCATGATACCCTTTTTTTTCACCACCTTGGGATTGCTCTACCATAACTGGTAAGTGGGCCTGTGGCTAGGGGGATAGCTATGTGATGGTAGAATGAGTATGGTCCTGGTCATGACCCAGCTCCTGGAGAGGCTAAACCTGCGCACACCTACGTTGAGTGTTTTCTGGATCTCTCGTTGGAAATATTCTTCAATTGCTCCCTGCCCAGTCGCAGTTAGAAAGAAGTGGTGTGGAGCCCCCGGAAGAGATGAACGCAGGGCCTTGGGTCCTGGACAGTTGCTGGAAGAGCTAGAGTCTCCTCTGGGCCAGAACTAGAGTCAGGGCTAGCCCAGGGCCCAGGGGGTGGGAGAGAATAGATGGATAGTGCCTCCACCATTGGCTCAGATCCTCTCCCCCACACAGGTACCCATCACGGGTGTTTGTGGGAGATACCTTCTGTTACTTTGCTGGCATGACCTTTGCCGTGGTGGGCATCTTGGGACACTTCAGCAAGACCATGCTACTCTTCTTCATGCCCCAGGTGTTCAACTTCCTCTACTCACTGCCTCAGCTCCTGCATATCATACCCTGCCCTCGCCACCGTATTCCCAGGTAGCCACTTTGGGGCTTGAAAGGGACATCGTAGCTTTTTCACTTGGGATGCGTAAAGCCAGCCTTATACATCTGCTGTGCAAAGGGAGTGGGCCCAAAGAAGGGCTCTTTCTACATGGTTAGCCCTTCTAAATTACAGAGCACATCCACCTACATAATTTAATAGCTCTGATCACACAGTAGTAAGCAGAGCCAGAAATAGATCTTAGATCGTTTGATGCCATGTTTGGTGCTCTTCCTATTAATTGACCACAGTGAGGAGAGTTCTTGGAGTAGTGGCCCAGTCACATAAAGCTCTCTTCCCCCTGCAGACTCAATACCAAGACAGGCAAACTGGAGATGAGCTATTCCAAGTTCAAGACCAAGAACCTCTCTTTCTTGGGCACCTTTATTCTAAAGGTAACAGGGTAACAAGGAGGTAAGGCTCTAGGCCGTCATTCGGAATTCAGGGACTGGGGATCCTAGGCCTGCATCAGATCCAAGGGGAGTTTGGAAGTACGAAGCAGATCTCCATTGCTGAAGCAGAGTTGAAGTTCTCTCCACCTCTGGCCCCTCCAGGTAGCAGAGAGCCTCCAGCTAGTGACAGTGCGCCAGAGCGAGCATGAGGATGGCGGCTTCACGGAGTGTAACAACATGACCCTCATCAACTTACTCCTTAAGGTCATCGGGCCCATGCATGAGAGAAACCTGACCTTGCTCCTGCTGCTGCTACAGGTGTGGTCAGGGAAGGGCTTTATAGCTCCTTGTTTCCCTTTCTCCATGGTTCTGACTCTAGTGTGTTTCTCCTCACAGATCCTTGGCAGTGCCGTCACCTTCTCCATCCGGTACCAGCTTGTCCGGCTATTCTACGATGTCTGAGTCCCCCGATGCTTGCCCTTTACTGGACAGTCTGCAGGGTTCCTGACTCAGGCCAACCTCTTTCCTGACCAGGAATGCCTCCTGGCCCAGGCCTCTACCCACCACTTCTTCTTCTCCCCGAGATTTTATACTTAGTGATTCCGTTTCGCTGTGATTATTGACATCTTGGGCATGACTTGCCCTCTACTGACTGTTGGACTTTGCCTGTGGCTTCCTTCAGCTGCCACTCTCCCTTTCCGTCCCGTCTTTACAGCCTCCTGAGGTGGGATACTGCCACTTTTATGCAGTTACCCACGACTCGGACTCTCAAGGAATATGTTGGGCCTGGGGAAAGAACCCTGGCTGCGGGATAGGGACACAGGCTTTAAAATTACTTGATATTTGACTATAAATTAAGTATTCTGATTAGTAAGGGCAGACTGCGGGGGTGGGCGGGAGCCAGGTGCTCCCAGTGGTGACAATAAAGTGTTGTCTTTTTCTTGTTGTTGTTCCTGTAAGTATATTTCCTATATGGGCATTTGAGGGTAGGTTGGGAGGGTTGGTGGAGCCAAGAGGATGCCCATCCCTCTGCCCAGTCCTTTTCCTTTCAGCATAGCAGGCTCCTTGTAACAAGAAGTGAACAGAAAGAACTGAGATCAGACGGAACATGTTGAATAAATATTGAAATCCTCACACTTCAAGTGGCGGGGAGAGCCATAAGGTTAAAGTTACCTTTGTCTGGTGTGGGACAGAACTTTTTGAGGGGCACAGAGGGAAGGGATCCCATTTCCTCTCTCTTTCACTTTCCCTTTGCAGGGTGGGAGGAGGGAGAAAGAAGGAGAGTGACCAGACCTGGAAGGGAGGGCAGTGGCGCAGACCCCGTTCCTTTAAAAATCCTAGGCCCTCACAGATTTCCCAGAGGCTCTTGGGGTGGCTCAGACTCCACCCTCTCTGTCTTCCGGTTCTGGGCTCCAGCTGTAGCGTTTAAATCTGGCGCCCTTCAAGTGGATTGGCTCGCTCAGGGAGGGGTTGGCTGGCTGCGTGCTACCACTCCTCCTCGCCTTTTTCCCCGGGCAAAAGGTTTTCAAATTGGGCCAATCGGCGGGCGCGCTCTCTCAGCCGTGGCGCGTCACGGAAGGGTTAACCGCAGCCAACCGGAGGCGGGTATTCGAGAAAAGAGCCAATCAGGAGGGCGCGGAGGTGTGCCCTGGGGGCTTATAAGGGCGGCCCCTGGGCGCGCGCGGCAGCAGTTGGACTGCGGCGGGCGGCAGTTCGTTGGTTCGGTTCGAGGCGTCCCTTTTCACCGCTCTTCTACCTCGCGCAGCATGTCTGGCCGCGGCAAGACCGGCGGCAAGGCCCGCGCCAAGGCCAAGTCGCGCTCGTCGCGCGCCGGCCTCCAGTTCCCAGTGGGCCGCGTGCACCGGCTGCTGCGGAAGGGCCACTACGCCGAGCGGGTCGGCGCCGGCGCGCCGGTGTACCTGGCGGCGGTGCTCGAGTACCTCACCGCGGAGATCCTGGAGCTGGCGGGCAACGCGGCCCGCGACAACAAGAAGACGCGGATCATCCCCCGCCACCTGCAGCTGGCCATCCGCAACGACGAGGAGCTCAACAAGCTGCTGGGCGGCGTGACGATCGCCCAGGGAGGCGTCCTGCCTAATATCCAGGCCGTGCTGCTGCCCAAGAAGACCAGCGCCACCGTGGGGCCGAAGGCGCCCGCGGGGGGCAAGAAGGCCACCCAGGCCTCTCAGGAGTACTGAGGGGCGCCCGCGCCGCAGCCGGCCCCCCCATGCCACCACAAAGGCCCTTTTAAGGGCCACCACCGCCCTCACGGAAAGAGCTGAGCCACGTCGGGCCTGGGGCGGGTGGCCGCGGCGCTCGGCTCCCCCTCTCGCGTCGCCGCCGCCGCCCGACCCGCCCCTCCCCCGCGCGGGCCCGCGGGTTCTCGCGCCCGCTGCCGCCAGGCCGGGGGGCGGCCCGACTTGCCTGGCGCAGAGGCCCGAGCGCCGCCGCCGGGAGAGGGCCGGGGGTGCGCGGCGCCCGTGACTCAGCCGCCCGGGCTCCGGAACCGCCGATGGGCCGCAGGGAGGCCGCGGCGCCTCCTGGAAGAGCTGCTCGCCGCTCTGACGCAGGGCCGAGGTGCGCGCCGAGGCCAGGACTCTCCAGACGCGGCCGGGAAGAACCGTACACTGTTGGCCCTGGCGACCCCCGCCGTCTGCACCCGCGGGCCGGACGCTTCGGGGACTGCCGCCTGGGCCTCGGCGGGGGAGGGGCGGGGGCCCTGGTTTGCGCCCCGCGGGCAGTGGGGACCACAGGAGGTGTGCGCGCGCCCGCGGTGACCGCAGCTGGGCCCTCGGGCTCTGCCGCTCGCCCCACTTCCCTCCGGGCCACCACTCCGCGGGCCACGCACCTCCGTACCAGCACCGGCCGGTCCGCCCGCGTCTGCACTGAGCCTCCGATTGCTTCGGAACTGGAAACTCGCAGCTACAACCCACCCAAGACTAGGACCTCACTGTAAAGGGGAGTTTCAGATGGACTAATTTTATTAAAGGATTTTTTTTTTAAGCAGTGTCTATTGTCATTCTTTAAGAGTTGTAGCACTGGCGACTTTGTAGACTCCTATTCTGAGGGAGGGGTGCGCGGGGGTTGGGGACTCCTTGACACATGGCCCACCTATCGGATGTCCATATGGGCTAGCTGGAGAGGGGCAAGTCCTACGTTTCTCCGATCACCACTCTTTTTCATGGGAGACCATTTGTTGTTTGAAATGAGAACTGTGGCAGGAACAAAGAACATTCCAGGAGAACTTTGCACAGAGGTCCCAGCCTCTGAAGAGTACAGGCTTTGTGTCTGTCCTTATCTTTGCTACAACCCCACCAAAAACAAAGTCACCTTGAGAGCTGGTTTATTAGTTGAGTTGGTTACATTCGAAGGCTGTGGCTTGAACTTTTTCTCTAAAGAGATAAAACCCCCACCTACTGTGGAGGCAAGGCACTCCCCACAGCCCCAAGGTGAGGCAAGTCTCTGACCTTGCAGTTCAATCCCCTGGGGTAATCACTCCCAGGAAGCAGTGAGGATGGGGCACTGAGGGCTGGGAGGTAGGCACTGAACAATAGCGACCCAGGCACCTGTGTGCCCCACAGACCAGTTAGTGGGCATCATTAAGCTGCCGTGCAACATCCAGTATGTTCTTGGCTCCTTTGTTCAGCAACAAACTGGCCAGGCTGATGCCCAGGTTCTCAGCAGCCAGCTGGGCTTCTCGTGGAATGTTCCGGGCAGTGATCCCCACCAGCTGCGGATCATCCTCGGGGCCATCTTCCTGCTAGGTGAGGGAAGGAGGTGGGATCTGGTCAGCAGGATAGAGGAGGTACCAGGCAGGTCTGTTTTCTCCCCCTCTCCCTCACCCTCCAGCTTTGGCACCTGGGCAGTGACCCGGATGGTGGCCTGCATGGTCTCTTGCATGCTATCTGAGCCGTCTAGACTCCAGACTCCTCCAGTCAGGTACAGCTGGCAAAGAAAACAGGTTACCTCAGCATATTCTGAGAGAACTATTAGAAACCCGGGCTCTCGCGGGCAACTCGAGATACACAGAACGTGTCACGGTGCTCCCTTACCAGCCTTCCCTCCCACCTTCCCCTGCGTACTTGCCCATCCTTCATAGCCGTATGCACCGCCACTGGCACACTGCAACCTCCTTCCTGCAATGAGAAGTTCTCCGTGTGAGCTAGGGACTCAACAGCACCACTCGGCCAGAGCCGTCAGAGATAGAGACCTCAGAAGACGTAACTGAGACAGGCAGGGGCCCAGACTTGGGTCTTGTCCATACATTCAAGAATGAGTTACCACTCAATAAAGAGCATGAATATGAGAAATCTCCTCCTCAACTATTCCCAACTCCTCAAGTCCCCACCCCTCCACCGATGGAACATGGACCCTACCAGATGCCTCAGGAAGGCTCGCTCGGCAATGCAGCGAAGCAGAGTCTCCGGGTCATGCAACACACCCACCAGATCCAGCATGTCCTGGTCCTTGGCTCGGACTTCCACGCCCAGGGCTCCCTGATGGAGAAACCCCCAAGATATCAGGCCTAATCTTTCCCCAACCAATGGAGGTGAGGACAGGAACCAGCCCACCTCTAAATGCTCCCCACCGTCCCTTTCAGCCCAGAAGCCTCCCAAGGCCTGCCCCTCCCTAGAAATGTTCATGCTGGGAGATGTAGATGCAGAAGGTTCTGAGACCAGCTTTTTGGTTGACAGCAGAAGAAAGGGCACATCAACCCATGGCTTCCCTGGTCAAACATACCTGACCCACAGCATACATGCATTCCTCTGGGTGTAGGATCTGCAGGGGCAGAATAGGCAGTCAAAAGGGTGGAGATGGGGGTGGCTAAAAGCAGACAATAGTGAGAAGGGGTTTCCCTACCACACAGAAAGCTTAAATAGGCAAAAGCGGGACTCTGACATTTGATCCCCAATCTTCACAGCCTGGGACCCATGTCCTGCTTATACTGTTAGAGACAGGGTGTTCAGAAAGAGAATACAGGCAGGAAAAGGAAGAAGATTAACTGGGGTTGGAACAGGGACAACCCCTACCTGCCCCACGCGGTGCTGCCAGCCCATGCGCTGTAGGCCAGCGGCGGCCAGGATGATGGCACTGAACTCCTGCAGCTCATCCAGCTTCCGTAGCCGCGTGTTGAGGTTTCCCCGCTGTGGGAAGATGCTAAGGACCACAAGCATTGGGCAGTCCCAAGCCTCACACTGCTCCCCCTGCCTGAGTCTCTCTATATCTAACATCTCTCCTTTGGTCTTCTGCTTACTGATTACAGCTAACATTTACTTCATTACACTTGAGCTACACACCAGACGCTGATAAAGTCCTTTACAGGGACTCACTGGGTGGCTCAGTTCATTAAGCGTCTGCTGTCGGCTCAGGTCATAATCCCAGGGTTCTGGGATTGAGTCCTGAAATGGGCTCCTTGCTCAGCAGGGAGCCTGTTTCTCCCTCTCTCTGCTGCTCCCCCTGCTTGTGTGTGCGCTCGCTCGCTCTTTCTTTCTGGCAAACAAATAAAATAAAAATAAATATACATAAAATAAATAAATATTATAAAATAAAATTAAATAAAATAAATAAACAAAAGTGCGTTACCTACTCCTATTTAATTTCCACAACCCAGTGAGGTAGGTATTCTAATTACTTCCATTTTACAGATGAGGAAAATGATACAGAGAAGTTAACTAACTTGACAAGGTTATAAGACCTCTGAGAAGCATTCCCTGACCCCCAAGTCTGTTACAGATGTTCCAGCTAGAAGCTTCCAGAGAATTCCCTACTTTGTGCATGGGAGTGCTTAACACATACTATTTTGAAAATTAGCTTTATAAAACACTCGATATGCTTAGAATATCAAAATACAGTAGAATATGAAATAAAAGGGAAGCACCCTCCTCCTCCCCCCACTTCCCAAGTAATCACTGTTCAGTACCACTCTGTATTATCAATGCTCATTTGTCGTCAGAACAAAAATGTAAAACTCTATAAGCAAGGACAACGTTGGTCTTGCTCACCATTGTCCCCAGTGCCAGGCACTGGCCTGGGGCTAAGAAAACATGAAAGGATTATGAATGGATGGATGGATGGATGGGTAGATGGAATGACAGGGCAGACACTGGAGAATAGACACTCCACTGGCCCATGCCCACTTCCTCTGGAAGCTCCTTTTGCTCTCATGACTCCCTGGGTCCTCTGGACCCAGCCTTCCTCCTTGACTACGGGCCCCTCCCTCCTTGGAAAGGATACAATGCTCTTGAACTCCAGGTGTGGGAACTTTCTCTGCAGTTGGGCTGCTCTCCGCAGGGAGCTGGTTCCCACCACACTGCTCAGAGGGTTTAAAATGAGATTTCCTCCTCTTGCTCCCAGCCCTCCACCATCTGTGCATGTCCCACCAGGATGCTTATCCAGGCCCCACTCACCTCTTCTCTGGCAAGGTTTCTAGGGTTTTCCCAACAAATTTTGGGTGAAAGACAACAGCATCATAAGGGTTCTCCCGCCTGGAGACAGAGGGAAAGTCAAAGAATGAGGACGAGATCTCAGTGCAGGTCACTTCCAGGCTCTCTCCATAACCAACTAGCTGGCATGTTCTCAATTTCCTGCCATGCCTGACACTCCTTGGTCCTAGAGGCACAGGGCAGAGTCCCAAAGGGAAAAGCAGAGCTTAACATGATGCCTCCCCCCACCTCACGCCCGACTTCATGGTTCTTACTTGCAGATGGCCCCGATGGTAAAGCCAGGAGGAAGCACAGTGGGCAGGTCCTTCAGGGAGTGAACGACCAGGTCCACTCTAGAGAGATGGAAGAGGGAGGCAAGGAGAAGGGATCCCAGCAGCAGGCTCCCACCCCTCCTCCACCTATGCCCACCTCTACTTTAGTGGTGTGCTTAGAGCAGATCAGGAAGCGGGCCTGCCCAAGACCTCAGGACCCTGAGCCCTTCACCCTCCCTTCTGTCCCCCTTCCCCAGCCAATCCTGCCTTCCAGGCAGCCAGATCGCTCAGAACCAGGACACTCCCCTTTTCTGAGGCCTGAGAAACCCACATATGAGCCTCCCTCTAGGCTATCCAAAGGTGGAAGCCCCATAGTCTAGCTGATATCCAGGTGTGATGTGCACAGGGGTCCTAGCAAGAGACTGTGTAAGAACGGTCTTTCACTTACTCATTCTTCTCCAGCGCATGTTCCAGCTCCTTGGTAAACAGACTCTTCTCTCCAATCTGCCAGTCAAAAAAGAGCCTGAGAGGGGCATCTAGGTGGCTCAGTCGGTTAAGTGGCTGCCTTCAGCTCAGGTCATGATCCCAGGGTCCTGGGATCAAGCCCCATGTTCGGCTCTCTGCTCAGGGAGGGAGTCAGCTTCTCCCCCTCCCTCTGCCCCTTCCACCCACTGTGCTCCCTCCCTCCCAGACTTCTTTCTTTCAATTAAATTAACAAATCTTTAAAAATAAAAAATAAAGGGCGCTTGAGTAAGCTCAGTCAGTTAAGCCTCTGTCTTCCACTTGGATCAAGATTTTGGGGTTCTGGGACTAAGTGCTGCCTTGGGCTCCCTGCTTCTCCCTCTCCCTCTGCCCTTCCCTTGTGCACACGCTCTCTTACTCTCGTACTCTCTCAAATAAATAAATAAAATATTTACAAACAATAATTACAAAATAGAAAAAGAAAGAAAGAAAAAAGAAAGAGCCCCAGAGTGAATCTCTTGGGGGAAGGAAAGAGGAGGGAGGGAAAAGGACTGGGGGGAATATGTTACCTTAGAGAGTGCAGTATCAAGAATCTTGTCCCCTGTGGTGGACATAGCAACTGAGGAGAGAACCAACCAGAAGCTCACTGATCAGTATTTCCTGAGCCCAGCAGGGTGGATGCAGAGGCACATATACCCCAACCCCTGCCCTCTAGGAGTGTAATGAGCTAGGAAGAGGACTAAACACCCCAATAGAAAGACCCAAAGCAGAAGTGTTAAACGCCAGGCTGGCCCAGCAAGTCAGAGTTGGAAGTGTTCAGAGGAGGAAATGGCCCTCCAACTGGGGACAGCCAAAAATTCTCGGAGGTGGGGCGCCTGCGTGGCTCAATGGGTTAAGTGTCTGCCTTCAGCTCGGGTCATGATTTGGGGGTCCTGGGATGGAGCCCCACATCAGGCTCCTTGCTCCGGGGCCTGCTTCTCCCTCTCCCTCTGCCTGCTGCTCCCTCTGCTTGTGCTGTCTCTCTGTCAAATAAATAAATAAAATCTTAAAAAAAAAAAAAATTCTCAGAGGCAATGGGATGAAGCTTTGAGCCTAGGGAAAGCCAGAAATGCTGTGTTTGCCTCTCTGGGGGCAGAAGGGCTTCCTTCCCTTTAGCTTCCACTCCTGTCCAGAAAACTCACCGATTTCGAACTGCAGACCTGGGTAGAAGGCTTTCAGCATTGCCACCACACTGTCTGTCTGTATGCGAGCCAGCTGGAGGCAAACATTCCGATTAGTCCTATCCTTCCCTGCCACTACCCAAAGCTCACACCCTCACTGGGTGAGGGACATACTGAAGGAGCCGGAATTCAGAGAAGGGTTTGAATGCCTACCTGGGAAGGAGAGGGGTCTGGTCTGGGACCTCTCTATACCCCGACAGCTTGCCCAGACCCTCTCTCCACAGAATGCAATATGCCATTCTCCATGGGATTTAAAACCCCGCCACTCCATTTATCTTCCATTTCTGAGATCCTGGGAATTAACCCTCTGGGCCCCCCAGCTTGTGATACCGCCAGCACAGAACTCTTCCCACCAACTTCCTCCGCCTGGTAACTGTACTAACCTGGCTCTTTCGGGTACCCACACGAATCACTCTCATCTTTGGGCCGTTTTCTTCCTGCAGAAAAAAAAATCCCCAAGTCACAATCCCCTCTGTTCCTTGTGTTCTTCAACACCTTGTCCAAGAACCAGAATCACGGGCCTGGAAGCAAAGGACCTCAGCCCCTGGCCTGCGGCCTGCTGAGCCTTGGTGTGGGGAAATACTCTGACCCTGATCCGTTTACCTTCCTCAGAACCTTCTGCCCTCCTCACGGATCGAAAGAAACAGAGACCTGAGGGAAGCTCCAGCAGGACCCACAGTTGCTGTTGCGTTAATAACCGGACACTGAGCCCTGAGGCCCATCCTGGCTAAGCCTGTGGGAGTGCTGCACACAGACAGGTGGGTAAAGAGATAAGGCCCATCAGCCTGGCCACAGGGAGGGAGGCTCCCGCAGCAGACAGGGGCAGGGCAGCTAGGGCTGCCGAGACTGCGCTGAGTCACTGAGGACAAGTTCGGTATCCACAGCACAGCAGGCACAGGTGTGTTGCCACCTTGATGGGAACAGCTACCCCACAGCTGCCACACCACGGATCCCATAATCCGGTTGGAACACAACAGAAAGGATTGGGGTCAACAGATCTTAGGGAGAGTCTTGCTCAGCCTCTTGGCAGGCTGACCTTGAGCACATCATCTCCTCAGTATCTGTTTATCTATAAAATGAAGAGGTTTGGACCCTAGTATTTTCTGTCTCAGATGTTCTACAAGACTTAAAAGGCTAAGCTGCCTAACATCCATTCACCTCGAGTGCGACCTCTGGTCGCACCAACCAGAAATACTGGAACGTTGCTGACCAAGCTAGGAACTCAAAGGGACACACCTCTTCTTCCTGCCAAGGCACCTGTGACAAAGCTGTTCAGTGCCATGCAGGTAGAACTGCGTGCTTCAGTCTGAGGTCCTATCTCTTTCTAGATCAGAGAGTAGGCACTGTACATAATGTCAACTTTCCCTATTCTGAGATCTTCATCCCATGGAGGTGCTTTGCAGGCAAGCCTCTGGGCCCTCTGTTGTTGGAGGATGTGACAGCTGGCTGCTCCTGGACCCTAGTCTAAAGCATTGCTATCAGTTCTCCCATAAATAAACCCTATGGACCCTATGGACCCTGAGCCAGTCAGGTTAGGCCTGAAATGCTAAACATGGCCCCTAAAATTCTGGGCCACTGGGAGCCCACAGAAAGTAATCTAAGGTTCCAGAAACTGCTAGGTTGAAATAATCCCTTAACTGCATCGATTCTGCATGGCATATTTTATTCCATTAAAAAATATTTATTAAACCTCTATATGCTGGAACAATTACTTTTAATCTTCATGAAAACTCTTATCAAGTAGACAGGGCAGGTATCTCGGGGACCATGTTACAGGAGAAACTGAGAAGTGAAATGACTTGCTCAGAGTCACGCAGCTAATAATGGGAAAAAAGCTGGAGCCAGAATCCAGATTTTCCTACTCCCCGTCCAGTGCTCAAGAAAGTCCGTAGTGGCAAAAAATCCGTCTCCTCCCCAGCAGGCTGCACGTCGGGAGATAAGCAGCTGCCCCATCTCTTTCTTATCTCAGACTGGCAGTGGCCTCCACCCGCTTTAGTTGCATCTATGCAAGCCCAGAGATCCTGCTGCGAGCTAGGGAGAAGACTCAAGGGCGCCGCGCCACCCACCACAGTAACCCAAAGGTGTGTCTCAGCTGGGGACCTTAAGAGTAGGCTGGGGCTGGGTGACCGCTAAAAGAGAAAAAAGAAAGAAGGCGCACTTCCAAGAAGTTTGTGTGCAGGTGGGGGACTTGCGGGTACGCTCTCCTCTCGGGATCCAAACTAAAACAGATTCCCAAAGTGGCCGAATCCCGCCTCGGCCCTGTCTCGTTGTGAAAGGGTCCCGGGGATAGCACCTCCTCTGGGGGAGAAGAACTTTCCTGGGCTGGGTCATTAAATCTAGGGCCGTGGATGCCAGGCACGGACGGCGGAACCCCACCCAGATGCCCGCAGGGATGCGGGTTTCGTTCCAGACGAGCCTTCCACTCTTAACCCCGCCCCCACCGCTCACCCAGTTCCCCTGTCCTTCCTAAGGGCAACCCAGCTACTGGCCCTTTAAAAACTGTTTGGGGGGGGGGGGGAATGACGGATAGTCGCTCCGACCAATAGACGGCGGAGGGTGGCAACCTGGAGCCAATCGTTGGGCCTCCAGTCCGGAACGCCGAAGTTGCGAGAGTCCCCCGCTCAGTACTCACCGCTGTCGCGGCCCCGTTGCCGTTGCCAGACATGGCTGTGCTCGGGAGGTAGGTCCGTGGGCGTGCCGCCGAGGTCCCCCGGGAGCCGGGGGAGCCGGAGGGCCCGGCCAGCGGGCAGCGGGTGCACGCGGGACCGACCTCCTCCTGCAGCCTCAGACTCAGGGCTCTGCGTCACTTCCGGCGCCCGCCCTCAGCCGGGAGGACCACCCTCGGGGCGGGAATTAGAACGGTTGCGACAGAGACGACCTTACCCACCTGTTACCGTCTCTGCTCCGTCAGGCTGGTGGAGACGGTGGATTCTCGTCCGCCCCAGTCTTCCTACCTTGAGACCCAGGCCTCACTGTTCATTTCTTTTACATACACCTCATTTTAATCAAGAATGCTGATGGTCAGGGACTAAGATTTGCTCCTCAGATTCACCCACAGAGCAGCCCCCCGACCGCCACCCAAAGGGATAGTCAAGCCAAAGTGAGCCCTGCCCGAAGGGAGAGTATTAACCCTAAAATGCTGTTTGAAAGTAACGCGTCCTTGAGCCCCGTCCACGCCCCTTGGCTGGATTAGACACCTCCAAACAAGAGGGTGCTCCAGAAAATTGGCGCCCCGGAATGCTACAGCTTTCTCCTAGCTGTGGCACAACCAAGGAGTGCAGCTCATGTGGTGCTCCTCTGGTTCCGTTAAAACTTAGCTCCGCTACAACCCCGAAGTAGGCTAACATTCCTACTTTTTAATTGAGGAAACTGGTTCAGAGATCAAAGACAAATAACTGAAGAGGGAGTGCCAACACTTTATTAATGTTAGTGGGAAAGGGCGTGTTAGAAAAGTGCTTTATCCACTAACAGTATTAATAACCATGTACTGAGCACCCGTGGGCTAACCACTATCAAAAGAACTGGACACCTGATTGCTCCTTTGGCCTTCGTAACAGCTGTACGAGGAAGGTGTTCTCATTCCTGATGTACAGAGGAGGTAAGAAGAAACAGGCTCAGAGGAGGTAAGAGATGCCCGAAATCAAACTAGGATTCAAACTTGGGTCAGCTGACCCAAAGTCTCTATTTTTAGCCATGATAAATATAGTGTACTCTACCTCTTCTGAGTACTACCTAAAGCACAACGTCCAAGGTTACTTTCTTGGGCTAAACAGCCCCATAGGAGCAGTTTTCCTTTTAAAAAAATGTTTTAAGTAGGCTCCATGCTGAGCTTGGAGCACAATGCAGGGCTTGAACTCACAACCCTGAAATCAAGATCTGAGCCAAAACCAAGAGTTGGATGCTTAACCAACTGAGCCACTCAGGTGCCCCAGAGCAATTTTCTGACAGGCAGTGTAACGCAAATTATAGGCAGACACCTAGCAACACAAACTTCAGCTGGCAAATTTGAAGAGGTTGGAAATAAGTGTTTTAGTCAAGGGCAAAGGGCTCTTTATCCTGCTTATCATCTGGTACTAAATCCAGCAAGGCACCAACCTACTGCTGGAAGGCAGGCCTCGACTCCAGGATCCCCACCAGAATCTGTCTCCTGCTTAAAGATGTGATTGACACGAGAGCCACAGACACCAGCCAGGCTACAGAGCAGGTGCTGTTTTGGGTACCTTGGTCCAGGCTGCTCTTGGAGCAGAAAGGTATCAGGCCTTTTGCAGAGGTTCCTAAATCAAAGTCTACCAGGTGCCACAGGCTCCAACCACTACTGGAATGAGGTTTTGTCCAACACGGTCTTCAAGGAACTGTGCAGGAAAGGAAGCGGGGGTCCTCCAGAGCAGAGGAAAGGTACAGTTTGCACAGCTACGAATCACCATGAAGTCCCCAGAATAAACCCTTCAACCCCCAAACTATTATATTCTTTTATTTATAGACTCTGGGAGCAAGGACCCAAGCACAGCCTGGTGCTCTTGGAGAGAGAATAAAGCAGCTATTGTTCATACTCAGAGGTTGCTGAGGTACCCTCCCCCGCTGGTCTGGAATGATCCACACTGCTCAAAAAGTCAACAGGAGGAATGGCGGGCTGGCCAAAGAAGGAAGGAGAAAAAGTCCCCTTTACTCCTGAGGGCCATGGCATTGGATCAGGGTGTAGTCCTGGTCATGTGTGCCTGATTCCTGTGCAACAGCCCTCCCTCTGTCCCCCGAGTCTCCACTGCTGCACCCCTATTCTCACACCTCGCCCCCCAAGCTGCTTAAGTGCCCCTCCTGGAGTGCATGAGCAGGTCCCGCTGCAGTCCAGCCTCCAGGCTTGCAGTCAGCCGGGCTGTGGGAGGGTCGGTCAGCAGAGTCAGTTTGTTGAAAACACCTCGGCCAAAGTAGTCTGCGATCACAGAGAAGCTATCGTTGGAGCACTTGAGCTGCAGGGAAAGAGAGAAGAATCAGAACTGTAGGTCTCCCAGTCCTCAGTGAGAGAAGGAAACCAGCTGATGCTCTGGTGAGGCTCAGGGAGTGGGGCAGCTAACCACACACTCACACCCACCTGGTGCTGGAACTGATCATGCAGATCGCGTTTCTGTTCCTGGGCCCGGATCATATCCATGACCTTCCGGTTTTCAGGGAGGCAGGTGGGACAGTCAGCATCACTTTCTGAGTAACTCTCAAAGCAGTGTTGGTGGAAGGAGTGACCGCAGAGAAAGTGCACAGAGGGCAACTCCAAGGCACTGTTACAGATGCTGCACTTGGTCTTCTGGAAGATCTTCGGACTGCAGGCAAGGGAGACCAGAAGGGAGTGGCAAAGAGTGAGAGCAGAGCTGAGAGCCAGGAGCAGAGAGAAGGCAGCTGGAGTCGTCAAGGAGGAGAGAGAGGTCCCTGGAAGGGACTGCAAGGCCCTGCCCTTGTCACCAACAGGGAATCAAATGAGGACACCCTGCCTTGGACCTGCAGTCTCAGCACGCTCCCTGCAAGGCCAGCTAATGCTTTCAGTTTTCACAACTACCACTAAACTGTCCTGCATATCTTTGTTTTTTTAAACTGCAGCATGGCTGACATAGGTCATGTTAATTTCAGGTGTACAACACCATGACTGATGAATCTATGTCCTGCTGCGCCCACCACGAGGATAGCTACCATGTGTGTGTGTGTGTTTTTTTTAAGATTTATTTATTTATTTGACAGACAGAGATTACAAGAGAGGCAGGCAGAGAGAGAGGAGGAAGCAGGCTCCCTACAGAGCAGAGAACCCAATGTGGGGCTCAATCCCAGAACCCTGAGATCATGACCTGAGCCAAAGGCAGAGGCTTTAACCCACTGAGCCACCCAGGTGCCCCAGTAGCTACTGTCTGTTATCACACAGCACTATTAGCACACCACTGGTCCTATTCCCCTATGCTGTACCTTTCATCCCTGAGATTTAGTCATTCCATAATTGGGCGCTTATACTGGTCTTTCAGGTCTCTACTCAGATGTGACCTTTCCGGTGAGGCCTTTCCTGGCCATCTCCTACAGGAGAACGTTCTGCACCCTCCTCCCCTTCCTGAACTCAATTCTTCCTTAGACCCTATCATCATCTAACATAACATTTTGCTTACTCAGTGTCTGTTTCAATTTCTACATTGTAAGCGCCATACAGCAGGGCTTTTTGTCTGTGTTGTTAAGAACAGTACTTGAGGAGCGCCTGGGTGGCTCAGTGGGTTAAAGCCTCTGCCTTCGGCTCAGGTCATGATCCTAGGGTCCTGGGATCGAGCCCTGCATCGGGCTCTCTGCTCGGCAGGGAGCCTGCTTCCTCCTCTCTCTCTGCCTGCTTCTCTGCCAACTTGAGATCTCTGTCAAATAAATAAATAAAACCTTTAAAAAAAAAAAAAGAACAGTGCTTGAGACGTAACAGGGGCTCAGTAAATATTTGTGGGATGGAAAAACTCTTATTCTCTAGTAAATATAATTTTTTTTAAAGATTTTATTTATTTATTTGTCATAGAGAAGCGAGAGCGAGCACAGGCAGAGTGGCAGGCAGAGACGGAGGGAGAAGCAGGCTCCCTGCCAAGCAAGGAGCCCGATTCAGACCTCGATCCCAGGACGCCGGGATCATGACCTGAGCCAAAGGCAGCCTCTTAACCACCTGAACCACCCAGGCGTCCCAATATTTTATAATGTTAAGGGCAAATTAAAACTTAAAAGTAGGAGATTAACATACAGTACAAATACTTCTAATTATCCACTTCCTCTATCTTCTAAAGCCAAGTTTTTTTTTTTTTTTTTTTTACTTCTGATGGCTTCCAACCACAACTTAGGTGTGTTGTTAGGAAAAGTAAAACACAGACTCCTGGGGTACCTGGGTGGCTCAGTTGGTTAACCAACTGCCTTCAGCTCAGGTCATGACCCCAGAGTCCTGGGATTGAATCCCGCATCTGGCTCCCAACTCCATGGGGAGTCTGCTTCTCCTTCTTACCTTCTCTGCTCTCATTCTCTCTCTCTTTCCCTCAAATAAATAAATAAAATCTTCAAAACAAAACACAGACTCCTATAGAAAGAAGAGTACCTGCCATAAGTAACATTCTCCAAAGTCCAATAAATAATGATCTATGGGATAAACCATTCTTTGGAATTCCTCCATTAAGACAGATCTTTAAGAATGAAATGTCTGAACACGCTCCATCTAACCCTCTACGGAAAGTATTTAGTGACACCTGGTGAAGAACGAGGCCATCCCCTGGGCCTCTACATGTATCCAGTTGCCAAGTACCTCGCCTTGAGCTCCTGGATCTCCTGGCGGATGCGGGTGGTCTCCTCTCGGTACCGCCGCACCCGGAGTTCATCCTGTGCAATCTGCTGGCTCTGTTTCTGCAGTTTTTGGACCAGGTAATCCCGGATGACAGACAGGGTGGCTGTGGAGTTGTGGGCCAGCGTCTGCACCACTGAGATTGGGTCAGGAAGGAAAGGAGACAATGAAGCACGAAGCACCCTCTGGATGGAATGGAAGAGCCCCTGCCGGGAGCTGTTGGCGGCCCTCACCCCCCTGGGCCCCACTACCCCGTCCTTTCAAGCACCTAGTAGGGGCGGCATGAGGTTCTTGTTCTCAATGTGCTTGAGCACAGCGGCCACGTACTCCTTGCAGTCCTCCTCCTTCCGGGCGAAGTAGCTGAGCGCCTGCTCCCACAGGGAGGGCTCCTGCTCCCCGTGGCGCTCGCACACGGCCACCACCTGCCGGTACTGCTCGTGCTGCATATGGTAATGCATGATCTGCTGGAACCTGGGGCCAGGGCAGGGCACACTCAGCGGCCATCCCCGGACACCGGGACCCTTCCCCCTTCCTCGAACTTGGCCCACATCTTACAGCTTCCCCTGCTCGTAGAGGTAAAGGACCCCATCCTGGAAGTCGTGCATCTGGCAGAGGACCAGGGCCTTGTCAAAGACATTGCAAAAGCGGCCGCTCTTCAGCAGGGAGATGGCCTCCGCATGAAGCTTCTCTTTGACCTAGGGAAGGAGAAGCGTGCTGCTGGCCAGAGGGCAGAATCACAGGGTCTCCGCGACAAGCCCAATCAACCACGTCTTCAACCATCTCTTCACAAGGGACCACTCAGCCCCCCGGGGGGTGAGGTGTTATTGGTCTTAATAAGGCAGCAAAAGGCCACCACAGAAGGTGGAAGAGGAGCACCATAGATCTGCCAGGCCTCACCTGGGGATCCTTCTCATGGGCCCAGTTCTGCAGTCGCAGCTCCAGAAGTGTGTCGTAGATGCCCTGTGGTGAGTCGGGCTGGACCTCACTCATGTGTTCCAGGAAAGCTTTCAGCTCTCGAGGGTTATTGGCAAAGATGGGGATGAACTCCTCAGAGTTGGCCTGGGGTGGGGAAGAGGGGGAGGGAGGAGGCCGAGTGAATGGGCATGGTCTCCTTGAGGCCCCCCGAGGTGATCCCTGATGTCCAAAAGCCATTCTCCCTGAGGTCTCACCCTGCAGCCTGGGGCCTCCCGATCTCCTCGACCTTCAAGGCTAGGCTGATAGTCTGTACATAGCCCCTTCAGCAACTGGGTCGTCTGCTCCGGTATATGGTGCATGAGAATCTTGCCATAGCGTTTCATATTGCTCTCAGCCTGCTCGAAAGGCAGCTTGCCGATATACCGGAGGGCTTCCTGATAATTCTGGAGAGAGGTAATGGGCAGAGGAAGCGCGTGCTCCTGCCTCACCCACCAGGAAGCACGCTCATCTTTCCAAGAATGTCCTAACAAAAGAACAGGTCTCTGTCTCACTTACCTTGATGTCTTCTAACTGTATCTTTAAGTACCACTCGTGATGGGCATGGTTCTCAGCTAAGTAGAGGGCGTGGGAGTAGTAGCCAGCCTGACGGAGGACCTTGATGGCTGTTTCCACATCGAAGTGGACTTCACTCTCACTCTTTGTCTGACAGGGAGACATGAAACAGTCATTCACAGAAATGGGGTTGGGGAACGGAGAGGAAACCTGCATCTGATTCTAAGACCAGATTCTTCTTCTTCTTCTTTTTTAAAGTAATCTCTAGACCTAATGTGGGGCTTGAACTCACAACCCAGAGGATCGAGAGTCACATGGCTCTACTGACTGAGCTAGGCAGGTGCTCCCAGATTCGTCAGATAACAATAAAGTCAAGGCCAGGTCGGTGGGAGACCAATAATAATAATAATAGTAAAGCAAATAAATAAAGCCCATTGTTTTAGAACATTATGTCCTCTTCTCAGAAAGTCTCTAAGAACCAACGTCTTCCTCTGCCCCTACTATTTCAGGGACTCCTGTGGGGACCCAGGGGCCTCCCAATGTTAATTCCAGCTTAGATACTATGGCAAGTCCAAGCATCAAAAAACAAGAGGGGAGCTGGGACAGAACTAGCAAAGGCTGTTCCTCTTCCCAGTTTATAGACCAGAGGATCCTGTTCCCCACATAAGGTCAGCTCCTTCCTTTCCCAGCATCTGCTGAGGGGCAAGCCATGGTAGTGCCACCTCATGCTCAGTGGGACCCTTAGGGACTCTCCCACTAACACCCCCCACACCTTGATGAACTCCTCTAGCTTCGAGCTGTCCTTGAGCTTGGTATAGCAGTTGAGCAACAGGGTGGTGTGGTCGGCATTGGCCAAGGACTGCCGGTGCAGGGTCTGCAGGTAGGCGGTCAGGTTGTGGATGCGCTGGGCGTCCAGAAACTTGCGGATCACATAGGATGGCTCCAGCTTCCCAATGGTTCTGGAGAGACACGTGCATCACACAGTATCTGCATCAGTGTACTTTTCAACCTTTCACGTGCATAGGAATCGCTTGCAGGTCTTCTTAAAATGCAGATTCTGTTTCAAGAGGTCTGGGGTAAGGCCTGAGTCTCTCGTTCTAACAAAGACTCAGATGATACCAATGCTCCTGGATTATGGACCATGTGAGAAAGCAAGGCTCCAGAGCACCGATTCTTAAACTTGGCTAAAAACAAGAATTCTAGAAAGGTAGGGAAAGGAGCTAGACAGGGTCCTCAAACCCCTTATTAGGGCAGAAAATTCCAAGAATTAGTACCAAGAGAAAAAATTGTGGAAGCCAAGAGATGAATATCCTTTTCTCTTAAAAAAATCAGATCAAAACACATTTTTTTTTTTTAAACTAAGCTATATGACCAACGTGGGGCTTGAACTCATGACCCTGAGATCAAGAACTGAATGCTCTACCAATTGAACCCCTGGCCGCTCCCAAAATGATATTAACAAAGGCCAGGCTGAAGTATAAAACAAGAGGTTCAACTTTAAAACTCATCGGCTCAACTATCTTGGTCATGTAATATTTAACCCTTTGCAATTAAGTGTACTGTCTTCTCACCAAGGCCATCCCAGTTCCTGCAGGAAAAGGTGGTTACTGGTGAGTCTGCTCCCCTCACTGAAGCCCAGGCATCAGCCTGTCTGGCTGCATGCAGAGCTATAGCCTAAAGCACCCCAGGACTGACCGGATATACTGCTGAACAGCCCCATCGTGGTTGCCCTTGCTGTAGAGATGGTCCCCATACTGCATGAAGATCTGGGCCAAGCCATCACTGTCCAGGTGTTGGCTCTTGGCCAGGTTAATGGCCATCTCAAATAGGTTCTTCTTAAACAGCATCTGGAAGGGGAGAGATTAAAAAATTGGTAGAAGCCATCCAGAGAAGACACCTTCCCACAATGCACCTACAATACACAAGTCAGGCAGTCCCGGACTTCTGGTCGGCCTAGATCCCAGATAGGTCAAGACCTCTCTGATACCCCCAAGACCAACACTGCTTTACCGCGCAAGTCTCTCGGCAGAAAGAGCAGACCCTGAGAATGGACTCGGGCTCCTAGCCATTATCTTCCTCTAAGATCCCATCCCAGGTCATTTACATTGTAATTCTGCCCTAAGGGACCTGGGTAAGGCTGTGCCCCAAAGGGAGGGAAACACCCTGGCCAAGGTGACTTGGGGAGCCTGTTACTACAGCTGTGTCTGGGTGCCTGTGGCCAGCTCTGGGAACCTGGTGGCCTTGCCTCCAGTTTGGTCTGTGTGTCCTTCTCCTGCAGTGCGTGGACCCGCCCATCCCGCGTCAGCACGTACAGGGAGCCCCACTCAGCAAGCACATCCACTACATCCTCAAAGACGGCGCTATAGGCTATGAACTTGTTGCACAGGTCATAAATGTTGAGAATCTGCTTGTCGGAGCTCTGGGAGTCCCTACTGGTAAAGTCCGACCTGTGTGGAAAAGAAAAAGCACCAGGTATTTCTAACCGCTCTGTCTCAGCAACCCCTTACATCGCAACTTTAGTGCTGCCCATTCCACCCCTGACAAACCGCCCTTCGGCCCCTCTAGCAGCACATTTTGTAATTGCAGCATTGCACTGGCAGCTGTAGGAAGAGATCTTACCCTTCAGGATCCTATGACTAACATAAGCAATAGATTAAAAAACTAAGAACATCCAAACACTCATTTGTTTAACATAATTAGCACCTGGTAAATATGAGATGCTGCACTTCGTGCTGAGTGAAAACAAACACTGACAGGGATCACTTCCCTCATGCAGAAGATCCTACCACCCCTTTCAGGTTGCTCAGGATAAAAATACCATGTCCTGCACACCCAGCCCTTTCCAACTTCTCTACTACTTGTTTCCTTGTTCCTCCTCCCAATTTATATTGATGGAAGAATTAAAAAAAAAAAAAAAAAAAAAGGCAGTCCCAAATCCTCTGGAGTGTTCTAGTGCACCAGGGCTGCTTGGCAAACATCTGTAGCAAAAATACTTTTTTCAGTAAAAACATTACAAGTGAATCTAGGTATAAGCATAATTTACATAAACAAAAGTAGGAGATTGACAAGATGCAGGCATTAGGATTTTAAAAATCATGTGAATTTGGGAGACCGAGGATAGCCCTATACCCTCTTCCTTCTCCCTGGAGTCCTTACTTGGGAGAAACCTTCCGGTCACGGGAAACAATGACAAGGTAGCCTCTAAACCAGTGAGCGATGAGTTTATGGCCCTCAAAGGCAAAGCAGGGCCCACGTTCATCAGGCTGGTACAAATAGACACATTCATCTCCGGCCACTATGAATTGCAGATCCTGTGAAGGGTCACTTAGGGCTGAGCAGCGCAGGCCACAACCATGGGTGTCCAACTCCACACGAGGGTAATCCTTTCCAGAAACTATATAGGACTGTGAGAAGAAAGGAGTTAACAGGCTCCCTTTCAGGAGCGGGCATCTAAGCCTTCCCAAAGGTATTCCCAACTCCACATTGGCTCTCTCTCTAACTCACAGCACCCTAAGACTTTCTCTGGCTGTTTGCTTTGTCCATTAATCATCATCCATCTACTATATATATAAGCTGGTTGGGGGGAAGGTGTGGGGTGCCTGGATGCCTCAGTCAGCTGAGCATCTGCCTTCAGCTTAGGTCATGATCCCAGGGTCCTGGGATCGAGCCCCATGTTGCGCTCCCTGCTCTGTGGGGATGTGTGAATGCGTCTCCCTCTCCCTCTGCTCCTTCCAGCCCACTCATGCTCCATGCTTGTGTATGTGCGCACTCTCTCTAATCCTCTAAATCTCTAAATCTAAGGTTTTGTTTAAGGAAAAAAAAATCTATATATAGATAGATATCTATATATATAGGTAGATACATCCTATCTATAGATACATATATAAGATCTATATATATAAAATCTAATCTATATAAGGATATATAGATATATCCTTAGATACATATATATAGGAAAGCAAGGACCACACTGCCTTCCTCTGTGTATACTATCACTACCTACAAATGGAATCCTGCCACCATTAGAAATACAGTAATCTTGTACTGTTTTACCAAAAGATTATTTCTGAGAGTAGGCTGTTAGAAATAAGAAGAGCACCAGGAACCAGCAAAGTAAAGCAACCTGTCAAATGTCACTTAACAAGTCAGGAAGAAAATTCACGTCTTTAACTATAAGCTCTAGCTCTTTTCCTAATTCTGACTTTTCCTCCTCTCTTAAATGAAGAAATAAAATATTAAGCAGGGGGCGCCTGGGTGGCTCAGTGGGTTAAGCCACTGCCTTCGGCTCAGGTCATGATCTCCGGGTCCTGGGATCGAGTCCCACATCGGGCTCTGCTTGGCAGGGAGCCTGCTTCTCTCTCTCTCTCTCTCTCTCTCTCTCTCTGCCTGCCTCTCCATCTACTTGTGATCTCTATCAAATAAATAAATAAAATTAAAAAAAAAAAATTAAGCAGGGCAAATGACTCAAGGCTACACGATGAAAAATTTAAGAATTCTACCTCTCTTGTCACTTCCTTACTCTAGGCCCCTGAGCAATGGAGAACCCTCCCCTGCCTGCCCCTAACTCATACCTGAACATTCTCAGTTGTCACAACAAACAAATGAGTGGTTTTTCCCGCTTGGCGAAAGGCCAGCCCAGTTACAGGATAGTTGCCCTTGTGCAGAATCTGGGTCTTGCTATGCCGGTCCCGGGTGATGTCTCCTTTGTTCAGTGTAACACTGCCATCAGTGAAACCTGTAGGAGAACAGGAAACAGCACTTCAATGAGACTGAAAATATCAGGAAGAACAGAAAGGGAAAAAGACCATTTGAGGCACTTGTTGGAAGTGACAAACTTTCTTCTCATACCCAGCTTTCCCGGTGGTTAACATAAAAATCGGTACTCACGGACTCTTTTTCAAAGAACAAAACTGAATGAATGCTTTCCCACTCCAAACTTTAATATCTCAAAGGCCTGAGTTCAGTACAAAATGATCTCATTAAAACAGCGAAGACAAGGTGCAGAAGCAACTCTGAAGAAAATCTGTAAAGAATCACGGAGCGTTACGTTTGCCTTCTGCTTACCGATGGCCATAAAGTTGAGATTTTCATGGACAGTCAAACAAGACACAACTGTCGGCTCTGTTCCTGGGATGGCAGGGAAGATTCGGGTGCAGAGTGGATTGCCACCATCTCTCTTCTCCAGGTTCCAGATCTTTACCTGTGAACACATCTCGGATGTGTGAATGCTAGTCCCCTCCAACAGTCTTTCTAGTCTTCTGGTCCTTTCCCACTTCCCTTCTAGGACTCACCAGGGGGTTGATGCCTTCTTCATCTTCACCAACAGATGCCAAAATATTGTGCTGCTTCAGTTGGTACAGGTGTGTCACCCGCAGTTTGTAGGCTTGGAAGCCTGTCAGCTGTAGGGAGCGAGGTAAGAACCAGATTTGGCCTTCCATATGTGCAAAATAGTCAAGGAGCCTCCTTTTCAAGGAGATATATTTAGACCAGAACCCAGATAACTACTAACATTCATCCAACTCCTTAAAATTTTCCAGGATTTTCCCACATATCATCTCTGGAAAGTCCCTACCTTTAAAAGAGTGAAAAAGGCGGCCAGAGTTTAGTACCAACAATGTCAAGAACAAAGCAACAAACTTTAGCTTTCATCTATCTCCTTGCCCACGATCTAGGCAGGGGAGGTAATGACATCTAGCACCTTCATCTTGTAAAGCCTACTTGCATTCATCGTTCTGACTGATCTTAAAAATAACCTTGTTGTGGCCTGGCTGGCTCAGTTAGTTAGGCCACTGCCCTGGGCTCAGGCATGATCCCGGAGTCCCGGGATCCAGTACGCATCACGCTCCCAGCTCCACCGCGAGTCTGCCTCTCCCTCTGACCTCCCTTTTCATGATCTCTCTCTCTCTCTCTGAAGTGGATAAATAAAATCTTTTTTAAAAACGACCTTTCTAAGTTGATATTTCATACCCTTTTCACAGATAAGTAAATTGAAGCCCAGGGAGGTTAAGTGACTTGCCCAGGATTGCTCAGTTGGTAATAAGAGAATGGACTTCCTTCTTTCTTCCCTCAAGCCGCAGAAGCAGCACTGGGCACCCATCTAAAGAAAAGTGGCACGCAACACGAACCCCTGTGCCCGACAGATTCCATCCCAGCAGGATCTCTTCAGGGATCTGGGAAGGGAACAGACAGCTCCAGAGGAAGGATATCTCCAAAGACTAGGCTCCCTCGGCCGGAGTCGCAGACAGTGATGCCAGGAGGGAGGCAGAGGAACTTGGAAGCAGCGGGTCCTGAGGCAGGTGCAGCCGCAGGAGCAGTCCCATCATTTCCTATCGGCTCCTTCACCAGCTCTTTGTCGAAAAAAACGAAGCGCCGCCACTGCAGGTAAGCCGCCATCTTGGCCCAAGGTCCCCGCCTCTGGGAGAGAGGTCATGTGAGAGGCGCGCAAGGATCACGTGATAGGACCGCTTCCTGGAGTCAGACTGCACATGCGCCCTGAAGTCCGAGTGACAGCTTCCCCAGGCCGGTGGGTGCGGCCCGCGTGAGGTAGGACTCCTAGCTGGTCACTCACTCGCTCCTCCGGTTGCTAATTTATTGACTCTGTACGTGCACTGGGTAAAATGCTTCTGAAGTGCTAGACCCTTCACCTCTTTGAGCATCAGGTTCCTCCCTTATTAAATGCATGGACAATGAAGGATCAAGATGAGGCATATGGATAAAAATATATGTATATAAAAAATGAAAAATAAAAATAAAAAATAAAAAAAAATTAAAAAAAAAAAAAGATGAGGCATATGAGGGCGCCTGGGTGGCTCAGTCGGTTAAGCATCGACTATTGATTTCCGCCCAGGTCTTGATATCAAGGTCGTGGAATCGACCCCCGCCTGGGGCTCTGGGCTCTGCGCAGTCTGCTTGAGATTCTCTCTCCCTCTTCTTCTGCCCCTCACCCTGCATGCTCTCTTCCTCTCAAATAAAATCTTGAAGGAAAAAAGGTGAGGAATGTCAGGCGCCTTGTGAATTGTAACCCACTGTGCTTAAGTGCATTATGTCCCGATCTCCCAGGGCTGTTTTGAGGCATAAATGAATGAAGGTATATGAAACTGGCTTTTCAGCTGTAGGAGCGGAGAACTAAAATTAGAAGTTTGCATCTGCCACCAGATACAGATTGCGAACCACAGAGTCTTAACGTTCGTTTTTGTGTCCCTCTGTTAGAGTGTGTGGCATGAAGTAGACGCATAGAATATGTTTATTAACGAAGCTAGGAAATACTCATGGTGCAGGAACTCTCAAGAACGTAGGCTTTCTTTCCCTTTCTATAGTGGGAGGGTATGGAACATAAGCCCAACACAGGGAAAATGCCTGGAAGGGTTAGCTCTGAGAGCCAAGTGATTTAACAAGTGGCAAGTGTCCAAGATATTTCATGGCCACCCACCATTTCCATCTCTGGCTAAACCAACTGTTCACATGGAAAACTGTAGGTGTACAGTTTGGTGTCACAAGGAGCTATGTACAGGAGTGTCATTTTGAGATATGGACGTGTGAAAAAGTGACCATGTGGTTAGTATTTGTGGAGTTTGTTTTGCACCCCTCTCCCCCACAGCTTTTTATTTCCAGATTATTTTACTCTTTGTTCCCACCAGGAGTTCCCAGAGAGTGGGGGCTGTGTTTTATTTACCAGGAACCAGGCTTAACAGAGCTGGTAGATATTCCACGTTTGGTTGAAGAAATGAATGTGGATCTTCCCCATACCCCTTCCTCTCCTCAATCTGGTTGAGAAAAAAGGTAGTGCCCCATTTGCTGAAGGGATAAGTGAGAGAAAGAAACTGTCTAGTTCACATCGATTTCTGACGTCCAGCTCAGATTTCTTTCCTCTGTCACAGTTTCAGGATCTGAAACCATGGGCAGAAGCACAAATGGGGAGTCGACTCTCTTTCATCTGTTGAGTATATTTTGTACCATTCCTTAATTTTTTTGGATATTGTGTGTATTTCATTTGTTAAGCCTATGAATAATAGATGTTAAAAGAAGCAACATGGGGAGTGCCTGGCTGGCTCAGTTGGTAGAGCATGTGGCTCTTGATCTTGGGGTCATCAGTTCAAGCCTGACATTGGACACAGAGCTTACATTTAAAAAAAAAAAAAAGGAGCAATGTGAGGATGTGAGGAGAGGGGGTGAGAAGGACGGTGAAAGAGGTAAAGGGGATTGTCTTTTTTTTTTTTTTTAAGATTTTATTTGACAGAGATCACAAGTAGGCAGAGAGGCAGGCAGAGAGAGAGGAGGAAGCAGGCTCCATGCTGAGCAGAGAGCCCGATGTGGGGCTCCATTCCAGGACCCTGGGATCATGACCTGAGCCAAAAGCAGAGGCTTTAACCCACTGAGCCACCCAGGTGCCCCTTGTCTTTTTTTTTAAGATTTTATTTTGGGGGGCACCTGGGTGGCTTCCTCCTCTCCTCTCTCTTTTAAAAAAAGATTTTTTTAAAAATTTTGTTTATTTATTTGACAGACAGAGGTCACAAGTTGGCAGAGAGGCAGGCAGAGGGGGGGGGGGAGCAGGCTCCCTGCTGAGCAGAAAGCCTGATGTGGGGCTCGATCCCAGTACCCTGGGATCATGACCTGAGCTGAAGGCAGAGGCTTAACCCACTAAGCCACCCAGGTGCCCCAAGATTTTATTTTTGTTTAAGGGAGAGCACGCAAACATGGGGAGGAGCAGAGGGAGAGGGAGAGTCCCAAGAAGACTCTGGCCCGAGCACTGTACCCCACATGGAACACTATCCCAAGATCGTGACCTGAGCCAAAAGTAAGAGCCAGACATTCAACAGACTGAACCACCCAAGTGCCTCAGGTAAAGGGGTTAAAATGTATTTATACAATACACAATACATATATAAGGATGTAATGTACAACATAGGGAATATAGTCAATAATATTATAAAAACTTTATATAGCAACAGATGGTTAACTAGATTTACATGGTGACCATTTTGTAACATATTTAAATATCAAATCGATAGGGTATATACTTGAAACTAACACAATGTTGTATATCACTTTTCAATAAAATAAATAAGTAACGTGAACACAGAGATGTGAACAGCAGAGGGGCATCTTTGTCCTTGACTTGGGTGCTCCCCCTACTATCCAATGGCATTGGCCCAGAGTCTTCCTATGATACTTGAACCTGGTAAAGCCTGTGTCCATTTGGTCCTATTTATGAGGGTACAAGGGTACGAAGGCAGGGATTCACAATCCATTGCACCTTACTGCCTTCCTTCCTCCCCCCCCCCCTTTTTTAAAGGCTTTATTTATTCATGAGAGACAGAGAGAGAGAGGAGCAGAGGGAAAAGCAGGCTCCCCACTGAGCAGGGAGCCAGATGAGGGACTGGATTCCAAGCCCCCAGGATCATGAGCCGAAGGCAGATGCCCTACCATCTGAGCCACCCAGGCGTCCTCCTTTCCTCCTTTTGACAAACATGTATCAAGTACTCACTATTCCTGCAATTGTACTAACTTCCCAGAACGTAAATATGAACAAGACATGATTCTTGCCCTTTAGGGAGCTCAACCACCGCAAGGAACAGACACAGAAAGGACTGACAGGGATACCTGGGTGGTTCAGTTGGTTAAGCGTCTGCCTTTGGCTCAGGTTGTGATCCTAGGGTGCTGGGATAGAGCCCTGAGTCAAGTCAGGTTCCCTTGCTTGGCAGTGAGCCTGCTTCTCCCTCTCCCTCTTCCCGCTGCTCCCTCTGCTTGTGCTCTCTCATGCACACGCTGTCAAATAAATTAAAAAAATTTTTTAAAAGATCTGACAGTAACCAGTCCTTAATTTTATATAATGAATTATACCTAACAGGGTGCTTGCTCTTTTTATGGACTTTTCATAGCAACCATTTGCAGAAGTATCATTATCTCTGGTGGGAAACGGAGTCTCCAAGAGGTTCAAGTGACTCTCCCTGGGTGAGCACATCAAAGTTCTTCCGGTCCCTAACCTTTAATTAGACACTTTTCTGAAGCGTGAAGCTGGGCTATACTTGTCAGAACAGACACCAGAGGAGCACCTGGGTGGCTCAGTCATTAGGTGTCTGCCTTTGGCTCCAGTTGTGATCCTGGGGTCCTGGGATTGAGCCCTGCATCAGGCTCCCTGCTAAGCAGGGAGCCTGCTTCTTCCCCTCCCTCTGCCACTCCCCCTCCTTGTGTTCCCTCTCTTGCCATCTCTCTGCCAAATAAATAAATAAATAATTTTTTTAAAAGTACATAAACAAGGATCTATCTTTTTGTGATACTTGTCTAAGTCCAGGAACTTCAGTATAGTAAGGAAGATAAGCAGGCAAACTGCACAGAAAATGATGTACTAATTCAGTTATAGTTCTGCATATGGAGACCTTGAGGTCTGAATGGACTGAAGATAAAGAACCAATTCAAGTCTTCAGCTTGAAATTAAAGAGATCACAATTCAAAATCAAGGAGTGCTTAGCCATGGCCTCTTTTCCTCTTCAGCAAACTGCTGTCCGTGACGTACAGAACAGTCATATCCACTGGAGCAAAACAGGAACACTTCTTGTTCTGGCTGCGAGTTTTTATTTTCTATCAGTTTGTTTTGTTTTTTTCTCATCTGGCTCTCGGGGTAGAAACCATTTTCCAGAATACTGAAAGGTCTGGTTTTTTTTTTTTTTCCCTCTTAGTCCATATGAGGGCTAGCAGAAGTTTCCACTTTAGCAACAGGAAGGTCAATCTAAAATAAACTCAGAAGGACGCCTGCATGGCTCAGCTGGTTGGGCGTTTGCCTTCGACTCGGGTCATGATCCCAAGGTCGTGAGATCGAGTCCCACATGGGGGTTTCTGCTCACTGAGGAGCCTGCTTCTCTCTCTGCCTGCCACTCTCCCTGCTTGTGCTCTTTCCCTCTCCCTCTCTAACAAATAAATAGAATCTTAAAATATACTCAGAGGCCTCCAAATACAGGAGAGCCCAACTTCCAAAGCTATGGTGAAACAGGAGGAAGCAATTAGCTGATTATTGATTGTGAAAATCTGGCCCCCTAAAGAGAAAGGAAATTCCCCATGAACTTGGCAGAACACTTAACCAAGCTTTTAACACTGCAGTAGTGCCCATTTTTAAGATGTATTTCTCCCCACTAAGAACAGGAACAAGTAGTTAACTAATGTCTATTTGGTGCTTAGGGCGTCCCAAGCATTGTGCTAAGCACCTTACCCCCCTCTGCATCAGCCCTGTCAGGCATGTACCAGCAGGTCGCTTTTAATGCTGTAGAAACTGAGGCTCAGGAAAGCTGAACAACTTGCCTGGAGTCACACAGGTAGAAAGTGGTGTTTACAGGCAAATCCAGGTTTGCCCGACTCTAAAGACCCATATTCTGGGTGCTCGATTTATTTATTTATTTTTAAAGCCAATTCCATAAATTTGTTCATAATTCTGAGCAATTCTCTATGCGGTCATGAAATGACAGAATTCAAGAAAACTGGACGTCTTGCTTTCTCTTGACACATAATCATCCCCATCTTAATGCAAACTGTGAAATGTTCCCAATCTTTTGCCTTCTCTTCCACACCTCCCATCCTATTCAAATTCGTAATACCAGGACCACAGAAACACGTCAGTATTCTTACTAGTGTCTATACAGACACTGTCATTCACTGCTGTGGGGAGCAAAGATAATAAATCTTTCTGGAGCGCAACTTGGCAGAATATATCAAATGCCTAAACAGGAATTTAGGTCTGCATAACCACTTCTAGGAATTTATCCTAAGTAGATTATAAGGGGTAGATCTGAATAAAGATTTGTCAATTAAGTGTCTATTGCAATTTTATAACAGCAGAAAAAAAGAAACCACCTAATTGTCAAATAGTAATCTTGATAAATACATTATAGTTCTTCATGCTGCAATTCTATAGATAGCCACTGAAAATTCTGTAGAGAAAAAATGACATAGGAAAATGTTCTCAGTAAATTAAATAAAAAACAGTCACAAAGTATTATTTCCATTAAAGTTTAAAGTGTGTGTGTGGATACACAACATAATGCTAAAAGTATTTAATTTAGAAAATTCAATTGTGGGTGGTTTTTATTTTATTCTTTCTTTTTCATATTCTTCCAGTTTTTTTCAGTAACCATATTTTTGTAATTCTAAAGCCACTGGTGAAGAAGTAGGAAAAAACTCATCTGGTGCAGCATCTCCTGATAAAAGTTTTCCCCTGCTTAAGGTTTCCAGCAAAAATCAAACCCTCTAGTTTTGTTTTCTTTCTTGAGAGAGAGACTGAGAAAGAGAGAGCAGCAGTGTTGGGGAGGGAGGGAGAGGGGAGGGGTAAGAGAGTGACGCAGAGGGAGAGAATCTTAAACAGGCTCCATGCTCAGCGTGGAGCCTGATGCAGGGCTTGATCTCACGACTCTGAGATCATGATCTGAACTGAAATTAAGAGTTGGACGCTTGACCGACGATGCCTCCCAGGCGCCCCAAGTCTTCTAGTCTTTTGTGCAACACATATAAAATATTTTTAATTTTTAAAATTTTTTTTAAAGATTTATTTGACAGATCACAAGCAGGCAGAGAGACAGGCACAGAGAGAGAGAGGGGGAAGCAGGCTTCCTGCTGAGCAAAGACCCAATGCGGGGCTCAATCCCAGGACCCTGAGATCATGACCTGATCTGAAGGCAGAGGCTTAACCCACTGAGCCACCCAGGCACCCTATTTTTAAAATTTTTATTGAAGTCAACATATACATGGAAAAGCGTACATAAAGCAGCCCATTAAATTTTCACAAAGCCATTGCAACAAGCATTGCAAACAGCACTGCCAGGACCCCAAGAAACCTGTTAGGCCCTCTTCTAAACACTACCACTCCACAAAATTAGAACCATCTCCATTTCTATCACCATTGCTTAGTTTTGCCTGGTTTTAAACTTTATATCTAAAGTGAAATTGGGGGCTCCTGTCTTCTGTCAGTTTGGTGTATGTTCTGCAAGGTGGCAACTTGTGGGTTCCTGCTCAGTGTGGGGGAAAGGATGTAGTCCTCAAATGTTATTAACAAGTTATTTGAAATAAGAACTAGCGAATTCAGCTGCTCTAAATCTAAATCAGGTGTTTTACTTTTAAACGTTCCCATTGTTTTACGACATGTCCTTATGAAACACTTCTCCCCTCTGTTCAGGACTTGCACCTGCTACATCTCCCAAGGGGCAAATTCCCAGGTTGAAAACCATCACTGCAGCAAACCTGTGCTGTCACCAAGGATATTCTGGGGATGGGAGCTCAGGAGCAGGGCACACTCATCTTTCTGCTTTCGCAATTTGCAGCCATTCAGTAGGTTTTTAGTAAGTGCATTGAAACCATAAGCCTATTTGTTTCCCAACAGACTGTGACTTTTCCAAAAGCAAGGACACAGTCATTCCCATCTGTGGAATCCCATACCTGGTACTGTGCTTATATGCGACAAAGGCCCAATAAATCTTAAAAATGCAAAATCTGTTTAAAACAGAAGGAAAAAAGGGCACCTGGGTGGCTCAGCTCGTTAAGCGTCTGCCTTCAGCTCAGGTCATGATCCTGGAGTCCCAGTATTGAGTCCCACATCGGGCTCTGCTCCCTCTGCTCTTCATTCTGCTTGTGCTCTCTCTCGCTCTCAAATAAGTAAATAAAATCTTTTAAAATAAATAAATAAAAATTTAAAAAACGAAGAAATGGATGGAAAGAATCTACCGTCCTACATAGCTACCCAAAAGTAGAGTCAGTCATACAGATACAGAATCTTTCTTAGTGGGACTGAAATGACAACATTATGTGTCCATCACTGTGGCTAACCAACCCCCATGCTGTGGAATGTTCTACAGCAGTAAACCATGAGGTGAATCTTTACACACAGCTATGGAAAACCCTCACGATTTGTTCTCAGTTACCAAAAAAGAAGAAAAAAGCAGGTTGCAAACAATCTAATTCTATAACGTTCTATCATTTACAAAAACACAAAAGCCACATCTTTCAAGATACCTATGGAAGTAAATGCACAGAAGAGGCCTGGAAGGTTACACACCACACTGATAACAGCAGATAGCTCCAGAGATGAGGTTGAGGATGGTATAAAAGGGATTTATTCCTCCTTGTTTCTACCAAGGTCTCCAGATGAAGACTGAACAACCCACAAATTGAAGAAAAATCGACTTCTCCCTTGTACTGCCAGTTGGTTTATCTTCTAAGCATAGAAACCTGACTCCTCTGTCCCCCTAAACATCATGAAAAATGTAGGGAAAGAACAGGTAAGAGTTCCTTAAACAAGCCATGGCAGTTACGGCCAGGGCCTTTAAGGAGACTTCTGTGAGGGGAGCCCTGGAGTCGACTTCGGGAGAGGCAGGAAACAGGAGATCCATCTTCCACATTTAAGAAATTTGAGCTCATGTCAATAAAACGGGGAGCGGGGCGCTTTCCAAGGGCTGTGCACACTTCCATGGGGCTGTAAAAATACAAAGGAGGGAGGGAGAAGCGCCAAATACCTGTCTGAGGTACTGTAATTCGGACAGAAGCAGGAAAAGAGAAGGGAAGCCACATAAGATTTAATGGAATGAAAACATAAGGTGGTGCCTTTACGCCCAATTACAGCCTCAGCGCTTTGCATTCTGGAATATTCCGTTTCATAAAAATGGATCTTAGAGTAAGGAGTCCAGGCCAAAGTCTGCCACCGATAACAAGCGTCATCTCCGTCCCGCTAGCGAACATCGTCTTTTCTGGTGGCTTTAGTGTCATCGGTGAAACGGGGCGGGTGAACTAAGCCTGTAGCGCAGCCATTCTGATTTCTATCCAAAGCCTAGAGCAGTTCAATACCAACCAGCAAGCGAGCGCCTCTTCCGCGTGGCTACAGAGGGGATGCGGGTCACTCCCACTCCTCGGCCGGGGCTCCCCAGGTGACCGGAAGAAGGGGGCCGACTGCGGGACTGTCCGTGCGCCCACTCGCACCGGCCTCGGGTCATTCCCGACCCCGGTAGTCCGGCACCCAGAGCCGAGGCCGGAAAGGTCCGGGAGCACACGGGGGCGGGCGCCGAGCCCCGTGACGTGGTCCAATCCCCAGCCGGCGCCGGCGGTTTCCCCCCAACTGGCGGACGGGCCCCTCCGCGGCCTCCGAGGCCCGAGCCGGCGACGGAGGAGGGGGCGGGCGTAGGACGTGGCCCAATGGGAGCGCGCGCCGGGGCGGCGGGGGCGGGGCCGGGCGCGCGGCGCAGGGCCGGGCGGCGGAGGCTCCAATGAGCGCGCGCCGCGTCCGGGGCCGGCTGGTGCGCGAGACGCCGCGGAGAGATTGGTGGCTAATGTAACAGTTTGCAAACCGAGGGGAGTTGTGAAGGGCGCGGGTTCGGGGGCGCGCTGCCGGCCTCGTGGGTACGTCCGCCGCCGCGTTTGTCCCAGAGCTGGGGCCGCAGGAGCGCAGGCAAGCGGTGTGGGGGGGGGGGTGGGGATGGCGATGGGAGCGGGCCACCCCTCCGGGAGGAGGCAACGTGCTAGCTCTGGGGGCGGGTCGGTAGCGGGAGCGAGGGCCGCACGGACGCCGGTGCGCTTGGCCCTGGAGCTCGGTCCCTGGGGCGCACCCACGTCTTAGAGGTGGGCCGGGCTGCGTTTCCGGGAATGGGAGCTGCCGCCTTCGCCAGGTGAGGCTTAGGTAAACTCGGGGGACTCGGTGCCCGCCCGGCAAAGAATCTTAGCGCTCCTGGCACGGCGTCTGTGTAGGCAGTGGGGCCGGGGGTTGGGATGGAGAACGGGGGGCGGGGTGGGACACCCCAAAGGGATACCGAGAAGGAGACAGGCCCTTCTAACATCCCAGCCTCCTCCAACGTCACCACCTCTCAGTTCCCCTCCAAGTCCGGCCTGGCTTTCCCCAGCCAGCGGGGGAGCTCCAGGTGTAGGGAGGTAGTTGAGCCCTGGGCGGAAATCCCTGGTCTCCCCCCAGGTGTCTGACAGCAGGGGCAGGGCTAGGGTGCACGGGTTATAGCCTATGCAGTGGACGGAAGGTTCTGGTCTCCTTTCTTCCGTCCTGGTACCTTCCTTGTTTAGGGATGTACTGGATGGAGCCCAGGACCCTTTGTGTGGTTAGAGTCCCGGGTCATTATCAGAAGGGAGAGGAGGGGGATGTAGGCTACTCAGCCCCGGGGAGACCATGGAGTATGAATCTTAAAGCTTCTCTGTTCTGGGATGAGGTTCTGTCTTCTTCACACAGGGCATCCGGTTACAAGTGTTGTTTTTCTTCTCCCTCAGAGGCACAATGGCAGCCACCATCAGGAGGCAGAGGCCGGGGAGGCTAGCCTGTTGGGCTGTGATGGCTGTGCTCTGGGCCGACCTGTTGGCACTGAGTGGTGTGTACCCCAGGAGCAGGCTCAGAAGAATAAATGAGTGAATGATGAATGATCCATGGTGGGAGGGAAGCTTCTGGTTGGAAGCCTCTGCACTGGAGTTACTGAATCCAGTCCTTTATCTTTTCACTTTTTTACCTTTTCTGTGGAGAGAGGTGTCCTCTGGTTAGAGGGGACTCAAGAATGTGGGGGAAGAGGGGTGAATTGACAAATCTGTTTCCTTTGCAGACACACTGGCTGTGATGTCTGTAGACCTGGGCAGCGAGTCGATGAAGGTGGCCATCGTCAAACCCGGAGTGCCCATGGAAATTGTCTTGAACAAGTGAGGGCTATCCCAGTATCCAGGGTGGGGAAAGAGGGGAGTCTGTGCTCCAAGCCAGTGTGTATGCTTCCTAGGGCCCCCAACAGTCTGGTGTCTGAGTGGTTGTATTTGAGGTGTTGGGGCTCCTGAGTCCACACCCTGCTATAGGCACCTGGGCCCTGCGTCTCCTCTTTTTAGGGAATCCAGGAGGAAAACCCCAGTGACTGTGACCCTGAAAGAAAATGAAAGATTCTTTGGAGACAGTGCAGCAAGCATGGTGAGCTTAGCAGCCCACCCCTTCCCAGAGTGGTGGGCAGAGGGGAGGAGATGATAGACACCAGAGCCTGAACCCTTATCAACCTCTGATGTGAGAGGTAGGTGATGGTGGGCTTGGAAGCCTCATACTCTATTCCTTTTTTTTTTTTTACCTCCTCTCAGGCCATCAAGAATCCAAAGGCGACACTGCGTTACTTCCAGCACCTCCTGGGGAAGCAGGAGGGAAACCCCCACGTGGCCCTTTACAGAGCTCGTTTTCCAGAGCATGAGCTAGGCTTCGACCCACAGAGGCAAACCGTGCACTTCCAGATCAGCCCGTGAGTGCTCTGCTGGGGACGGTGGGCTCAGCAGGGCCGATAGGCTCCTCTAGTGCTCACAGTTGTCCTGGCCTTAATGTCTAGCTGTCCTTGCCTCTAACTACCCACTTTCCCCCAGGCAGCTACAGTTCTCACCTGAAGAGGTGCTTGGCATGGTTCTCAACTACTCCCGTTCCCTGGCTGAGGATTTTGCTGGTGAGTAGCTAAGGTGGGGTTGGTGGTGGCCAGGTTCCCTAGGGTCTCCTAGCTGGGCAGCTTTGCCTCCCAGGGAATCTTCATCAGTGTTAGAAAATATCTTTGCTTTGGTTATCTGGGGAGCTGCTCCTGGCATCTACTGGGCCGGAGACGCTGCCAAACGTCCTACAATGCGCAGGACAGCCCCACACAGCAGAGAGTTATTTGGCCCAAAATGCCAATAGCACCAACACTAGGAAGTGTCGTCCAAGGCATGGAGCTGGTGGGAGCCCCGTTCTGTTGTCCTCTGTAGAGCAGCCCATCAAAGACGCGGTGATCACGGTGCCGGCCTTCTTCAATCAGGCTGAGCGCCGGGCCGTGCTGCAGGCCGCACGCATGGCCGGCCTCAAAGTGCTCCAGCTCATCAACGACAACACCGCCACGGCCCTCAGCTATGGGGTCTTCCGCCGGAAAGATATCAACACCACCGCCCAGGTGAGCCAGGGAGGAACTTCCGGCCAGAGGGTGGCTGGTTCTGAGGATGGAGGCCACTTGGAGTGTTTGGCATCTCGTGTGCATGGCTGGCCCTTGCCAGGATGCAGCAAGAGAATGGCCCTCTCGGCCGCTATTAGAGCTTTTCAGCCTCAAGCAGAGAGTGGGTGTAGCAGCTGGAGTTAGATGAGGTTCCCGTGACCGTTGTCTTGGTGTCTGTGCAGAACATCATGTTCTACGACATGGGCTCTGGCAGCACTGTGTGCACCATCGTGACCTACCAGACAGTGAAGACCAAGGAGGCCGGGATGCAGCCGCAGCTGCAGGTCCGGGGTGTGGGGTAAGTCGGTGCTGGGCTCGCTGAGACACCCTTGGGTCGGGGCTTCTTGGAGTGGCAGCCGCCACATTTTCCTGCACGAATTCTCCTGAAGTATCGATCATCACGGGGTACCTCTTGAAAGAGCCAGGGGAAGACGGGGAGGGAGGAGGACTGTTTGGGAATTTTGAAAGACAGGGACCTTCCTGAGTGGCTTCTAAGGAAACCCGTAGACCACATGCAGTCATTTCGCTGTTCTTGTCTTTTCTGGCGTACTTGTTGACAACATTGTCTTCTCTTTCAAACCCATTCCTTTCTGGCCAGCTCTCCTGCCAGTGCTTGAGTCCAGGCTACCATCATTTCTGACTTGCAGGGTTAGGAAAGGTCTCCTTGCCTCCAGTGCGGCCTTCTTCCAGTTTTTTCTCCACATTGCAGTGAGAGAGTTCTTTTCAAAATGCTGACCTGATTATAATCTGTTTCTTTAAAAAAAAAACCCTCATACCTTTTACATTAGCCTGTGAGAGCCCTGGCTCCTCCCACTTGTTTCTACCCAGAGCCCCTTGCTCTTTGAGCACCAGCTGCACCTGCCCTCCATGGGAACGTACTGGGCTGGCTCCCACTGCGTGTCCTTTTGGGTACTGTTTCCCATCTCTCCAGTTGTTTTCCCTTTTCTTCGCCTCGTTACCTCCACTCATCCTTCAAATTGCAGCTCAATTATCACATCTCCACAGAACCTTCCCTGACATCAGCAAGTAGGCGACACTTCCCTTTTCCATCTTCTTTTTTTTTTTTTTTTTTTTTAATTTTTTTTTTTAAGATTTTGTTTATTTATTTGACAGACAGAGACCACAAGTAGGCAGAGAGGCAGGCAGGAGAGGAGGGAAGCAGGCTCCCCGCTGAGCAGAGATCCTGATTTGGGGCTTGATCCCAGGACCCTGGGATCATGACCTGAGCCAAAGGCAGAGGCTTCAACCCACTGAGCCACCCAGGCGTCCCCCTTTTCCATCTTCTGACACTGTTGCTTGTCTGTTCCTCATAACTCACGGGGTGGTACATGCTTTCCGTTCATGTGTTTGTTCAGTGCTAGATTGTAAACTCCTTGGCCGCAGGGACCCTGGCTTTTTTCTCTCAGTCGCATGCCCTGAGACCAGCACATACTTGACACCCAGTAAATACAGTGGACTGGAGGAGGAGGCGAACTATCACTGAGGTGTCGCCACGTCCGTGGAACAAGAGTCAGGGACCCTGTGTGTTCCTCACACTTTTCTCTCTCACTTTTTCCTGAATAGATTTGACCGTACCCTGGGGGGCCTGGAGATGGAGCTCCGGCTGCGTGAGCACCTGGCTAAGCTTTTCAATGAACAGCGCAAGGGCCAGAGAGCAAAGGACGTGCGGGAGAACCCCCGTGCGATGGCCAAGCTGCTGCGGGAAGCGAATCGACTTAAAACCGTCCTGAGTGCCAACGCTGATCACATGGCACAGGTGCCCACACGTGGCTACTTGAGGGAAAATATGAGCTAGGCCGCTGGCGTGTGGTGTGGCCCATCCCTTCTTCCTCGGCCTCCTGCCGTCCCCTCAAAGTTCCAGTCCCTCAGTTTCTGGCCTGCCCAGCCAGAGGAGGACCTGGGTGGGAACTCTGACGTGCCTCATCCTCCCCCAGATCGAGGGCCTGATGGACGATGTGGACTTCAAGGCGAAAGTGACCCGAGTGGAGTTTGAAGAGCTCTGTGCAGACTTATTTGAGCGGGTACCTGGGCCCGTACAGCAGGCTCTCCAGAGTGCTGAGATGAATTTGGTGAGGGGGAGTCAGGCGTGGGCCTGGGGTGGAGAGGCGGGTGGGAGAGAGGGTGACAGGTTGGCGGGCTGGAGGGGGCAGGAGTGTTAAGGAACAAGTCAGCGCTGAGGAGGAGGGCTAACACCCAGCTCTTGTGTGTCCCATTCTTTCTCCACAGGATGAGATTGAGCAGGTGATCCTGGTTGGCGGGGCCACTCGGGTTCCTAAAGTTCAAGAGGTGCTGCTGAAGGCTGTGGGCAAGTGAGTGTGGGGGTTGAGGCAGTGGGGCTGGGGCTCCAGGGCTAGGTGGCTGCAGGGCTGAGGAGAGGGCGGCCAGGGCGGCTGCTCCAGAGATGACACGCTGAAGCCCGGGACTTCCACAGGGAGGAACTAGGGAAGAACATCAACGCAGACGAAGCAGCTGCCATGGGGGCCGTGTACCAGGCAGCCGCGCTCAGCAAAGCCTTCAAGGTGAAGCCATTTGTAGTCCGAGATGCGGTCCTCTACCCCATCCTGGTGAGTAGGCCCGTCTGATCAGATGACAAGCTCCCTTTACCTCACTGAGCACACTCCCTCTGTCTGCTCTAGCCTGTCCCCTTGTTTCTCTGCCCGCTGACATTCTCCGCGTACCCTTACCCCCGACGTGCTCCCGCTCTCCAGCATGCCTCCTCTCTGCCTGCCGTGTAGGTGGAGTTTACAAGGGAGGTGGAGGAGGATCCTGGGGTTCGCAGCCTGAAGCACAATAAGCGTGTTCTATTCTCCCGAATGGGGCCCTACCCTCAACGCAAAGTCATCACCTTTAACCGCTACAACCACGACTTCAACTTCCACATCAACTATGGCGATCTGGGCTTCCTGGAGCCCGAGGATCTTCGGTGAGGGAGGTGGTCGGGATGGGAGGTAGGATCTGGAGCCACAGGGCTGACAGAGGCAGCAGGCTATGCAGTCAGGGTTGGGGTGAGCATCTTCTGGGAGGAAAGGAGAGATATTTCATGCCAGGAAGCTACGTAATCTAGAGCTGGAGGAGGCAGGCTGGGTGAGCTCCCTGGAATGACTCTCTCGTCCCCCAACCAGGGTCTTCGGCTCCCAGAATTTGACCACGGTGAAGCTAAAAGGTGTGGGTGAGAGCTTCAAGAAGTATCCCGACCACGAGTCCAAGGGCATCAAGGCTCACTTCAACCTGGATGAGAGTGGCGTGCTCAGCCTCATCAGGGTGAGAGCAGAAGGAGGCCCTGGGTACAGGCCAAGGGCCCAGGTCCCACCAGCCTTCCCAGAGTGGTTCCTCCATATGGTATCAGAACATAAGAAACAAGAAGAGTTTGGGAAATGGAAAAGTCTTGCCTCTGAACACAGCTAACCAAGGATCTGCTGTGGTGTTTTCAGAGTCTATAAATGCTTATGAGTGTTGTAAAGTTCAGGTCCTATAGATGGTTAAGTAAGTCATTCTCAAAAAGTAGGTCTGGGGTTAATATCTTTTAAAACACACTGTGGGAAATAATGGTCCATTCTGTATTCGAGTAGAGAAGCGCAGGGTTCAGGGGAAAGGAGCTAGGAGTCTGTCTTCAGAGGGCCCATAATCAAAGGGGGCAGAGGTGACTTGGCTCAAGAGCCAGTAGAAAGAGGCTGGTGAGGGACTAGGCCAGCGCCGTAAGTCACCCGGATGCACGTCAGTAGACGCCCACGGTGACAGGATATTTCCAGGGGAAAGATGGCTTAGCGTGTGTGTTTCTTCACCCTGTTTTCAGGTGGAGTCTGTGTTTGAGACCCTGGTGGAGGATAGCCCCGAGGAGGAATCCACCCTGACCAGTAAGATGAGTGTGTGTGTGTGTGTGTGTGTGTGTGTGTGTGTGTGTGAGGGAGGCGGTGCTTGTATGCATTGGGGGCGGGCAGGCCTTGCTTTTGGGTGAGGTGGCGTCACTGCTGTGGCCCTTTTGAGTTTTGGGGCTTTCTTCCTGGCAGAACTTGGCAACACCATCTCTAGCCTGTTTGGAGGGGGCACAACGGCAGACACTAAAGAGAACGGTACAGACGCCGTCCAGGTGAGGCCAGCATGGAGCCAGGGGAGCTCGGGGGAGGGAGTATGTGCCCCAGGAGTGGCAGCAGAGGCAGGGATTGGGGTGGGCTTTCCAGCTGCCTGGGACTGGCTAGACTACCCCTTCCCCTGCCCAGTGAACCATACCATCCTCTGGACTCCAGGCGGCCCCTGTGCTCGGAATCCAGGGCACATTCCCCTCCTCTCTAAGCCCTTGTCCTTTGTCCGACTAGGCCACCGTTGCCATCCAGTCGTCTGTCTGCCCCCACACTGTGCTGGCAGCCGCAAGCCTAGGGGACGCGACCTGGCTGGGCCTTGGGCTCTGCTACAATGACGGTTTCCTACGGGGGTTGGGGGCATCTGTGATTGTTTCCCAGGAGGAGGAGGAAAGCCCTGCTGAGGGGAGCAAAGATGAGCCTGGGGAGCAGGCAGAGCTCAAGGAGGAGGCTGAGGCCCCCGCGGAGGACACTTCTCAGCCCCCACCTGCTGAGCCCAAGGAGGATGCAGCCCCTGAGGAAGAAAAGGCTGCAGAAAAAGAAAATGAAGAAAAGTCTGAGGCCCAGGTGAGTTGCAGGTGCCGAATAAGGCCAGGGTGGCCCCAGGGGCTAAGGGAATAGATGCCTGCCTTGTTGCTTGTCCCCAGAGCCCTGCCTGTGGAGAATAGAAGGGCCTAAGCTTTTCCTGATATGCTCCTCTCTTTCCCCACTAGAAGCCAAGTGAGAAAAAGGAAACAGGGTCTGAGGGTGTTCCTCCAGCCCCAGAGGAAGAAAAGAAGCAGAAGCCTGCCCGGAAGCAGAGAATGGTAGAGGAGATTGGGGTGGAGCTGGTGGTCCTGGACCTGCCTGACTTACCTGAGGAAGAGCTGGCCCGCTCAGCGAAAAAGTGAGTAGAAATTCTGTGTGTGTGTGTGTGTGTGTGTGTGTGTGTATGTATGTATGTATGTATGTATGTATGTATGTAGGGTGGGGAGGGTATGTGTGTGCCGGGTATGGAATCCCTCCTCTGGGAGGGAGAACTGTCTGACCCAGGCTCCAACAACATGCTCTCTCCTTCATGCTTCTTTTTTGTCCCACAGACTCCAAGACTTGACACTCCGAGACCTAGAGAAGCAGGAACGGGAAAAAGCTGCCAACAGCTTGGAAGCTTTTATCTTTGAGACCCAGGTTGGTAGGCTGGGAGGCAGCCTGCCCTGGGCCCGGTGTCTGAGGGGTGTCTGGCTCTGTGAGCCTTGCCCTCAGGGGCTCGGTGCATGCTTGGGCCTGTGCGCTCCTCCCTAGGACAAACTGTACCAGCCTGAGTACCAGGAAGTGTCCACTGAGGAGCAGCGTGAGGAGATCTCTGGGAGGCTCAGCGCGGCCTCCACCTGGCTGGAGGACGAGGGCTTTGGGGCCACCACCGTGGTAAGCGGCCTCCCAGACACGGTGGGTGGGATGGGAGCCCTCGCTTTCCTCTCCAGGGTCAGAGAAGGTGAGGAGAGCTGGGGTGTGAAGCTGTGACTGGGATGCAGGGCTGGCTGCAGGCCGGCCTCTCCTCCTTTCAACACCTTTGCCCACTCCCGCCCCACATCCCTCAGATGCTGAAGGAGAAGCTGACTGAACTGAGGAAGCTATGCCATGGGTTGTTTTTTCGGGTGGAAGAGCGCAAGAAGTGGCCTGAACGGTTGTCTGCCCTTGATAATCTCCTCAACCATTCCAGCATGTTCCTCAAGTGAGCAGCCCCTTTGCTTTTCTTCCTAATTCAGTCCTGCCGAGCCTCATTGTCCTTCACCTTCCCATGCCCCGCGTGCACACCCCTGACCCTTCTTCCTCTTGGGCTCACCATCTCCTTTCTGGCTTCCAGGGGTGCCCGGCTCATCCCAGAGATGGATCAGATCTTCACTGAGGTGGAGATGACAACGTTAGAGAAAGTCATCAACGAGACCTGGGTAATCCGGGTGTAAATTCTCACGGGGATCCTCGCCCCGGCAGGGTGTCCGAGCTAGGCAGCATGGGAGATGCCGAGTGATGGGGACTGAGCAGCAGCCGCCACCTCCTGGCCTCACAGCTGATTGCGAAGGGGCCATGACAGATTAGCCCCGAACAAGGGTCATGGCCATGCCCGAGTTGTCAGACTGGAGTAGCAGCAGAGCCCATTCCCATGACGTTAGAGCTCCGAGGAGCTGGGGCTTGAGCTGTACTCAGCAAGTGGGTCTGGGTTCGGGGAGGTGAGGAGGACTGGTCACAGGAAGCAGAAACTTCCTTTTTGGATGTGTGGGGAACGTCTTTGAATCAGAGCTCTAGAAGCGCAGAGACAAGGGAATAATCGAGAGGTTTGGCTAGTCGGTTCCAAGTAAGCCCCAAGCGTGTAGTTTGCTACTCCTTTGTGGAAAGCCTCGGATGCTATTTTGAGGAGCCTGCCTCCCCTTGTGGGGGCTGACAGCCAGGTGGAGTGGACTGGTTTGTGATCTGAGGGCAGAGTCTGAGGCTGGTTGGGGTATATTTCGTCTGTGGCAGATTTCTGAAGGCTCCGGGGCTAGCTCTCAGCTTGTCCTGGCCTCACCCACAGGCCTGGAAGAATGCGACCATGGCCGAGCAGGCCAAACTTCCCGCCACAGAGAAGCCCGTATTGCTCTCAAAAGACATTGAGGCCAAGATGATGGCCCTGGACCGTGAGGTGCAGTATCTGCTCAATAAGGCCAAGTTTACCAAGCCCCGGCCCCGACCCAAGGACAAGAACGGGACCCGGGCAGAGCCTCCCCTCAATGCCAGTGACCAAGCGGAAAAGGTCATCCCTCCACCAGGTGAGGGCAGGGTGCCTGCTGCGGGTGCTACTGGGCAGGAAGAGGCCTCTCCTTCCTGGGACTACATTTTACCCCTGGTTTCCTTCCAGGCCAGACTGAAGATGCAAAGCCTATTTCAGAACCTGAGAAAGAGACTCGTGAGTTGGGGAAAGTGATTGGGAATATGGCTGTTGCTTAACCTAAGGGTTGGCACACTGGCAGGCACAGCTGGTTTCTGGAAGGTCCACAAGCTGTGAAAGACCATTACATTTTTAGGTTATTAGACACACACACACACACGAGCTGTGGCCCAGAGCTCCTAAAACATTTACGTCTGGCTTTTTACAGAAAAAGTTTCCTAACCCCTCTATTAGCCCCTTCCTCCCTTCTGCAGAGGCTAACCTCTTCCTTCCCCAAAGCAGGATCTGAACCGGCAGATGCTGAGCCTCTGGAGCTGGGAGGTCCTGGAGCAGGTGAGCGTGGAACTGGGGCTACCTGGGAAGCCTGGTGGGAGGTCCTGGGGTCAGGGGGATCTGCACAGAATGGGGCCAGGTCACCTCGACTTCACCTGCCGGCATCCCTTTGCTCTTCCCCACTCCCAGCAGAACCGGAACAGAAGGAACAGCCAACAGGACAGAAGCCAACTTTGAAAAATGATGAACTATAACCCCCAGTTCCCATTCATCCTGCCCCCTTCTCCTACCTCCTCTATTTATTAAACATCAAGGGTGGGGGGAGGGGTTGCTCCTGCCCTCACAGGCTTCAGTTCCTTTTCTCTCACCTTGATCAGAGGTGTGGAGAAGGGGACGGAAGGGACAGCTCACCAGTTCCTTCTGCAATGGTTCTGTGGTAAAAACTGAAATTGCTCGATTTCCTAATCCCACCCCTGGTTCCCTACCCATCCAGGCCCTAATTTGGGAAAAATCACTATTATGTCTTAATTCTTTGCCTGTGGGTAGGTGAGAGATTGACCGTGAGGCGTCAACGGACCTGGCAGGGGGAGGGGTGCCCTGGGATATTAGAGAGTCTCCAGTCTTCTCTGTCCTCCTTCCTGCTCCCTCTTCCACCACGAAGTCCGCCCTACAGGGGCCAGTGTCTACAGAGCCTTGGTTACCAGGTCTGGTTTCTGAGTGCCTATCTCTGCTCTTTTCTTCTCCACGGTCTTGTCTTTCCCTAAAAGGCCTCATCCCCAGTGACTCCTCTTCCCATGGTTTCCTTGCCTTCCTGTGGCAAGTTAGGCAGCTGCTCCTCCTGCCCAAGCCCTTCTATCCAGGCAGGCTGCAGCAAAGCTAGATTAATCCCCGCCTGCTTGTGCACCGCACCCCCCCGCCCCCCAGCATTCCCCTCTCCGGTGGCCAGAGTAGGCAGGGAGAAAGCGGAGGAGGAGAGAGATGTGTGAAAAATCCGGAGCTCCCACTTGTGGGCTCTCAGGCCCAGGAGAGCGTGCGGAATGGCTTGCGTGGGATGCCGGCCTCCTGTGAGCACTGTCGGAGTCTGCATCGGCCCAATAGCCTGTTCCTCCATGTCCCTATGACTCTTGGCCCCCTGCTCTCTCCCCTTTTACCCCCCCAGACATAGCCTTTCCCTGGCCCCCTAGCCCCCTGGGCTGACCAAAATGTGCTTTCTACTGTGAGCCCCTATCCCAAGACCCTGGGAAAAGGAGAGGCCGTGGTGTGAATGTAAAAAGGCCACCTTGCCCTTTTCGCGACAGGCCTTGTGGGGGACGGAAAGGGGTAGGGGCTGGCCTGCCTTTCTTGAGTTGCTCTGTTGAGATGGGGGCTCTTGACCCACCGTGCCCATGTTGGGGAGCCTACCCTCCGTATCCCGAATGGAGCAGGAGCCACAGCTGCCACCCAGCTCCCAGGGTAAGGGGGAATCTGGTTGTGTCTGTCTTCTGTCCTTTTTTTTTTCCCTTTTTTTTTTTTTTTTTTTTTTTTGCCACATTGGCAGAAATGAGACTGCAGGGTCCCACCCCGTCCTGTATGTTTGAGTTCTTTCACTAGCGGTTGAGGCTGGTTGGACAGGTTTGAGTCAAATTGTACTTTGGTCCATTGTTAATTGAGAAACTGTTTCAATAAAATATTCTTTTCTACAGTTTTTGTGCCGTGATTTTTTTTAAGTTTTTAAATTTTATTTGTCAGACAGTGAGAGAGCACAAATTGGGGTGGGGGGCAGCAGGCAGAGGGAGAAGCAGGCTCCCTACTGAGCAAGGAGGGTGATGCAGGGCTCCATCCCAGGACCCTGGGGTCATGACCTGAGGTGAAGGCAGACGCTTCATCGACTAGGCTGCCCAGGCATCCCTTGTGCTGTGATTTTTTTTTTTTTTAAGATTTTATTTATTTGACAGAGATCACAAGCAGGCAGAGAGGCAAGCAGAGAGAGAGGGGGAAGCAGGCTCCCTGCTGAGCAGAGTACCCGATGTGGGGCTTGATCCCAGGACCCTGAGATCATGACGTGAGCCAAAGGCAGAGGCTTAACCCACTGAGCTACCCAGGTGCCCCTGTGCTGTGATTTTTTAAACGTTTGTTTCCTGAGTTTAGACAGTCCCATGTTTATTAGAGAAAAATTTTTTTTTTTAAAGATTTTATTTATTTGAGAGACAGAGGTCACAAGTAAGCAGAGAGGCAGGCAGAGAGAGGAGGAAGCAGGCTTCCTGCTGAGCAGAGAGCCCGATGCGGGACTCGATCCCAGGACCCTGGGATCATGACCTGAGCCGAAAGCAGAGGCTTTAACCCACTGAGCCACCCAGGTGCCCCATTAGAGAAAATTTTTAAGAGGAGTTTGAATCTCAACATTACATACACTGGTACCACCACAATATTAACATTTTGGACTTAGTTGAGATTCATATGTATTAAGTTGTTTTGTTTTTTCATGAAAACAAAACTGGTTTTATTTTTCCGCTGACATTTTTTGGACCTCTATGTCCCAGACTTTTTTAGGTGACAATCACTTTTTAAGATGACAACTCCGTTTTGCAAATAAGAAACTGACAGTTCATGGGGCTCCTGGCTGGCTCAGTCAATAGAGCAATGTGACTCTTCATCTCAGGGTTGTGAGTTCAAGCTCCATCTTGGGTGTGAAGCCTACTTACTAACTAGCTAGCTAACTAAATAAGTAAGAAGTTGACAGTTGACAGTTCATAAAGGTTTCAGTTACGGACCCAAGCAATCAGGTGTTAAGTCCCACAGCTATGTCTGAACTTAATTCTGATCTGTTAGCCCTCTCTGTTAACTGCTCTGATAGGAGAAGGTGTTGCTAGACATTCACCACTCTATTAATTCACCAGCACAACTAATTTGGGTTGTTCATCAGTCTTGATGGAACAGTATTTTACCAAAGGAAGATCACTCCGGTCATGAATCGCTTACATATCTAAGATGTTTTTCTCTAAAGGCTAGACAGGTCAGACAAGTTTTAAGCCTGGAAGTCTTTTTTTTTTTTTTTTTTTTTTCTCAATAGACTATTTTTTTGAGCAGTTTCAAGTTCACACCAAAATTGAGCAGAAAGTACAGAGACTTCCCATATGCCCTCTGGCTCCAGACAAGTAGAGTCTCCCCACTGTCACCATCCCCCACCAGAGTAGTATAGTCATAATAATCTATGACTCTATATTGATTCTGTCATCGCTCAAAGTATAGTTTACGTTAGGGTTCAGTCTTGACATTGTACATTCTTCGGTTTTGGACAAATGTAAAATATATGTACCCACCGTTACATGTCATATAGAGTAGTTCCACTGCCCAAAATATCTTCCATACTCAGTCTCCCTCCCTTCCTCCTCCAGCTCCTGGCAACCACAGACCTTTTAGCTGTCTCCATAGTTTTGCCTTTTCCAGAATGTCATCTAGTTGGAGTCAGACAGCCTGTATAGCCTTTCAGACTGGCTACTTCTGCTTAGCAACATGCAAATGCATTTCCTCCATGTCTTCATGGCTCGACAGCTCATTTCTTTGTAGCTCTGAATAATACCCTCTTGTCTGGATGCACCAAGGTGTAGCCATTCACCTAATGAAAGACATCTTGGTTGCTTTTCCAGGTTCTGCCCATCATGAACAAAGCTGCTATAAATCTCTGTCCAGGTTTTATGTTTTTCAACTTGTAGCGGTATGTAATTTTACATATATTTTTATTTTTATTTTTTAAAGATCTTATTTATTTATTTGACAGAGATCACAAGTAGGCAGAGAGGCAGGCAGAAGAGAGAGAGAGGAGGAAGCAGGCTCCTCACGGAGCAGAGAGCCCAATGCAGGGCTCGATCCTAGAACACTGGGATCATGACCTGAGCCGAAGGCAGAGGCTTTAACCCACTCAGCCACCCAGGCGCCCCACATATATTTTTAAATTAATGTCGTAAGCATGCCATTAGCAATTCTTAAATATAAAAGTAGTGGGCTTTTAGTAGCCACTCTTTTGGAAGGATTGATTTTTACATTTTGAGTTTACATTTTGAGTTCTCTAGTTTCTACCATCAGATGGGCATTATTAACAACTCTGTAATACATTGAATAGATAGTCTATGGTTTCCTTAATCTTTCATCTGTTGCTTTCATCTGATAATCTTTCATCTGTTTCTGCTTTTCAGTATTGCAGGTAACAATGACTACCTTTGGGCTCAGTGGTGTTTTCATGATCTCTTAGGTTAGGTTAGAAGGTAGGAATATTTAAGGCAGTGGTTCTCAATTGGGGCAGTTTTCCAGAAGACCTTTGGCAATGCTTGGAGACATTCTGGGCTGTCAGAATGGGGGGCGGGGAGAGGAGGAGAGATATTACTGGTATCTAGTGGACAGATGTCAAGAATGCTGCCAAGCATCCTACCATGCACGGAAGACAGCCCTCCCCACCACAAAGAATTACCTCGCCCAAAATGTCAATAGCATTGATATGGAGAAACCCTAATCTAAATCCTCAAGTATCACCTTCTTTTAATTCTTTGCCATTGTGGATGGGAAGCAGCATCATTCATTGATTAAGGACATGGGTTTTGGTGTCCAATAAATTAGGAACTAGGTAGTAACCTATTCCTGAGACAAATCATTTGGCTTTGATTTTTCTTTTTGAAGGAAGATGAGACCCAACCTCACATTGTTTCTTTCTTTATTTCTTTTTTTCCAGATTTTATTTATTTATTTATTTGGAGAGAGAGAGAGAAAACAAGCAGACAGAGTGGAGGGCAGAGGCAGAGAGCTCCCTACTAAGCAAAGAGCCCAATGAGGGACTCAATACCAGGACCCTGGGACCATGACCTGAGCCAAAGGCTGAGGCTTAACCGACTGAACCACTCAGGTGCCCCCCTCACATGGTTTCTAAAACCAACACAACATTAGTACTTTAATTTTGCCAACCTGATAAATCAAAAAGTGGCTTCGGTTTTATTTTAGAATTGAGGTTGAACATCTTAAGTGCTGCTTGTATTTTCTTTCTCTGTGAGCTGTCGCTCCTTACCTCTTGCCCCTTTTTTTCTGTTAGGTTCTATTGGTCTTAATGACCTTTCAGGATTCTCACTCTATTAAGGAAATCAGTCCTTAATCCATGAATTGTAAATATATCTTACCCAGTTTAGGTTTTGACTCTGTATATGGTCTTTCGAGTAAATTTTATTTTAGGTAGAATTTACCATTATTTTTGAATGGCTTTTAAACATTTGTTGTGGTGTGTTCATCGCCATTCCAAGATTATAAGAATGTTTCCATGCTTTTGTCTAGTATTTATGGTTTTTTGTGTCTACACTTTGGATCCACCTAGAGTTTATGTTACTGTAAGGTATGAAGCCATGATCTGATTAGCCAGTATTCCAATACAATTTAAATCTGGGGTTTTTTTTCTAGGCTGTTAGGGAGAGCCACCTTTTTTTTTTTTTAAGATTTTATTTATTTATTTATTTCACAGACAGAGATGACAAGTAGGCAGAGAGGCAGGCAGAGAAAGAGGGAAAAGCAGGCTCTCTGCCGAGCAGAGAGCCTGATGCAGGGCTCGATCCCAGGACCCTGGGATCATGACCTGAGCCGAAGGCAGAGGCTTTAACCCACTGAGCCACCCAGGCACCCCAGAGAGCCACCTTTATTATCTAACAAGTTCTCAGATGGATTTAAGCTTATATTAGAATTTTTAATTATGTTTCAATGATACTTTTTAGTACTGCACAGCTTTAGGGCACCTGACTGGCTCAGTCAGAAGAGCATACAGCTCTTGATCTTGGGGTGATGAGTTCGAGCCCCATGTTGGGAGTAGAGATTACTTATATAAATCAACTTAAAAAATAATGTATGGTTTTAATTATTATAGTTTTATTCTCTTTTTAAGATTTTATTTATTTATTTGAGAGAGAGCATAAGAAGAGAGAAGGTCAGAGGGAGAAGCAGACTCCCCATGGAGCAGGGAGCCCAATGTGGGACTCAATCCTAGGGCTCCAGGATCATGACTTGAGCGAAAGGCAGTCGCTTAACCAACTGAACTACCCAGGCGCCTTGGAGTTTTATACTTTTTAATAACCTCATTATACTTTAAGAAATGTCTTGGGCATCTTCCTTATTTTTTTCCCAACAGCTTCAGAATTGGCTTATCTGAGAGGCAGCAAGAATGCGTGACTTAAATCCTGACTGCCGCTTATTAGCCCTGTGATGTGGGTGTTTCTTTGCCTCTTGCCTCAGTTTTCCCATAAAAATTAGACCTACCTCATAAGGTTGCTTGGGAGAGTTAACAATATATATCTAATATATCTAATAATATAGAAAAGCTCTCAGAGCAGGGCCAAGGACCTAATGAACACTGTCTAAATGTTTGCTATTGTTATTAGCCAGTTCAAGAATCCTGCAAAAAGGGGCGCCTGGGTGGCTCAGTGGGTTAAAGCCTCTGCCTTCAGCTCGGGTCATGATCCCAGGGTCCTGGGATTGAGCCCCGCATCGGGCTCTCTGCTCAGCAGGGAACCTGCTTCCCTTCCTCTCTCTGCCTGCCTTTCTGCCTACTTGTGATCTCTGTCTTTCAAATAAATAAATAAAATCTTTAAAAAAAAAAAAAAAGAATCCTGAAAAAAATTATAAATGATGGAAACTGGAGATAGTAAGCAGAGGAATTGAGACTAAGGAGTTTACTTTGTTAAGGGGACATTATCAATTTTTTTAAAAGATTTTATTTATTTATCAGAGAGAGAGGGAGAGCGAGCAAGCACAGGCAGACAGAATGGCAGGCAGAGTCTGAGGGAGAAGCAGGCTCCCTGCTGAGCAAGGAGCCCGATGTGGGACTCAATCCCAGGACACCGGGATCATGACCCGAGCTGAAGGCAGCTTCTTAACCAACTGAGCCACCCAGGCGTCCCGGGGACATTATCAATTTTGGAAACCTTACAGAATAGAGAAAAAAGTAAATGTAAGTGTGGTTCTTAATAATTAAGGATATGCTGCCTCCGGAAGGCTCGCTTTATTTTATTTTATTAAAAAAATTTTTTTATTTGTTTTGGGAGGGAGAGAAGCAGAGAATCTCAAGAAGACTCCCCACTGAGAGTGGAGTCCAATGCAGGGCTTGATCTCACAACCTTGAGATCATGACCTGAGCCAAAACAAGAGCTGAACACTTAACCACCTGAGCCACCCAGGTACCCCAACTCACTTTATTTTTAAAAAAATATTTATTTATTGGGGCACCTGGGTGGCATAGTTGGTTACACATCTGCCTTTGGCTCAGGTAATGATCCTGGGGTCCTGGGATCAAGCCTCTCATCAGGCTCCCTGGTCAGCAGGGAGCCTGCTTCTCCCTCTCCCACTCCTCCCCACTTGTGCTCTCTCTCTCTGTCAAATAAATAAATAAAATCTTTTAAAATATTATTTAATCTCTACACTCAACATGGGGCTTGAACTCATGACCCTGAGATCAAGAGTGACATGGTCTACCAACTGAGTCAGCCAGGCGTCTCCAAAAGACTCACTTTGGATCAAAGACACCAATAGGTTGAAAGTGAAAAAATGGAAAATCATATTTTATGTAACTAAAAAAGAGCTGGAGTGGCTCTATCAATTCAGACAAAATAGACTATAAGTCAAAAGAGACTTAAGAAAGACATTCTTGGGGCATCTGGGTGGCTCAGTGGGTTAAGCTTCTGCCTTCAGCTCAGGTTATGATCTCAGGGTCCTGGCATCGAGCCCCACATCAGGCTCTCTGCTCAGTGGGGAGCCTGATTCCTCCTCTCTCTCTCTCTTTCTCTCTGCCTGTCTCTCTGCCTACTTGTGATCTCTTGTCTGTCAAATAAATAAATAAAATCTTTTTAAAAAGACATTCTCCATATACTTTTATTACATACATATTTTTTCCTTGTTATAAGAGACAAACGCAGTATGTTAATAAGAGAGTCAGTTAATCAAGGAGCTATAACAATTATAAACGTATATACCAAACAAAAGAGGCCCCCAAAATATAAAGCATGAAAAGACATTCAGTGAAAAATTAAAGGAAGAGGGGCACCTGGCTGGCTCAGTTGGTTACATGTCTGCCTTTAGCTCATGACATAATCTTGGGGTCCTGGGATTGAGCCCTGCATCAGGCTCTCTGCTCAGCTGGGAATCTGCTTCTCCCTCTCCCTCTCCGTCTGTACCCCACTCCCCCAATCAATCAATCAATCAATCAATAACTTAAAAAAAAAGAACTGAAGGAAGAAATAGACAATTCCACAATAATAGTTGAGATTTCGATACCCTATTTGCACTGATGGATAGAACTTCTAGATGAAAGATCAGTAAGAAAACAGAGGACTTTAACCTCACCATAAATCAATTAGACCCAAAAGACTTCACCCAATAATAAAACATTCTGCCCAACAACAGCAGAATAGTCTTTCTTCTCTATTGTACATAGAATATTCTTCAGGATGGACTATATTTTAGGTCACAAAAAAAGTCTCAATAAATTCTAAAAGACAGAAATCATACAAACTATCTTCATGGACACAATGAAGGGCAGCTAGAAATCAATAACAGATGGAAAACTGGAAAACCCACAGATATGTAGAAAGTAAGTGGTACAATCTTAAAGAACCAATGGGTCAAAGAAGGAATCACAAGGGAAATTAGAATATACCTTCAGACAAATGACAGTAACAAGGGAGACAGTAAAAAGATCAGTGGTTTCTAGGGGCTGGTGGGGAGGGAGAGAGGAACAGATGGGGGACAAGCTTTTCAGGGCAATAAAAGTATCCTGTAGACTGTAATGGTGACTGCATGGTGTTATTTGTCCAAACCCCAAAAATGTACTACACCAAAAGGGAGCCCTAATGTAAACTGTAGACTCTGGGTGATAATGATATGTCCATTCAGATTAATTAATAAAGTCTACACACACACACACACACACACACACACACACTTGCATGCACACATACATACACACAACATACCCAAACCTGTGGGATTCACAGAAAGCAATGCACAGAGGGAAATTTATAGCAGTAAATGCCTATATATAAAAAGAATAAACATCTTGGGGCACCTGGGTGACTCAGTGGGTTAAAACCTCTGCCTTCAGCTCAGGTCATGATCCCAGGTCCTGGGGTCGAGCCCCACATCAGGCTCTCTGCTCAGCAGGGAGTCTGCTTCCACCTCTCTCTCTCTCTCTGCCTGCCTCTCTGCTACTTGTGATCTCTGTCTGCCAAATAAATAAATAAAATCTTTTAAAAAAATCTCCAACACAGAAAACTCCAAGACCAGATGTTTTCACTGGTGAATTTTACCAAATGTTTAGAGATGAATTAACAGGGCACCTGGGTGGCTCAGTCAGTTGAATGTCTGCCTTCGGCTCATGGCCTGATTTTGGGCTCCTGGGGGATTGAGTCCCACATTGAGCTCTCTGCTCAGCAGGGAGCCTGCTTCTCCCTCTCCCTCTGCCTGCTGCTCCCCTTGCTTGTGCTCTCTCTCTCTCTTTCAAATAAATAAATAAATAAATTTAAAAACTTAAAAAGATAAAGACAAATTACCACCACTCCTTCTCAAACTATTCAGAAATCAAACAGGAGCAAATACTTCCTGACTCATTCTATGAGGAAGACAGTAGCTTGACACCAAAGCCAGAACAAGGCACTACAGAAATGAAAACCATAATCAGTATGCTTATGAATAAAGAGGCAAAAATCTTAAAAAATACATATACTGACAAAACAAATTAAGCAGTATATTAATCGGACCATATTGCATGACCAAATGAGACTTATCCCAGGCATACAAGGGTAGTTTCATATGTGAAAATCAATCAGTATAATGTACCACCTTAACAGAATGAAGAGAAAAAACACATGATCATCTTAACTGCTGCAAAAAAAAGCATCTGACAAAATCCATCACTCTTCCATGATAAAAAAAAAAAAAAAAAACCACTAAAATATCTAGGAGTAGAAAGGGATTATCTTAACATGATAAAGGCCATATTTGGAAAAACCCATAGTGAACATCATACTCAATGACGGAAGCTTTCCCTCTAAGCTCAGGAATAAGACAAGGGTGTTTGTGTTCACCACTTACATTTAATATAGTTCTAAAAGTTCTAGACAGAACAATTAAGTAAGAAAAGAGATCAAAGCCATCCAAGTTGGAAAGGAAGTAAAACCATCTCTGTTCACAGATGACTTGATCTTCTATGTAGAAACTTTATGGAAACCACAGAAAATCTGTTAGTATTTTTTTTAAGATTGTATTTACTTGTTAGAGAGAACACAAGCAGGAGGAGCAGCAGGCAGAGGGAGAAGCAGGCTCCCCGCTGAGCAGGGAGCCCAATGAGGGGCTTAATCCCAGAACTCTGGGATCACGACTGGAACTAAAAGCAGACACTTACCCATCTGAACCATCCAGATGCCCCTTCCCAGATTAATTTAGAGATTCAAGACAGTATCTATCAAAATTCCAGTGAGTTTCTTTGCAGAAACAGATCATCTGATCCTAAAATTCATCTGGAAATTCAAGGGACCCCAACTATCTAAAGCAATCTTGAAAACGGAGGACAAAGTTTAGGACCCACAATTCCAGTTTCAAAATGTAAAGCTACGGTAATCAAAACAGTGTAGTACTGGCATATAGATATACATACAGACTAATGGAATAGAACTGGGAGACGAGAAATGAACCCCTACGTATATACTCAATTGAATTTTGACAAGAGTGTCAAGACAATGCAATAGGGAAAGAACACTCTCTTCAGCCAATGGTGCTGGGAAACTAGATTTCCACATGCAAAAAAATGTAATTGGAACCTTACCTCATGCCATATACAAAAACTAACTCAAAACAGGTCAGGGGATGGGGCACCTGGGTGGCTCAGTGGGTTAAAGCCTCTGCCTTCTGCTCAGGTCATGATCCCAGGGTCTTGGGATTGAGCCCCACGTCGGGCTCTCTGCTCAGCAGGGAGCCTGCTTCCCTTCCTCTCTCTGCCTACCTCTTTGCCTAATTGTGATCTCTGCCTGTCAAATAAATAAATAAAATTAAAAAACAAACAAACAAACAAACCAGGTCAGGGGCACCTGGGTGGCTCAGTGGGTTGAGTGTCTGACTTTTGACTTCAGCTCAGGTGTTGATCTCAAAGTTGTGAGTTCAAGCCCCACTTAAAAAAAAAATATATATATATATATATATATTTTTTTTAATTTTTTTAAAATATATATATATATATTTATATATATATATATATATATTTTTTTTTAAAGTGGGGCTTGAACTCACAACTTTGAGATCAACACCTGAGCTGAAGTCAAAAGTATATATATATATATATATATATATATATAAAATAACAAACAGGGGCGCCTGGGTGGCTCAGTCATTAAGCATCTGCCTTCTGCTCAGGTCATGATCCCAGGGTCCTGGGATCAAGCCCTGCATCCGGCTCCCTGCTCCACCGGAAGCCTGCTTCTCCCTCTCCCACTCCCTCTGCTTGTGTTCCCTCTCTCGCTGTCTCTCTCTGTCAAATAAATAAATAAATAAATATCCTACAAAAAATACCAAACAGATCAAAGACCTAAATTTAAAAGTTAATACTATAAAAAACTTAGAGGAAAACGTAGGGGGATTTGGATTTGGATTTGGCAATTGTTGTATAATATGTATAAATATGACCCTGAAGGCAATAAATAAAAAAAACAATAAAAGAAAAATAGGCGAGGTGCCTGGGTGGCTCAGTGGGTTAAGCCTCTGCCTTCAGCTCGGGTCATGATCCCAGGGTCCTGGGATTGAGCCCCGCATCGGGCTCTCTGCTCGGCAGGGAACCTGCCTCCCCCTCTCTCTCTGCCTGCCTCTCTGCCTACTTGTGATCTCTGTCTGTCAAATAAATAAATAAAATCTTAAAACAAAAACAAAAACAAAACCTGTCTGACTGACCTGAGCTGAAGGCAGACACTTAAGGACTGAGCCACCCAGGCACCCCTATAAAGTAAACTACTTCTGTTGGAAGTACAGTGGTTTCCTGGAGGAAACACATCCATGTAGTTGTTTGAGCTGCGAGCTGAATTAGCCTCTTTTTTCATGGAACACCAGTTTTACTGGAAAGAACACCTGAGAAACAAGTCATGGTTATTGGGACTCCGGTATTTCCCAGACATTTTGTACAAAATGTATCAAGTGATCCCATCCCTTCAGGGAAAACAACTGACAGTATTTGCTGCCAAAAATAAAATTTGAGCTTGAAGGCTTCCTACTCTTTTAACCCTTTTCCAATAAAACCAGTGGTGGTCCTCTTTGGAGAACAGTGTGGAGATTCCTCAAGAAATTAAAAATAGACCTTCCCTATGACCCTGCCATTGCACTCCTGGGTATTTACCCCAAGGATACAGATGTAGTGAAAAGAAGGGCCATCTGTACCCCAATGTTCATAGCAGCAATGGCCACGGTCGCCAAACTGAGGAAAGAACCAAGATGCCCTTCAACGGATGAATGGATGAGGAAGATGTGGTCCATATACACTATGGAGTATTATGCCTCCATCAGAAAGGACGAATACTCAACTTTTGTAGCAACATGGACGGGACTGGAAGAGATTATGCTGAGTGAAATAAGTCAAGCAGAGAGAGTCAATTATCATATGGTGTCACTTATTTGTGGAGCATAACAAATATCATGGAGGACAAGGGGTGTTAGAGAGGAGAAGGGAGTTGGGGTAAATTGGAAGGGGAGGTGAATTACGAGAGACTATGGACTCTGAAAAACAATCTGAGGGGTTTGAAGTGGCGGGGGGTGGGAGGTTGGGGTACCAGGTGGTGGGTATTATAGAGGGCACGGATTGCATGGAGCACTGGGTGTGGTGAAAAAATAATGAATACTGTTTTTCTGAAAATAAATAAATTGAAAAAATTAAAAACAGTGGTGGTATTACCAAATATATATTTTTTGGTATTATGTAATGAAATGCATTAACATTGGGAAGATCTGCAAAATTCAGTGAACCAACCACTTCCAAATGATGAATACATGATGTTAAAAAAATCATGCATGCGGGGCGCCTGGGTGGCTCAGTCAGTTGAGCATATGACTCTTGATTTTGGCTCAGGTCATGATCTCAGGGTCATGGAGATCAAGCCCTGCCTGGGGCTCTGTGTTGGGCATGGAGCCCACTTAAGATTCTCTCCCTCACCCTCTCCCTCTGTCCCTCCTCCCACTGGATGTACACACACACTCTAAAAAAATAAAAAATTATGCATGTGTAAAATACCCATTTTTAGTACAAGATAGACCAATAGATTTTAACTTATCAGAATATGAAAACTTCATTGACTTGGTTTTAGATTCCACATTGCAGCCAGTCTTTAAGAAACTAACATTTGTTTAGCTTTGTGTAGTATCAAAAAAGAATATTTACAAATATCTGGAAAGGTTGGGGAACCTGGGTGGCTCAGTGGGTTAAGCCTCTGCCTTCAGCTCAGGTCATGATCTCAGGGTCCTAGAATCGAGCCCCACATCAGGCTCTCTGCTCAGCAGGGAGCCTGCTTCCTCCTCTCTCTCTGCCTGCCTCTCTGCCTACTTGTGATCTCTCTCTCTCTCTCTCTGTGTCAAATAAATAAATAAAATCTTAAAAAAAAAAAAACTGTTAAAGGAATCCAGTAACAATGGAAGAAATTGAAGCCTAGAAAGAGTAGGCGCACAGATGAAGGTATCAATGTAAGAACCCATAGATGACTAATTACAAAGAGATACACTTTACAGTATAGAAATCAGATGAGCACCATTTTAACTAAATGATCAAACTTATTCCAAGCCTCCTGTTGTGGTATATCAGCGTCCACTCAGAACATCCACCAAAAACTGCTTAACATGACACTTACTGCAACAACAGTTGGACAAATCTATATTGAGAGACATTCTGCAAAAACAACTGACCTAGGGGCGCCTGGGTGGCTCAGTGGGTTAAGTCGCTGCTTTCGGCTCAGGTCATGATCCCAGGGTCATGGGATTGAGCCCCGCATAGGGCTCTCTGCTCAGCGGGGAGCCTGCTTCCTCCTCTCTCTCTGCCTGCCTCTCTGCCTGCCTCTCTGCCTGCTTGTGATCTCTCTCTGTCAAAGAAATAAATAAAATCTTTAAAAAAAAAAAACTGACCTAGACTCTTTTTCATTATTTAATTAAAAAATTTTTTTTACCCTCTTGAAAAATATTAAAGTCATGAAAGTTTTTTTCTTTTTCTTTCTTTCTTTTTTTTTTTTTTTTTTGGTTACTGGGAAACTTCTTTCTCTTTATTTAGGCCTTAGGAAGAAAGTTAACTTTGGTCACATATTATGCCAAAAAATCCAGTTTTAAATAGATAGGACCACATGATCAGAGAAATGATTTCTTCTGTAAAATTTGGCCAAATTTTATAAAAAAATATGATATACAGTGTTTCACATTGTATAAAGATTGCTTGGAATCATAACACTCCAAATGTATGATAGTTACAATCCACCCCAACAGATGTCAAAAGTATTTGCTTTCATGTTGCTTTGGTCCAAAGACCAGTACCTAATCTTGTGCCAACATTAATTTAGATTTTTAAAAAAAGATTTCATTTATTTATTTGACATAGAGAGATGCAGCGAGAGAGGGAACACAAGTTGGGGATGTAGGAGGGGAAGAAGAAGGTTCCCAGCTGTGCAGGAAGCCTGGTGTGGGGCTCGATCCCAGGACCCTCAGATCATGACCCAAGCCAAAGGCAGATGCCCAACAACTGAGCTACCCAGGCGCCCTGTGTTTTCATATTCTTTGGGTAAGTACCCAGTAGTGGAATTACTGGATCATATGGTAACTCTATTTTTAACTTTTTGAGGAACCTCCGTACTGTTTCCCAGAGTGGCTGCACCGGATTGCATTCCCACCAACAGTGCATGGGGGTTCCTTTTTCTCCACATCCTCGCCAACACTTGTTTTTTGTGTTTTTGATTTTAGCCATTCTGACAGGTATGAAGTGTGATATCTCATTGTGGTTTTGATTTGCATTTCCCTGATGATGAGTGCTGTGGAGCATCTTTTCATGTGTCTGTTGGCCATCTGGATGCCTTCTTTGAAGAAATGTCTGTTTGTGTCTTCCATCCATTTTTTAATTAAAATTTTTTAAGTTTACCTATTTATTTTTGAGTAATCTCTGTACCCAACATGGGGCTTGAACTCACAACCCTGAGATGAAGAGTCACATGCTCTACTGACCGAGTCAGTCAGGTGCCCCTCATCTGCCCATTTTTAAGTGTGATTATTTGTTCTTCAGTGTTGAGCTGTATAAGTTCTTTATATATTTTGGGTACTAATGCTTTATTGGATATGTCACTTGCAAATATCATCCCATTCAATAGTAGATTGTCTTTTAGTTTTGTTGAGGACACTTCATCAGGGGGCTCAGTAGCTTGGAGTTCTTTAGCTGATTCTTTCTCTGTGAATCACTTTCTGACTCATCTGGACTTTCAGGATCAGGTGAATCACCATCACCTCATCTCCAGCCACAACACCTTCTCCATCATGATCTCCTACCTCACCAGAGCCAAGTCTACAAGGTCCTCAGTATCTTCCTGATAATTTACTATCCATACTTTGCAGGTATCAAGACTCTGATTCTTCATTAATTTCTTGTTTTCTCCTAGGTCGGCTCCTCCCAATTGTCTAGATCCAAGACAGCCATCTGGGAGGCTGAATGATTTACCCGTGTGGATGGGAATCTCTGACAGCATTCATCATTTCAGGGACCCAGACAGAAAGGAGGGGAAATGCTGATCACACTAAGGGTTCTCATCAGAATCCAATCAAGGATTGTACATTGCATGTAGTTATCATACTGCAGTGTTTTATAATCTCATTTTAAAATTTTTCATGAGGCCTTCTGCTTGGGCTGGTGGCAGATTATGGGCGTCTCCTCCCTTCCTGGGACCACCTTCCCAATTTAAAACTTCTTTGCTGTTAACTTTGGAATACTTAAAATTCTTTCAGCAATTCTCCAGTGGTCTCTATGAAAGCAATGATCTGAATTTTCTTAATTCTTATCTAAATCTTCTATTGAGGGGCACCTGGCTGATTCAGTCGGTGTCACCTAAGACTCTTGATCTCCGGGTTGAAAGTTCAAGTCCCATGTTGGGTGCAGAGATTACTTTAGCAATTACAGGTTTTTTTTTTTTTTTAGATTTTATTTATTTATTTGACATAGAGAGAGAGAGATCACAAGTAGGCAGAGAGTCAGGCAGAGAGAGAGAGAGAGAGAGAGAAGCAGGCTCCCCGCTGAGCAAAGAGCCTGATGCGGGCCTTGATCCCAGGACACTGAGATCATGACCTGAGCCAAAGGCAGTGGCTTAATCCACTGAGCCATCCAGGCGCCCCACAATTACAGTTTTTAAAAAATCTTCTTAAAAAAAATATCTTCTTCTGAGTCCTCACAACAAACCTATGAGGTTTATAAAAAACTGGGGCTCATAGAGATTATTACCAAAGGTCACATTGTTAAAATGTAGTGGGTCTGGGATTAGAATTTAATGTTTATTTCCAGCCAGGTACTTTTAAACACTCCGTCTATTTTATCTTAACCCCGTTCCCAACAGTCTGATTACAAATTAAATGTTCAGATTGTGCTTACTGAGGACTGCCTTAACTTCTTACAGAAAAGACTGTGCTCTCTACAAGACCTTTCCCAGACTGTGAACAACGCGGGAGCAGTGGTAGTGCACTCACTAAAAACGGATTTGTGGAAAGCCATCAGTTAAGAAGGGAACATACGAATACTGCCCCTAAGGGGCGCTGTCCTCGCCCAAGGACCTATACCTCTCGCAAGAGTAGGACTAAACGCTGAAGGGTGGACTTGGCTCTCAGCCAGCAAGGCGCCGGCAGAGGGCCCGCCCCCAGCGCACGCGCATGCGCCCGCGGGCCCTGCCGTCCCGCTCTATCCTACTTCGGCTCCCGCCCGCGTCCAGGTAGCGGGCTGAATGCGGGGGAGGGGCGCCGCGAGAAGGCGGGGCTGGAGGGGGAGTCTCGGGTCTTTGGGCTCCTTTGTTAGAGCCCCAGCAAAGGTTGCCCTAACTTCCGATACGAACCGGAGCTGTTCCTGCAGCTGCCCCTTCCCGGGCGGGGGTTAGTTCCTGGGTCTGGGGGTTCCCGGGGGCGCTGCCCGTGACCAGCACGCACCTGCTTCTTTTCGTCGCACCATTCCGGTGTCTCCGCACCTCTCCAGCTCCTGCACCCGGGCCCGTGGGCTTCCAGCCCGAGTCAGGTGTCCCGGGTAGCTTGAGGACACGGGGCTGGGCAGGTGCCGAGAGCCTGCGCCTGGCCCCATCCTGCCGGGCTGAGCCACTCGGAGCCCGAAGCGAGGAGCCTCCGGGAGACTACGTGCGGTCGCCTGCCTCGCTCGTGCCTACGCCTTCTGCTCCTATTGCTTTCCCAACCGAGCGGAGAAGCCGGGGGCGTGTTGCCTGGGCCCTGCAAAGCGGGCTGGCTCGCGGCTGCCGCCTGAAGTCCGCGGGGTGCACCTTCCCGCCCATGGGCCATGCTGTCACAAACCCTGCAGTCCCCAGCCGGCCGGAGGGCACCCCATCCTGACGTTCCAGGGTAAAGGGACCAGAGACCGCTGAGTGGCCCCGCCAGGACCCCAGCCTTCAGGGCAGCATTCATTGCAACACAGGGCCTGCAAAGGGAAGTTTCTCTTGCTTACAGGTCTGCAACTATCCATAAACAGTTACACCCGAATATGAATGTGCGATGAGCCCTGGGAGTCACTTGAGTCAGTCCTAGGGAGTCGGGTTGTTGGGGGTTTGTGTCTCATTAAGTGTGTGTGTGGAAACTACCCCGGCACCTAATGCAGTGCTAAGCAACCAGTAAGCCCTTCCTAAACTTGGTTGGATGAATGAGAAGGTAGGTGACTGAGGGAGCAGGGCTAGCGAGGGCATCTCTGGTTATCCCACCCCTGCCTCCCCTGGGCTCCTGCAGACAAAAGTAATTAGGTTGAACTTTTAATCACAGCTGGTTTCACAGGCGGGCAGACAAGGAAAAGCAGAGGAACGCAGAAGTTCTGGGGACACAGCATGCTGGCTGGTGCTGGCTCACTGGCAGTGCCTCCCTCCGCGACCCCCTCCAGCCCCCACCTCTTCCCCAGTCAGTAATCTGCTGTTTTCTTGTCGCCCTCAGGACACTGGGTTCCCTACAAGCCGTCCCAGGCTTAATGATTGTCCAGAAGGTGGCTATAAAGGGAGCCTGGGAGGCTGGGTGGAGGAGGGAGCAGAGAAAGCCTAACTCAGCAGATCTGGGCACCGAGAGAGCCACCGGCAGGAGCTGTGGTCAGAGGCTCCGGGTCCTGGGCAGTGGGGCGCGCTCCCTTCCACCATGGCGGCCCAAGGCTACGGCTATTACCGCACTGTGATCTTCTCAGCCATGTTCGGAGGCTACAGCCTGTACTACTTCAACCGCAAGACCTTCTCCTTTGTCATGCCATCATTGGTGGAGGAGATCCCTCTGGACAAGGATGACTTGGGTGAGCCCTGGTGGGGTAAGGGGGTGGGCCCTGGGACCCAGGACTAGTAGGACAAATTGGGTGTTTGTGGCTGTGTGGAGGGTCCGTGTGCAGCAGAGGACGGGGGGGGGGGCAGCCTGCAGGTTCTGACTGAGGGGACTCTGACCATGTACCTGGGTAAGGGCGAGGAACTAGGCATGTGCTCTCCACGTGCCTGAGGAGTGCTGCTCATCTGATGTGTCCTTGTGTGCCTGTGGCCCACGAGTGCCCCCAGAGACATGGCTTATTCTGAGTGTGTTGAGGGTCACCCTGCACAGTTTCCACACTGCGTGGGGGCATGCTAAGACTGCGGGGTGCCTGCTGGCCATTGACGTTGTGAGCAATGGAAACTGGGGAGTTGGCAAAATGACTTCACATGGCCCACCAGGTGACATTTCAGGAGGAGGAAGGTCCTTGACTCCACTTCTAAGCTCCTGAGATAGGGAAACAGAACTTCCAGAAGCCCTGGGTTGGAGCCAGTGTGAGGGGGAAATGTCATCAGGCATTTGTAAATCCCAGGGAGGGGGGCTGCCTGCTTTTCCCTTCTTGCCTCCTGACAGCTGCAGCTGGAACTCTACAGGAGGCTGCAAATCATGGGTCAGCCTGGGGCTAGCGCTGGTGGCGAGGAGCGGGGCCCCGGGAACCCAGCACAGGTTCTTCCGAGCCATCTGGGAGGGGACCTGTCTCACCCTGCCTGGCACCTCGCCACACCTGACCCCATGCCTTCCTCCAGCCCTCCTCCGCCTCTGCCCCAGCCCCTAACTCCCCAGGCGTCCCGCGTCCTGCTCTCCCCCCTGCAGGGCTCATCACCAGCAGCCAGGCGGCAGCCTATGCCATCAGCAAGTTTGTGAGCGGGGTCCTGTCTGACCAGATGAGTGCTCGCTGGCTCTTCTCTTCGGGGCTGCTCCTGGTGGGCTTGGTCAATATAGCGTTTTCCTGGAGCTCCGTGGTACCTGTCTTTGCTGCTCTGTGGTTCCTCAACGGCCTGGCACAGGGGCTGGGCTGGCCTCCATGTGGGAAGATCCTGCGGAAGGTGCGTGCCTGCTTCCGGGGAGCTTCTTTAGACTGGCACAGAGGATGCCTGAGGAGCATGTGGGAGCACCGGCACCCCCATTCTGGGGCAGCAGGTTCCCTGGGAGTTCCAGTCCAGCTCCTATTGCTTGTCAAGATATTTTAGGAGCTAAACATGGTGGGATCGGGTGGCAGATGAGGGAATTGGCCCTGCCAAGTAGAAGCGCCTTCTTCCTCATCCCTGTAATGTGAGCTCCTAGGTCTGCCCCACCTGACCTGCACCTTCAGCGTGTTGAATGTGGGCACCTCCTCCATCCCCTCTTTCCCACAGTGGTTCGAACCATCTCAGTTTGGCACTTGGTGGGCCATCCTGTCCGCCAGCATGAACCTGGCTGGAGGGCTGGGCCCTATCTTGGCCACCGTCCTCGCCCAGAGCTATAGCTGGCGCAGCACGCTGGCCCTGTCGGGGGCCCTCTGTGTGGTGGTCTCCTTCCTCTGCTTCCTGCTCATCCACAATGAACCTGCCGACGTCGGACTCCGAAACTTGGACCCCACCCCCTCCAAGGGCAAGAAGGGTGAGCACCCACCCAAGCCGGTGATTGGGGCACCTTCATTCATCATTCATTTGGCAGACTTTCACTGAGGACTGGCTGTATGCCTGGCCCCAGGCTAGCCAATGGCAGCAGGGGGAGGGATGGTGATGGCGAGTTGGTGGGGAGTAAATAAAACTTCGTTCCAAGAGACACTTAAGTACCAGACAAGTGGCAGAGCCAATAAATGCTGTGACTCACGTTATATCCTGGTCCTTCCTCACAGCAGAGTTAGACTTCCCTGTCCTGGACAGCATCCCAAGCTTAAATGGCTCAGATGCCTTCCGCCATGTGCCTTGGTCCTCAGTTTCTCTCTCATTTGCTGAGGCTTGCAGTGGAGGGGACAGGGCAGATCAGTGGGCAAAGGGGTGCCCTCCTGCTGGTGCCTGGCTATGGGGATGGACTCTGGCCCTGTGGCTAGTTAATGAGTGGTGGGGGCTCAGTCAGGGCAGAGCAGCAAGAACAGAGCCTGAGGCCTGGCCTCCTCCTGCCCCCAGGCTCCTCGAAGGAGGAGAGCACCTTACAGGACCTGCTGCTGTCCCCCTACCTCTGGGTGCTCTCCACTGGCTACCTTGTGGTATTTGGAGTAAAGACCTGCTGCACTGACTGGGGCCAATTCTTCCTGATCCAGGAGAAAGGACAGTCAGTCCTCGTGGGTAAGATGAGTGTTGGAGCAGGGGTGGGCCTAGGGAGCAGGATGGGAAACTCAGGCCCAGCTTCTCTCTATCCGAGGCCAGGCACCACCCAGAGAGTTGCGGCCAGTCACCCTTGGGGACCTGTACCTCTCTGGGTTCCAGCCAGTCGGACAACTCCAGTGTGTTTAACCCCCTTCCACTCTTCCTTTCCCTCTTCCCACCACAACTCCTTACTCCAGGTAGCTCCTACATGAGTGCCCTGGAGGTTGGGGGCCTTGTAGGCAGCATCGCAGCTGGCTACCTGTCCGACCGGGCCATGGCAAAGGTGAGTGGGCAGAGGGGACAGGAAGGAGGAGGTTCCCTTTAAATCTTCCCAGCATGACTGGGACAGGCACCAGAGAGGCGGGAGCCCTGGGGCATGGGCAGGCTGGCATATGGGTGGGGGGAGGCTGGAATGATTCCACGCAACTCTTACCTGCTGAGGATATGGTGGCAAGGTAAGGCTCTTGGGGAAAGGGTTTTAACGGATGTCAAGGAGGGCCAGAATTTGTCTCAGCTTGGCAGCGGGGTTCTCTACAGGCCGAGGGAAGCTGGGGTTGAGGAGACAGTAGGTGCCGCTTGCTAGCACGCGTCCCCAAGGTGGAGGAGGGGATGTGGTGGAGTTTGGCCTCGGGATATAATGAGCAGGTCCCAGGGCCTCCCAGAGCTGCCCGGGGCCAAGAACTGTGGTGGGATTGCCAAAAACCTGTCAGCAGAAGCCCTGCCATGTCAGAGTCCAGGGGCAGATGTTGCCTGCTGCTTCTGGGGCGTGACACTGCTGGGCCTGTATCCACAGGCGGGGCTGTCCATCTACGGGAATCCTCGCCACGGCCTGTTGCTGTTCATGATGGCTGGCATGACCGTGTCCATGTACCTCTTCCGGGTAACTGTGACCAGTGACTCCCCCAAGGTAAATGGGGAGCACCTGGCCTGCCACTGGCACAAGGCTGAGAGAGCAAGGGCCAGTGACTGTCAGGTTCCCTGTCCCTGACTACCCTGGCCCAGGCCTTTCTCTGCCTCTCAGATTTCCCTTTCCAGTTCTGGTTTACCTCGTGCCCTCTGTACTCTGGCGCTCCTCCTGGACTTGGGGCCTGGTTTTCTTCTCTTCCCTGTGCTCCTCTAGGATGTTGCTTTCTGGACTCCAGCTCTTCACCCTCTCGCTGAGCTCACAGGCTTTACGGAGCATGAGGTGCCTTACCTGTGGCTTTTCTCCTGGTCTGTCTCCCCCTTGTCCTACCCTGTCTGTCTTGCCGCTAGCATCAGTTCTAAGAGACAGCATCTAACTGGGAGGGATGGCTTCTGCGTCCCTTTCACCTACCCACTCAGGCCCTCAGGTTGGCTCAGCGTGTCTCCACGCCTCTAGCTTGGCCCTGTCAGTTGATTCGGGAAGTGGGGAGAGGGAGGCCACTTACTACCTCCTTACTACAATCATGTGTTCCTGGGGCCAAACATCTTTCTCTCCCCTGGCAGGGGTAGGTGGGTAGGGTTTCTCAGACTCTAAATGCCACCCTGCATTGTCCTTGCAGCTCTGGATCCTGGTGCTGGGAGCTGTGTTTGGTTTCTGTTCTTACGGTCCCATTGCCCTGTTCGGAGTTATAGCCAACGAGAGCGCCCCTCCCAACTTGTGCGGCACCTCCCATGCCATTGTGGGACTCATGGCCAATGGTAAGCAGTGCTCTCCAGAGCGTCCACCTGATCCCTGTTGTGCCTTGCGCATAGGCTAGCTGGACGCTGGGGCCAGCCCCACCAACTCTAGCCTCACAAGTGACCCAGGTTCTTCCCCCACCCCCTCTGCAGTGGGCGGCTTTCTGGCTGGGCTGCCCTTCAGCACCATTGCCAAGCACTACAGCTGGAGCACAGCCTTCTGGGTGGCTGAAGTGATCTGTGCAGCCAGCACAGCTGCCTTCTTTCTCCTACGAAACATCCGCACCAAGATGGGCCATGTGCCCAAGAAGGCTGAGTGAAGAGTGTACAGGCTCCAGTGCGTCCTCTCCCACCTGTGGTCTTCCCCTGCACGAGGCTGGGGGGCCGAGGGGGGCAGAGAGAGAAAGGGGGGCTGCTCCGACTAGCACTGAACCTTTGATTTCCTCTTGTGCGCCTTTTCCCTCGCCCAGGTGGCACTGGAAGTTATCAGTGGCTAATGAGGTCCCAGCTCCCCATCCTTTGTTCTATTTAAAAGGCAACTTTTTTTCTCGGACTCCATTAGCTCCTATTTTCTGCCTTCCAACAGGAAACCCCTGCTGTCAGGGAGTCCCCTAGACCCTTCTTCCCCTCCTGGGCCCTCCCACGCTGTCCCCAGGAGAAGTAAGGCTCCACCTGTAGCTGCAGGGTACCAGTGGCCTGTAATTTCTGCCCTAAGGCCTCTCAGCACCGGGCGACTGCTATTGCCAGTACCTCCAATTCCTGGGGAGGAGGAGGCCCATCATGCTCACGGGTACCCTGAGAAGATGGCAGATGGGGCTGGGAGAGTGGGGAACTTGACACAGATTAAAACTAGATTTGATACTAAACACTATCACTGAGTCATTCTTTCCAAAGGGGTACTCCAAGCCAGAGACCACTTTCTTTTTCTTTTTTTTTTTTTAAAGATTTTATTTTTATTTATTTGTAAGAGAGAGAGAGAGTGAGAGCGAGCACAGGCAGAGTGGAAGGCAGAGTCAGAGGGAGAAGCAGGCTCCCTGCAGAGCAAGTAGCCCGATGTGAGACTCGATCCCAGGACGCTGGGATCATGACCTGAGCCGAAGGCAGCTGCTTAACCAACTGAGCCACCCAGGCGTCCCTAGAGACCACTTTCTTTGGGAAATATTCTCTTGGTATCTGCTTTTTCCACGAATGGGCAACCTGACAGGGACTTCTTTAAGCTTATGGGTCCTCTGCTTTCAGCTTCACTAATTCAATGATCATTTTACAGATGAAGCTTCTGGGTTTCAGGCAGGTGAAACCACTGAATGGAGGAAGGCAATATTAACAGTGGCTCATAGATGGTGTAGTCAGAAAGCCTGGGTTCAAACTCAGGTGCTCAGTAACTAGCTTTGAGACTCTGAGGCGGAGAGTCTATCTATACCTTGCTAAATCTGTTGTCCGTAATAGAATGCACCCTGAGATTAGGGTAAAAGCAGTAAAGCCTGGTGTAAACACCTGGTAATACCCCACTGTGACCACCACTGTTGCTGCCACCCTAGACGTCAGTGATGCTGGAACTAGACCCAAGGCTCCTGACTCAAAATCCTGTGCTCGGTTTTTGATGCTTTTCCTGGAGAGCCTGACAAGGAGCTGAATCCCAAGAAGATTTGGGAGCAGATCCAGCCTGACCTTTTACTAGTGATGAGTGTGTGGCTACATACAAAGGAGGCCCCGTTGAGGTGAAAGGGGAGGGAGTGTGTAGGGCTCAAACTATGACCAACAGTGGAATAAAATAAAATAAAATTAAATGCTTCATTTACTGAACTACATTGGGGAAAACTTTAATAACAATAAAAAGAAATACATTTGTCACTTGTCAACTTTAATAACGATAAAAAGAAATACATTTGTCACTTGTACCTAAAATATAAAACAAAAACAAAACAAACCAAGTGAACAATTACTTGTTTTCTACCAGAACATAGCTTATCTTCCCAGAATTTCCTTATCATTCCCATCTCCCCACCAGAGCCTCCCCCCCACCCCCCGCAAACCACCAATTAAAATAAGCGAACAGATCAAAGGAATGTTTATTTAGCATTTATGGGCCTACTCCCTCCATAAATAAACCTGTACAGAGTTGGGAATCAGGCTCCTGATAGATATAGGATGGCAGAGCGCATGGCATTAAGGCTCAGGGATCAGTACATGTCATCAGGCTCAGCACCCTCCCGTCTTCAAGTGCACTAACGAGGCTGTGGGAATCTCCATTGGAGTGGATACAGCAGGATCCCTGCTATAGGATCTCTCAAAATTTGGGGCATCTGTTGCAGGCTCAGCCTATGACCCAGGTCCAAATGTTCCAGCCTTCTCTGCCACCTCCAGGGCTAACTTCAGGTTCTGGTCAAACAGCTCACACCTAGGCCAGACCCAAGAGGCACAAATGACAACAAAGTGTGAGGTCTCCGACTCTCCTCCCACTTTGGATGCCCAAGTACTCTTGCTTGAAGAAGGACATGAATGGCAAGAAAAGTCTTTGGTTTCTCAAAATAGGAAAAAAAAAAAAAAGACTAGTCTGTTTTTGTTTTATTTAAAAGTAACTCTTCTTATCCCTTTGAAAAATGACCTGGGGAAGAGCAAAAGGGAGGGGCAAGGACTCTTCGACCAGTATCTCGGGAGGGGGACCGCCTACCTGATGGGCATTTCCAGGGAGTAGAATGGATTCTTGAGAGCAAAGTCTGAGTAGATCTCATAAATCTTTCGGAGAAGAGAATCTATTCCAGCTTGCCTAGGATCTGCCAGTACCACAAACTTGATCCCTGGAGAAGGACCAATAATGGTTACGGAAGGGTAGAGAATGCAGCGAATATCCTGTGTGCAGATGGCATTTTCATAAGCCCATTTTTATTTTTATCCTTATTGCTGCATAAAGCAGGAAAGGCAAGACTGTGAATCTGTAAGACCAGAACAGGGAAGTGACTTTATCACATCACCCAATTGACTGAGATCACGTTTTGACCTCTAGCTCTGTCACTTAATTCCTTGTGGTCCCTCAGCAGCAAGTGCCAGGCAGGGGACAGACTCAGGCAGTTTTCAATTATCCCCATTAAGGGTGTGAGGCAATGACACGATCCAAAGGTCATTTCCATTTGGCATTCAAGTTTCATTTTGAAATACACCTTCCGAAACGTGTGCAACATGAGATACCATTATGGTGAGTTTTATCTGCACACAGGATAACCTCGGCTGAGCATTCTGGGCGGAGCTGACAAAATTGGCATCAGATTATATATTGGCTTTGGATTCACAAAACAAATAGACGTATGTGTCTGTGCAACTGTCCCAGGAAAAGTTAACCACCACCCCCTTGCCTACCAAAGTTTCTTTGGTCAGTCCCTTCCCCCATCCCTCTGGCCTATCTGGAGACGCCTACCTGTCAGTGTCTGGAAGCAGTGCAGTTTGAAGGTGTCGGTCTCCAACATCTCAATGCCTGAGCTGCCCTGTTCTGGAGACAGCTGGGAACCGATTGCAAACAGCCTATTTGCAAAGGAGGTAAGGTTGGGAATGCAGCCGGCTGTATAAGGGAGGGATGCTTCTCAAACTTGTCCCCCGAAGTGACCCTATCTGCTGAGTTCACATTACACGGAGAAGTCAGAAGAGGCCGTGTCAACTGCCTAGCAGCAGCACCAAACTTGAAAATTCATTTGAGCTCTGCACGTTTTTTACACTCATACTTTGGTGTAAAACATTATACATTGAAAACTGAGGGTAAAATTACCACTGGGCATATGTGTCATGGTTACTTACCCCATGGCTATGATTACCCAGCACATCTACTATCGTTGAGAATGAGAAAAAGGTCTTAACGACCATTTAATTAAGTTACCTGACTTCAGAAACTAAATCTGAGGGAAGAGAAGTGGACTTGTGCAAGGTCACACCACTGCCGGTATTTCCTAAAACCTAGTCATCCTGCATTAGTTCTTTTTCTTTCACAACACAAGAACTGACGATTTAAAAGGAGACTTAGAAAGGTAAGCACGGCCGCTCAGGAGACTTCCCGCAGAACCACACTAATCCAGCCGGCCTAAAGGCCAAGTGCAGGACCACAGGCCCTAGGAAGGGCTGGGGGACTTACGAGTGGAACATGGAGGCCAGCATGAGCTTCTCATTGGAGGTGAGGCGCGGTCGGCCGAACCGAATGGACACCGGGTAATTGGCAGGGTTGCCCAAGTACTCCAGCACCTCTTTCCCATCGGCCGTGTACTTGCCATTCACGTCCACGCCATTGATGGCCAGCACTGCGTGGCCCACTGCAGAGGTGAGGCTAAGGGTCAACGAAGCCCCAGCGCGGGGATTCCGCCAAAGGGACTGGCGACCCAGCCTCACCCCCTGTCCCCTCGCCCTCCCCCCGCCCTGCAGAGACACCAGCCCACTCCACAGCACCCGGCCCGCCCATCGGACGCAAGCCTAGCCCACCCCGGATGCCGTCGCGCTGGCCAAAGGCAACCAGCACACGCTCGTCGTGCAGCTTCAGCAGCAGATCAAGGGGGTAACTGAAAGTTTTTTCAGCCTCGGCCCGTGGCGCGTAGCTGTCCAACTGGTAGATCAGGCCGCCAGCTTTGTTCACCACATACACGCTAAAAATCGCCATTACGGCCGCAGCGGCTCCGAGACGCCTATTCGGCTAGTTCCTGACGGCCCCGCCCCGGAACCGCAGCCTCGGGACCCGCCACCGCCCCCTGCTCCCTGCCCGGCGCGCGCCGGCGCCTGCGCACTTGAAGCACCACGCTTAGCGGGGTCGCTGGGGGTCCCTTCGGATCCCGGCAGATTGTTTTGCGTCTCTCTTTACTCGTTTCCAGAGCCAGGGGAAGCAAAGTGTGGCTGCCTCACAACTAACGGCAAAACCCAGTAAGCCGCGGGCAGCTCTCAGGATACGACCCTCAGGAACGACCGTCCCCTCGCTGCGGCCCGCTCCCCGCTGCACGAGGGGGCCGGATTTCCGGCCTTTCTCCGCGGGCTCCGCCCCTTGCCCCGGAAGCGCTCCTTGCGGGTGGAGGTTTCTGGGCCGGTTTGGGAGAGGCGCTTCCTTTTTGTCCGACATCTTAGTGAGGCTGCAGGGGTGGACGCTCCTCTCCCAGCTTCGTTATGGTGAGCTCTCGGGAATGGGGGCCGGGCTGTTCTGAGAGCCGGGCGGTGCTGGGGCGCAGTTGGGGCGACACCGGACGGAGGGCCTCAGACCCGCCGGGCCGCTTCTTCAAGGTGGGCGGGGGGATTGCTTCACCCATGTGCTCCGGTAGTGGGGTTAGGACGGTGCGGGGCTGCCTTGTGACCTGCCTGCATTCCCCCTTTTTTCTCTACAGCCGCCCAAGGATGACAAGAAGAAGAAGGATGCCGGGAAATCGGCCAAAAAAGACAAAGACCCAGTGAACAAATCTGGGGGCAAGGCCAAAAAGAAGGTAGGCGTGAGCTCCCCCGCCCACCTAGGAGTGAGGGTCCGGGGACGTCGGACCCATGTGTCTTGGTAATAAGTGGCGTGTAGGGCAAATGGCTTTTAAGGTTGTGCGGTCTAGAGTCCGATTATTAGAGCTTGTACTCTGCATCACCGTTCTTTTGTTTTGGAAGAATAGGGTGGTACACGCTACTTAGAAGTTAACAATATGTGAAGTATTCTGAGGCTTAGTCCATTATATTTTTAGTTGGTATGGTGGGGTTCAGCCTGTATCGGAAAGTCGCATTTTTATTTTTTTCCTCCAGCCTAACGGATCTTTGGTGCTGTTAGTGGCAGCTAGAGTTCCTTTTGTTTTGTATCCTGGTTTCGATTATTTGAGTCTTTGTTTGTAGAACGTAGTAAAATCTGAATTTCGTAGGTTTGTATAGGCCAAGAAACAGCCACCTTTGCAGTATAGCAGGACGGCAGTGGAAGAGTTCTCTGACACCGGTTGTTTTGGGCGGGGGGCGGTGGTTTCTTCAGAAGCACTGATTTTGTCTCTTTGTGAGCAGAAGTGGTCCAAAGGCAAAGTTCGGGACAAGCTGAATAATTTGGTCTTGTTTGACAAAGCCACATATGACAAACTCTGTAAAGAAGTTCCCAACTATAAGCTTATAACTCCAGCTGTTGTCTCTGAGAGACTGAAGATTCGAGGTTCCCTGGCCAGGGCAGCCCTTCAGGAGCTCCTTAGTAAAGGTGAGAGGGGTGTGTTGTACTGGTGTGCTTTTATACGTTAAATTGGCTTGCCTGTAATAACCATCTTCAATGTTTATACTGGAGTTTTGTAAAGTAGGCACAGGCTGACCACTAGCCATAATATTCTAACATGTTACCCCCTTGTGTAGACCCCAGAGCAGGGTTCATGGCCACTTTTGTCCTGTGGACCCTTATGTCCTATTGGTGGAGCTTCAGGATCCCTTGTTTTCAAATAAATTCATTTTATTTAAAGAGTTACAAAAGAAACCCAACATTGAAATATGGTTGTGAAAACAGTAAAAGCTTTGGTAGGAAAGCACTTTTTACTTAAGTATTCTTAAAATTTAGTGGTGATTTAATACCATGATTTCATATTAATGTAAATGAATGTAAATGTTTTAAGCATCTGTAGTGTTTAATGTGGAAACAGTAATTTTTAAGTTAAAGCGCTATGAGGGTAAGCATCCCCATAGCAGGTAATGGGCCCTTCATTTAGGAAGAAAAAATAAAATTAGATCATCACCAAGACATGAGGGATGTTTGCCTTTGTTATTAAACTCTAATGCTCAGATTCAGTATTTTTATTGTCTGTTAAATATTTCATAGTACTGCATAGAAACCCTACCCTTATTTTTTTCTCTGTAGGACTTATTAAACTGGTTTCAAAGCACAGAGCTCAAGTAATTTACACCAGAAACACCAAGGGTGGAGATGCCCCAGCTGCTGGTGAAGATGCATGAACAAGGTAAGAATGGATGCGGGCTTGTGGTGTAGAAAGTATATACATCCCACTTTTGTATTAGGCTCTACAGTTCTGATTCTTTTATTTTTATTTTTTACAGATCCTCCAACTGTACATTTTGGAAAATAAAATTTTATTAAATCAAATACATGGGTATGTCTCTTTCCTAAGAAAAGGATTTAGGTATGGGTTTGTTGGCTTGAAAAAGTATCCGGAAACGACTGGCTTTTTTTATGTGACTGTTTGTTTCTTGCTGCAGCTTCTGATTTGAACTGATGTCTGAAAGGAAATGAAAGGTTAGCGGGATAAAGGCTGAAATCTCCAAAGGGATAGTGGGTTGGGGTCCTGGCACTGGATCCACACCTGGATTGCCAGCGGCGTCCATTATTCCAGACCCGGCCGAAAGAGGGCAGCCAGCCTATACTGGTGCTGGAGCTATGATCAAAGTTGGCCCCAACTCTGTCTGGGGGCAGTTTCTTCAATTTCTGTTTTTCCTCTACAAAGAAAGAGTTTTTAAACGGTTTTGCTTTGAGTAGGAAAATTTAGATAGCCTGTTCTTGAATTTGTTAACTTACTTTCTTTAAGGAATTCTTCATAGGATGGTCCTATTTGTTGGTTTACAGAGCTGTATTCTTCATCCTGGACCATCCAAGGAGGTGTAGCACCTGGAAAAGGCCCATTAAGCAGGAATGAAGGCAGTCCTAAGTTTCAGACTAGTGTGAAACATGCCCTTGCTATAAACGCTTACCTAATGCTCAAAAGCAAAACCCCACGGGCTGGGGAATTTTTGACCATGGGCTGGTATTTAACAGCTTTGTTGAGGCATAACAGACCTACAACTGCCCAATGGAAAATACACAATTTGAAAAACTTTGAGTGAAACCATCACAGTCAAGATATTAAATATCACCACTATATATTGTTCTGCCCCTTTAAAGGACTTCCCGCTCCTCTGTACCTTTTCCCAACCCCAGAAACTATGAATATGCTTCTGTTAATCTAATTTGCATTTACTAGTTATGTACCTTTTTTCAATCTGGCTTCTAATAATTGACATTCATCTATGCTGCACTTAACAGTACCTTCTTTGTTGAGCACTGCTCTGTTTTTTCATGGAGGCACATTTGGATTCTTTTCAGCTTCAGTTTTGGGGTATTGCAACTAAAGCTGTGACCATCTGGTGTGCAAGCCTTTGTGCAGACATGTTTGCTTGTCTCCTGCAATGTCTGGATCATAATGGTGGGTGTATGTTTAACTTCTTAAATCCCTGAACTGTTTCTCCAATTGGTTGTGCCATTTTATATTCCCACCAGCAGTTTATGAATGTTTCTTCACATACACAGTCTTTAATTTTAGCCACTCTGATCAACCATCTTTCTACATGATTTTACTGAGTTTTGAGAATTCTTCATATATTTGAGATTCAAGTCCTTCATCAGATAGCACTTCATAATCAACCTTATTCTTTAAAAAGGTGATTGGGGGGCACAGTCAGTTCAGTGTCCACCTTTAAAAAAGATTTCAATAAGTGAGCAAGCACGGGGGTGGGGGAGAGAAGAGGGAGAGGATCTTAAGCAGACTTGGTGCTGAGCCTGAAGCCTGAGGTGTAGCTCAATCTCATGACCCCAAGATCAGACCTGAGCTGAAACCAAGAGTCAGATGCTGAACTGACTGCATCACCCAGGTGCCCCCAAGATAATTAACTTTAAAAAATAATAAAATAATTGCCTCTTACCATCTGAGAAACACTGCTCTGGGCCTTACCTGAGTGGATGTTACCAATTCCTGGTGTCTCCTGTAGTTGGAAGGGGGGGGGGGGGAATCCCAGATAAGAAACTGATGACAGTATATTCCCAACTAGAAAAAGGACAAAGCCACGGGTTGGGGGTTGGGGGTGGAAGCACCACAGTGCTACTTCTGTCCCCTGGTTGGTGTTAAATTTTAAAAAGCACAGATAACTGAAAGAGTCCTGTTCCTCAAAAGACTTATGGTCTCAGTAGTAAAGATGTCCAAAAATAGAGTGCCTACTAGGTGTTACATTAGCAAAACTCTTTTCTCACAAGACAGTATATATTGTGGGGGGAGAGATTTAAGCATAAATTATACAGGTGACATTTACAGCTTTTTACATGGTCCCATGTACATTTGTAACAGGCAACCTGTTCACAGAAGCCTTCCATGAAAAGGTGACCTTTGAGCTAGGCTGAAGAAAGGTAGGCCTATCATTTTAAGGCAATGGCAGTGACACGTGCAAAAACCATAAGATGCACAGTATGGTTGGAGTGTACAAGACATCAGGTGAGGCAGTGGCTTTCTGTGTTCAGAAAAGGATTACAGGGGGCATAGAAACTTGCAGAAAAGTGTAACACAGGACGTCTAGCCAGGAGGTAAAACAGGCCTACTCCTCAACAGGATGTAGGAGATGAAAGAAGAGGAAATAACTTGGCTACAGTTCTGGTAATCTAGGGACAGTAGGGGTTAGCTTCAGGTGACTGGAATGTTTACAAGTGTCCTAAATTGAGCAGAAACGGGGGGTTCTACAGAGGATGACTGTAGGAGTTGGCACTCCTCAGTGGCAGTGGAGGCAAGAGGTGTGGATGAGATCACTGGACGTTGGGGAAAGAAGTCTAAGAACACATGTCTCTGTCAAATCTTTTTTAAAAAACCCAACACACTATGGAGTGGTGCAGCCAAGAAACAAGATCTGGATGGCCAGAATAGGTACAAAACATGTGAGAGATGGATGTCCTGGGAATTGAGGGAGCACTGGCCCTTCCTGACTCGCTTATCCATGGTACCTGATGGCCGATGAATGTCAAAGGTTGTCCTGTCTCCATCCAGTCAAGCTCTGGGGCAGGTGGTAGGTCCAAGTAGGAGGGCTGCTGTGAGGTGGAGGCCACTAGACTGAAAAAGATAAGCAGGAGCCAGGCTGGCAGAGGAGGTCCTTGAGCCACGAGGATAGCAGAGGTGAACTCTTGCCATTTTCCAACCAGAAAGTTACAGAATGCTCTAACAATCCAAACTCAACGAGATTCCTTAGCAATTTTACCTGTTGGTCCCTTTCCAGCTTCCAAGTGCTGAAGAGCCTTCTTCTGGGTCTGGCACTGGCTGAGGCTGAGTTTGATTCAGGAAAAATAAATGTGTCTTGGATGCTTAAGAGTTTATCTAGGCCATGCTCCCACCCTCCAGTAGGAAACAAATTAGCATACTGACATATGGTACTACCCATTTTGCAAACTTCCTTTTTTCCCCTCCCAGCTCAACCCACATCGCCACTGACAAGGCCTGCCCCCTGGCAGACAGGTAAGGGAATTCAAGCCGAACAGATGAAGCACGGAGTCCATGAGTTCTAGAAGAGCTGGTAGGTGAAATGCTGGACCTGGGAGAACCAGGGATCAGATGGATTTGGATACTGCTCTGGCTCCTCCGAGGGACACCAACCTCTAAGACAGACTGAACCAGCTCCTGCCGGCTGTGCTCCACCTCACGAATCTGAGCTGCCATCTGTGGGGGGAGAGGCTGCTTAGCTTGGTACAAGGCCATGGGGCTGTGTCCTTCAGTGGCCTTTTAACTCACTTCTTTGATCACCTCATCCTCCTTTTCCTCATAGTTATCTAGACCTTTCACCATGGATTTCTTGAATCTGAAAAGAAAAAGGGCAAGTCAGCCAAGAACCTGTCTATGCACGTTACAAAAAATCCTCAGTAGATCATTTTTTCTTCAAATTTTGGATAAATTTCAGAATCACAAAAACAAAATAGAACATTTAACACCCATGGACCTTTCACCCAGATTCACTTAAACATTTTGCCATACTGGCTCCACTTCTCTTCTAGCACATATTTCCTTTTTGCGAAATCAAAAATGGGCTTTAGAACATCATGAGACTTAGAGTTGTTATTATCCTACAATACACACAGAAAGGTGTACCAATACTACCAATATCACTATCAACAATAGAACTACTAACCAAAGCTCAGGATTTCTCCTGTTCTTCAGTCCTTAGTAAATACCCTAAGGCTATTCAGTTAGAATTTTGAGTTGAAGTTACTTGAATTCTTACTCTTTTTATAACTTATCAATTTGATATATAGCTATGATAATCTGTCATTATTTGCAATGAGTTTTAGGATTTGCTTTCTGGTCTGATTTTATTTTGTAATTTATTTTTATAAATAGTGTCCCACAGCTCACACTATAGTTACCTAGCCCTTTTTGTTTCAGAGTGGCCTTTTTTGGTGGGTGGGCAAGGATCTGGGAAGCTGGCACTCCGGGTTTATTTTCTTCGATATTTAAGTGATAACCTGTCTAAATCTAAAAGTGGCTTGTGGTATCTTTACCAGTCAAAGCAGTCAGACTTGGCTTTGCCTTGTGCATGTGCACGTTAAATGTATAAGGTTCAAAAGTCAAAACTGGGGTGCCTGGGTAGCTCAGCTGGCTAAGCATCTGCCTTCAGCTCAGGTCATGAGCCCAGTATCAGGCTCCTTGCTCAGCAGAGAGTCTGCTTCTCCCTCTCCCACTCCCCCTGCTCATGCTAGCTCTTATACTTTCTCTAAATAAACAGAATCTTAAAAAAAAAAAAGAAAACTAATAAAAAATTCAAAGAGTCTAGGGGCACCTGGGTGGCTCAGTGGGTTAAAGCCTCTGCATTCAGCTCAGGTCATGATCTCAGGGTTCTGGGATCGAGCCCCGCATCGGGCTCTCTGCTTAGTGAAGAGTCTGCTTCCCCCCTTCTCTGCCTGCCTCTTTGCCTACTTGTGATCTCTCTGTCAAATAAATAAATAAATAAAATCTTGAAAAAAAAAAGTCAAGGAGTCCATTCTCATAACTCTCAATTATAACTTTTTCTGCTTAACTATTCTTTATTCCCACCAAACACCGTTTGGAGTTGGGCCAGGGTGTAAGGAGTTAGGCTTTTTGGCCTCAGTTCTCCATCTCCCGCCCAGTTTGAACCACAGATTTGAAGGATTTATTATTATTATTATTATTCACACTAAATAGGAAACAATAATAGAGGTCATGAGTTTTTCTGTAACTTTGGTTCTGGGATCCCCTTGGGATCCCTATAATATCAATATTGTCCTAATAAAAGTAGTGCGAGGCTGTCTGTGTCCTTTTCCGGAAGCAGCACTCACACCTGCTCTACGCTGGGCCAGCTGACTACACTCCAGTTTCTCAGGGTCCTTTAGGGGCCAGTTAAAATAGAGTCTAAAACTATTCATAGTGGGCACTGAATGAGTACCAGGTGCTTACACACACTATTAAAAAGCCTCTTCTACTCCTAAGGGACCTTAATATTCTCTGTACCACACATTTAAATAATCGATTATAGTGAACTTTTATTATATACTATTCTCTATTTGCTCAATGGACTGTAAACCCCATCCCCCAACTAGAATATAAACTTTTCAAGGACTCTATCATACTTCTTTTTTGTCCAGTATAGTGATTAGAATAATGAGTGCTATGAAGACAATAGATACTTAAAAAGGCCCTGCAGAACTTTCCAATTAACAGAGAAAGCTCCAGTACCTGACACAGACCCAGAGAAGTCCCATTCTGTTATTGCACCTTTCGTAATCAGTGACTTACCTGGCATAGTCCTGGGGGGAGATCAGAAACTTCTCTTTCATTTGGAACTCAGCCTTGTTCTCCCACCAGAATCTGTTGGTTGCTTTCTTGTGCTCTGGGCTGAGAATGAATGGATAATCTCAATGATAGATTATAGAATATTACTCAGACATCTAGGCATTATATTAAGTAATGCACACTGATATCTGGGTTTCTGCCTCTGGGCAAGGATGACAGAATACTGTTACATCTTCCAGATGTCCAGTCTCCCCTCTTCCAATAAAAATGGGAGAGGGGCACCTGGGTGGCTCAACCGGTTGGGTGTCGGCCTTCGGCTCAGGTCATGATCCTGGGGTCCTGGGATCCAGCCCCACATCCGGCTCCCTGCTCAGCACAGAGCCTGCTTCTCCCTCTCCCACTCCCCTTTCTTGTGTTCCCTTTCTCACTGTCTCTCTCTTTCAAATAAATATAATCTTGAAAGAAAGAAAGAAAAGAAAAGAAAAGAAAGAAAGAAAAAGAAAGAAGGAGAATCTGGGAGGAGATGATGGGAGGTAACCTTCTACCACTAAGACCAAGGCAGTCATAAGCCCTCCACGCGTCAAAGATGCGAGGCTATAAGCTGACTGGATCCAACCACAAAAGCGTTCCTCCTCTCACGCATCCCAAACCACCACCACCCGCCCCCCAACCCACCAGGATGCGAATGTGCTGGAGGCGGCTCCCAGGCCGGATCTCACCTGGCCAGATGCTCTAGCAGCCCCCCGTGCAGCACGGTCAGGTTTCCGTGGCTCAGGTGCTTCCGCACCTCACAGCCGCAGCAAAGGCACCAGCAGCGCCGCTCGTGCTCGGGCACGTAGCGCTCCACCTGGGCTGCGCGGACGGCTTTGCGGGCGGCCTCTACCTGCGGCGGAGAGGGGAGAGGACGGGAGAGGTCAACCAGGACCCCAGTGGAACCCCCACGTCCCACCCCCTCGCGCCCTCCCTGTACTGCCCGCATCCCCCACCCAGGCCGTCCGCGGCCACTTCCCGCCTCCCGTCCGCACCTGGGGCAGGAGCCGCTCCAAAGCTGCCTTCAGCGTCCGCTGGTGCTTGCGACTGTAGACGTGTCCGCGACCACAGAAGAAGGTCTGGCGGCACAGGGGGCAACGCTGCGCTGGCGCCATGGGCCCAAGAACCGGTACCTGCGACGCGCAGCAGCTCTTTCGCTCTCCGGTGACCCCTGACCCCTCGGGGGCGGGGCGAACCCAGCGCTTCCCCCGCGACCCCCAGCGGCAGGCTGGCGCCACTGCAGACCCATTTGCGGCTGCGCGAGTCCCGCCCCGGGCTCCCTGCCGTCGGGTGCACCCAGCCTACATCAATATTCCCAGATGCTATCGCCCAGAAAAAGTGGCGGCACCGCTGTGCAGATGCCCGGGAAAGAGCGCGCGCGACAGTGAGGTGCCACTGCAGGACCGCAGACCGCACGCATGTCGGGGCATTGACAAGGACCCGCATTAGACAGTGGAACACATTGTAACTAGTATTACAGGGTGCTCACTGTGTGGCCAGAGCTTTACATTCACAAGGCACTTAATCCTCACCATAGCCCTACATGGCTTACTATTATTACCGACATTTTACAGATGGGAAAACTGAGGCACGGGGAGAAAGTAACTGTGGAAGGTTGCACAAGTGCGAAGCATCAGAGGCAGCACCTTTCATGCTCTGCTGTACCAGATGGTGGTAAGGAAGCATGCTGGAAGTGGCCTTCATCTAAGACCTAATCACAGCCATATACCCCGGGGTGTGTGTGTGTGTGTGTGTGTGTGTGTGTGTTCTGAGCAGCTGTTACTATAAAACTGTAAAAGGAAGCTATGAAAAGGGTGCAGAGTCATTGCTGAGGTTTAACAGACATTTTTATTCTGTAAGCATGCTCACTCAGTGGAATTTTCATTCTTTACACGCTACTTTTCCTAGAATGAAGAGCCTTCCATCTGTCCTGCTCCCCTAAGCCTTAGGGCTTAAAGCAAATTGCTCCCTACAGGGCTGAAATCTCCAGGCTGTGATCTTTACCCTAGAGTACCCCCAAAAAAGCCTGGGGCCCAGCCCATACCTTACTTATAGGAGGTGCCGGACAGAACTAACAGAGTCCGAACTTCACTTGGATTTGTTACCAGTACTGGTGCATTAACCTGGATGGACTACAATGTCTGTGGGTATATATACAGTCAACCCTACCTAATTCAGGCCCAGAAAGTAGCCAGACCCCCCTTCAGATCTTGACCTCCTCTTGGAGCCTCCCAGTAGACTCAGGCCTCTGTCAGATGTGACTCATTTTAAAGACCCCACAACGCTCAATGCCTTGACCTCCCATCATTTCCTCGGAAGGGTCAGTCCTGGACCTTAAAAATGCTCCTCTGAATTCAAACTCTGAAGTTGTATTCTGACCACCATCTTCCATCCTCCCATGTGGCCTTAGTTTCCATCTTGCCTTTAACTGCAGGAAGATCTCCATTCCTGAAGATGAGTACTCGTATTCATTCACTCAGAAAACTTTCAGCATCTACCAGCTGCTTTGCTCTGAATTCTCAAAGTGTGGCCTCCAGGTCAGCAGCATCAGCATCTGGAAGCTTGTTAGAAGTGCAAATTCTGGGGCGCCTGGGTGGCTCAGTGGGTTAAAGCCTCTGCCTGCAGCTAGGGTCATGATCCCAGCGTCCTGGGATCGAGCCCCACATTGGGCTCTCTGCTCAGCAGGGAGCCAGCTTCCTCCTCTCTCTCTGCCTGCCTCTCTGCTTACTTGTGGTCTCTGTCTGTCAAATAAATAAATAAAATTAAAAAAAAAAAAAAAGAAGTGCAAATTCTTGGGCCCCACCATAGACCTACTGAATCAGAAACTCTAGAGTGGGGACCAGCCATCTATAGTTTAATGAGTCCTTCAGGGGATTCTAATGCTTAATCAAATTTGATAATTAGTGGTCTAGGTTTTAGGTCCTCTTGGCTTCACTTTACTCACTGGATCCCACGACTGTTCCCACCACACTCTCATGGCAATCTATTACTTCCCTTGACCGTCCCAGACCTCTCATTTCGTCAAACCCCAAAAGCAGATCAACCCAGACATCTGTTTTCCTCATTTGTTCCCAGGTGCCTAGTGTAGACTACACTACTTCAACTTCCACTAACTTATTACCCCTCTGCAGTTTTGCTTTTGAAACTGTTTCCCTAAAGTTCTGCACCATGGAGTGCTCATTCAGTTGCAACTGAACTTGACTGTGTGAAATGGAATTCAACATCTATTCAACATCTTCCACCTGAGAACATCCCCTATTTTCATCCTCCCAGGGAACACCACCAAGCTAAATCCTGGAGTTTTGGGGAGAGTTATCTTTGATACCGGCTTTCACTCACTCCCCATATCCACCATGTTCAAGTTGCCTTACTGGATTATATATTACTGGATATACTCCTAGAGCAAACCTTGTTTCAATTTGTACAATTTTTCTAAAGGGTTTCCAAATGTGTGGTCTAAGTCAGCTCCATTTATCCTTCAGACTCTGGATTTAGGAAAGTCTCCAAGTGACTTTCTGGATTAATTTAATGCCTCTAAATTAGCATCAGGAAAAAATTTAAATTTCCCAGGATGACTTTCAAAGCCTTTTACAGCATGTTTCCCAAATTCTTTTTGTCTTATCTCCCATCACTTCCCTGACCTCCTCCACCACCTCCTCCAGGCAATATGCTGGAGGATCTTAGCATCTTTCAGCCCTTGGTTCCCTCTGCCTAAAATTTACTTCTTTCCAGCCCTGCCTAATAAATTCTATGATAAAGGATCTGAAATATGAACGAGAATGGAATTTCCATGTGGCTGGTGGCTTTGTCTGGCACATGGTAAGCTCTCAATCATTCACAGGCTCCTGTATCAATGTTATTATTGAATAAATGAAATGTCACCCCTTTTGTGAAGCCTTCTAGAGTTGTCTGCAAGATTTTTTTTTTTAAGAGATCTTATTTAGAGCACCTGGGTGGCTCAGTGGGCTAGGCATCTGCCTTTCGCTCAGATCATGGTCCGGGGGCCCTGGGATCGAACCCCACATCAGCCTCCCTGCTAGGTGGGGAGTCTGCTTCTCCCACTGACCCTTTCTGCTGCTCATGCTCTCTCTCATTCACTCAGGTTCTCTCTCCTTGACAAAATACATAAAATCTTCTAAAAAATAAAGATCTTATTTCTTTATCTATTTATTTGTCAGAGAGAGAGAGAGAGAATGCACAAGCAGGGGGAATGGCAGGCAGAGGGAGAAGCAGGCTCCTGAAAAGCAAGGATCCCAATGAGGGACTTGATCCCAGGATTCTGGTATCATCACCTGAGCCGAAGGCAGATGTTTAACCTACTGAGCCACCCAGGAGCCCTAAAATAATAAAATCTTAAAAAAAAAAAAAAGCGCTAAACTAAAAGTTTTTCTATAGTTAGGCATCACATTTATATATATGAACATGATTTCTGTCACATTTGTAGTCATATCCAACATATTATTTTGCTGGGGTTTTTTTCTCCCCAGAATGTGTTGTGGATACCTGTGTTAGCACACAGGACATAATATTAAATACCGTCTATATCCTGATGACTTTCAGATGTATTTACATCTTCAGCTCAGACTTGTCCTCCGAACCCCACACTTAACAACAGTCATCTACGTGATGAAACTGCCCTGATGTCTCACAGAGTCTAAAGATTTTATTTATTTATTTGACAGAGAGAATGAGAGAGCACGAGCAGAGCGAGCAGCAGGCAGAGGGAGAAGCAGGCTCCCCACTGAGCGAGGAACCTGATGTGGGACTCAATCTCAGGACCTGAGCCAAACGCAGGCGCTTAGCCCACTGAGCCACTCAGGCATCTCTCAGATTCTAATCAGAACTGCTTGGGGCGCCTGGGTGGCTCAGTGGGTTAAGCGTCTGCCTTCCACTCAGGTCATGATCTCAGGGTCCTGGGATGGAGCCCCACATCGGGCTCTCTGCTCAGCAGGGAGCCTGCTTCCTCCTCTCTCTCTGCCTGCCTCTCTGCCTACTTGTGATCTCCATCTGCCAAATAAATAAAATATTAAAAAAAAAAAGAATGGCTCAAACCTGCTCTGCCTACAGGCTTCCCCATGTGTGCCCCCCTAGCAGCCACTGCCAATGAGTGGCTAAGCAGAATTTTAAAAATAAGGTGCACCTGGCTGGCTCAGTCAGGCTCCCTGCCCAGTGAAGAGTCTGCTCAAGATTCTCTCTCCCCCCTCTAAAATAAATAAATCAATCTTAAAAAAAAAATGGACTTCTCTACCTCCTCTTCAGTCTAAGTATCTGTATCATTTCCTCTCACAATCACCTAATATTTATTACTATTTCTTATCATTGCACATTAATAGGACTGTTTAATATCTTTTTTTTCAAAGATTTTATTTATTTATTTGACAGAGAACACAAGTAGGCAGAGAGACAGGCAGAGAGAGAGGGGGAGCAGGCTCCCCGCTGAGCAGAGAGCCCGATATAGGGCTCGATCCCAGGACCCCGAGATCATGACCTGAGCCAAAGGCAGAGGCTCAACCCACTGAGCCACCCAGGTGCCCCTATCTTTCTTTTTTTAAGGTTTTATTTATTTATTGGACAGAGAGAGAGATCACAAGTAGGCAGAGAGGCAGGCAGGGGGGCGGGGAGCAAGCTCCCTGATGAGCAGAAAGCCCGATGCGGGACTCCATCCCAGGACCCTAAGACCATGACCTGAGCCGAATGCAGAGGCTTTAACCCACTGAGCCACCCAGACACCCTGTTTAATATCTTTCTATCTAGGCTGAGAGAAGGACCATTTTGGGTTTCACTGTATCTTTAGCACCTGGTGTTGTGGGGGCGGTGCTCTGGCTGCACAGCGCTGGGTGGGTCCAGAGTGAAGGACATGAATGACATGGTCCTTCCACCCACTCCCCAGTGGCTATCACACAGAGACTAGCACGCAGGTGGTCTCGGAGGAGAGAATCACAAAGCACTTCCAAGTGCATTAGGGAAAAGCCATTGCTCCAACCAGGCACCTGCCCGGGTCTGTCCTGTCTTTTCCTTGGAACCGGTGATTTTTTTCTTTCCATCCTGTTGCTGCTCTTCTGCACCTCCTCAGCCTGCCCCCTGCCTTCTAGGAGCATCAGCAGTGCCCCACAGAGCCCGGCTGGCTTTGGGCACTTCTGAACAAGTAGGGGCTGTTGTTTTCTAGACCTGGGAAGAAGACCCAGTGCTAACTCTTCCTGCGAGAAGCCCTCCCTAACTCCTCCAGACAGAGCTGGTTGTTGTCTTCTCCGTGCTTCCAGAGAATATGGAATGTGCCTCTTAGAGAAGTTACTAGTGACCAGTCATAACAAACAGCGTGATCCTACTACCTGACAAGCCCGACGCTAGGCTCTGGGGCGCTGGACATAAACACGCGTTGTCCTCACTGGTTGCCGATGTCACTGTGTGTGAGCACATCTGGGAAGGAACTTTATTTTACCTGTTGCTTGGTTCACTGGTTCTCTACCCCACCAGCCTTAACACCCTAGGAATAGAGCAAACGATTTGTAAGACTGTTTTTACCATCTTGGGGTGTTTGGGTGACGTAGTCGGTTGAGCGTCTGACTTGGTTTCGGCTCAGGTCGTGGTCTCAGGGTGTGGGATTCAGCCCGTGACAGGCTCTGTGCTCAGCAGGGAGTCTGCTTGAGATTCTCTCTCCCTCTCCCTCTCCCCCTCCCCTCCACACCCCTCTCTCTCAAATAAATACATAAATCTTAAAAAAAAAAAAAAAAAAAAAAAGACTGCTTTGGGCACCTGGGTGGCTCAGTTGTTAAGCAACTACCTTCAGCTCAGGTCGTAATCCCAGGGTCCTGGGATTGAGCCCCACATCAGGCTCCCTGCTCAGTGGGAAGTCTGCTTCTCCCTCTCCCTCTCCCCCTGCTTGTGTTCCCTCTCTCTGTCAAATAAATAAATAATCTTTAAAAAAAACTGTTTTTACCTCTTGAATCTTACTGATAAAATAATTTACTAACACATGTAATTTTTAAAAGGTGGATATAACACTTTAACTGTAATATAACAAAAATAAAGGTAGAGAAATTTATGAAAAAAAGTACATTTCAATAGATAAACGAGATTTGAAAATATGAGATAGTTGGAAATTTGCACATACCTATGGTGAGAAGAGTTTAGATTTAAGAAAGGATATTCAAATGTGTATTAAAAATAATTTTTCTTTATATTGGCTGCCTTTATATAATAACTAAATATTTGTTTATACATGTAGACTCCCCGTGAGAACAGCAGACATAAACACAGACTCATACAAGCGTGTGGTATCCGTAACTTAAATATCAGAGCAGCTTTGCTGTCAGTGAAGTGATTTTCTGAAATGGCAAACAATTCTTGGTAAACTTCCAAAAAACAAAAAAACCCACAATTATCCTTCACTTTACAGAATAGTTGCATTCTTGAAAAGTTCAGTATATCTTAAAATGATGCAACAAATACTTTCTGCTTAGCTGTAATACCAAGTTGGTTTCCTGGCTGAACTCCTTGTCTATAGCCCCAGGTATAAGGGTCCGTTCTTCAAGGTCAAAGGCTACCCCTGGGGGACAAGGGGAGAGCAGGAGAAGGAATGAGCGAGGTCATCCAAATTCAGTATTGTCTTCAAGCACTGTCTGAATGTCTGGGGCTTGGGATACAGCTTTAAACTTTGTTTCTGGGGTGCCTGGGTGGCTCAGTCATCGAGAATCTGCCTTGGCTCAGGACATGATTCCAAGGTCCTGGGATCAAGCACCTTGTCAGGCTCCCTCCTCAGTGGGGAGTCCGCCTCTCCCTCTCTCTCCCTCTCCTCCTCCATCCTCCTTGCTTGTGTGCTCTCACTCTCCTCTCTCTAATAAATAACATCTTTAAAAAACCCAAAACCAAAACAAACAACAACGACAAAATACCCTTTTTCCTTTCTCACTCAGCCCACGAGGCTTCTCTGTATTCCCCTCTGACCTGAGGCTGGCACCTGGCCCTACCCTGGACACCAGCTCCTGCCACCAGGAAAGCACAGCAGCCTGGCTGGGATCTGAAGCCGCTGAGAACTCAATCCACGGGTGCTCTGGCTTCTGCAGGGCGTGGTGGAGAGGAACAGCAAGGGGGATGGGCCCGAATCTTGGCTCCAAGTTCCCACCCCTTGCTCAAAACAGTTAAATGGACCCTTGGGTGGCTCAGTGGGCTAAGCATCTGCCTTCAGTTCCAGGCGTGATCCCAAAGGCCTGGGATGGAGCCTCATGTCAGGCTCTCTGCTCCACAAGGTCCGGGGAGCCTGCTTCTCCCTCTGCCTGCCACTCCCTCCTGCTTGTGTGCTCTCTCTGTCAAATAAGTAAGTAAAATCTTGAAAGGTTTGCCCTTTTCATTGCTCCTTCTTGGCCTGCTAGGAGGGTCTGTCTTTCCTTCAACTGCCCCACAGTGATGTCTTTCCTTAGGCTTCTTTCCACTGTTCCCAGTTGATTACAACCCCTCCTGTGAGTGGTAGGCTGCTCTGAGCTGGCATCTCCCAAGACTGTCCTCATAATCCAGAAAAATGGGAACAGCTCCAGGATCCTGAAGGGGGTTGAGTGTTTTCTTCCTTTGGGTAAAGCAGGACGTGGGCTCCCTCTGTGGGACACCAGGCCAATGGTATCCACTTCCAGCCTCAGAGCTGACCTCCACCTCCACCCTGTCCCCAGCCCCAGAGACCGACCATACATACACACACACACACACACACACACACACACACACACCAGGCTGCTGCAGGTAATTTTAATATGGGATGGGCTGACTTCTGCTTCTTGGAGTTAAAGATCAAAGAGGAAGGGCATCACATCTGTAAGAAAAAAAAGAGTCAACAGAATCTATCCGCCCTTTGCAACTGCTGTTCCCTCAGCACAGATCATGTCACGGCAGATAATCTACTTCTCCCTCAAGGCCCAAAGGCCACTAGGTCTCCAGAAAAAGAAAAAGCCTCTTTTGTACATAACTGCTCATAGCCCGCTTCTCTCACTGTGTGGTCACCATTTCCACGGGCTATGAGGTCAACTGCACCTCAGTTGTTTCTCTGTCCTCCCTCTGGACTGCCAGGACATGCCTGTGTGGGGTGGGGTCCCATCTCAGGCAGGCACTACCCCAGGGTCTCAGGCCACTGGCATCTTCTCCCCTTCCCACAGGAGGTGCCCCCCCCCAATAGTGTGAACCAGGCTCCCTCCCTGGACACTCAGCTTTGCGTCCGGACGGTTGGGTCCCCTGCCCTGGGTCCCTGGCGTGACAGGGCCTCTCACCTGGCTGGCTCATGCACTGCTGGATACTCTCCAGGCGCGTGGAGACCAGGGCGCGGGCCTCCTCGGCAAAGCGGCGGTGACCCTCCTCGGTCAGCTTCCAGAGGCAGGAGCGGGGCCGCGTGCTGGCTCCGACCTGCATGCTGACTGGCACTTTCTCAAAGCTGTCTCGGAAACAGAGGTTGTGACGGACGGTATTCTTCCAGCCTTCCGGAGCCGTCCGGAAAAAGGGGAAATGTTGTCTGTGGACAGGGAGGAATGGTCAGGAAGGGCCCGGTTCCTGGGGGAGAGGCCCTGTCTTGAGACTCCTGTTCTCCCCCAGGGGCCAGGAGCCCCAGCCCCTCTCTCACGGGGGGAGAATGGCAAGCCGGCCTCGAAGACCAGCTCTTTGCCGACGGAACACATGGCAAAACCCGACCTGGTATGCTGCTTGTCCAAACCCTCATCTTTTAAACCCAGTTTATTGCTCGCATTCCCAGGCTCATTTTCCTCCTTCCCTCTGAGGGCTCAGGACTGAGACTTGCAATGCGAACAGAAGAGAATCAGGCCCATCAGCTCCTGTGAGAGGAATCCAGGTCAAGGAAGGACACCACTGGTAGATTAATATTCCAAGACTCGCCCGCTAGAGGGAAAAAATCAGGGAAGCTCCTCACACTCCTGAGTACACGACTCTCAAAGCTAAATGTGATTCAACTGGGCTCCCCTGGGGGTGTGTGGGGGCAATGGCCGGCAGGCCAGCCCAAAGGGAAAGCTTGCGAGACGCTGTTGGGGAAACCAGACTTTCTACTGGAAAATTCCTGACAGGAAGGATAGGAGAACTTCTGACCCAGGTGAAATTATTTTTTAAAGAACTAAGGTATAGGGGTACCTGGGTGGCTCAGTAGGTAAGCATCTGCCTCTGGCTCGGGTCATGATCCCAGGGTCCTGGGATCAAGCCCCATGTCAGGCTCCCTGCTTCTCCCTTTCCCTCTGCTGTTCCCCTGCTTGTGCTCCCTCTCCCTCTCAAATAAAGAGATAAATAAAATCTTAAAACAAAACAAAAAAAAAAACAAAAAACAAAACAAAAAAACACAAAAAGTTGGGGGTGCCTGGGTGGCTCAGTGGATTAACTGCCTTTGGCTCAGGTCATGATCCCATGGTCCTGGGATGGAGCTGCACATCAGGCTCTCTGCTTGGCAGGGAACCTGCTCTCCCCGCCCCTGCCCCCCTGCCTACTTGTAATCCCTGTCTCAAATAAATAAATAAAATATTTAAAAACAAAACAAAACAAAAAAACAATAAAAAAAACCAAGTGGATTTTTTAGATGTGAAAGAGAGTGGATGTGGATATCTTCCCGCACACAGGTTACGTGGACACACATCTGGGGACAACCCGAAGCAATGCCTGGGAAAGATGGCCTGGGAACAGGGTCCTTTCAGACCCACATGGGAAGCCAAGGCAGCAGCCCAGGACCACGGGCAGATCGGAAAGTATCAGGCCAGGGTCCCTGCCCTCCCTCCTCATAGGTCCCCCCCGGGGGCACATACCGAGTGAAACTGTAGATCTGTTGCACGTTGAGGCCACAGGGGGAACTGTTTCTTAATGCCAGTGCAATTAGGTGGAAGTAATTGAGGGGGGGCCGGGACCAGAGCCTCCCCTCCTGGCTGTTGGCTTGCCGGAGCCTCCGACTCTGGAGGGGGGCCCTTTTGTGAGGGGGCGGGAGAGCCACAGAGGAGCGGTCATCCTGGTCCTCGGCCTCCTCTTCTGTGAGCTAGAGGAGCACAGAGTAGGAACTGGTCCTAACTCCACGGCCTCTGCTCCGGGGGGAGTGGGGGTGGGGTGCAGTGGCAGGGAGCAGGGTAGTCTAGGGCCACCTGTCTGGGCTTCTCCCCAACCCAAGGGGGGGACGGCTGATTTCTGAACCCATTAACCCTTGGTTATCCCTAAGCAAACACCTCTCCACTGTATCATCCCAAAGCCGCCCTGCCTATAGCCCCAAGTCCTGCCCACGGGCCCAGAAATTCCTACCTCCCAGGTGCTGGGGGAAGAGGCAAACCGCTTCCGCTTCCGAGGGGGAGACTGCTCGCTGGAAGAAGGCAGCGACTCTGACTCCAAGGCTGCGGCCTCCGAGGAGCAGCTGGCATTGGCGAAGTCTTGCTCTTTGGGGGGCAGCTGAGGGGAGGGGAGTGTGCTTGGCAGATGCTCCCTCTGGTGAGGTTCTGGGACCTCCAGCTTTCCAGGGGGAAACACGATGTTGGGGTTTACCCACATCCACAGGTTGGGCTCAAGGGCTGGGCCTGTGTGGAGAGAAGGAGGTTGTGCACCACAGCTCGCTGGCTCTGGGATCTGGCCCGAGCAGAACTTACTGCCTCCTACTCACCATCGTCATCAGGGCTGGCTGTTTTGTTCACGGGTTCTTTTGGTGGCTCAACTATTCGGAGTCTATATCTGGCAACTGACAAAAAGAAAGATAGAAGAGGGTCGAAACGTCCTAGGATTTCTACTGCTGCCCCAGGATCCTGGGCCTGGAAGTTTCTCTGGGAGATAGCTGTGGGCTCTCCCCAGGGCATGGGGACACCAAATTTGACCTCTCTGACCTTCTCATTCTCCTCACTCCACACACCCTGTGCCCCAAGAGAGCTCATGGATGCCTGTGACTTCAGCCACCATCTCTCAATTCAGGGCTTCCAAATCTTGACCTCTAGCCAGACGGCTCTGCTTGCCCATCAACAGAACTGCCTATGGGAGGTCTTTATCGGAACAAGCTATAGGCACTTCGAACTCAACATTTCTAAAACCAAACTCCATCTTCCTGCTCTTCTTCCTATGTACCTTGTCTCAGCAAGTGGCACTGCCACCTACCCAGTCCTTCAGGCCAGAACGTGCAAGTGTTCTTGACTTCTGATCTCTTCTTTCTGGTCTAGCCACACCCAGGCAATCCCCAAGTCCAGGAGCACCTGAATGGCGTTTATGTTTCTCTGCTGCTCTATCTTTAATCCCAAGGCAGCTGGAGCATCTTCCTAAAATATCAATCCAATCTTGTCACCCTTCTACTTAAAAACTTTCTAATGGCTTTCCATGAGGGCCAAATTGAAGTTCCTTTTTTTTTTTTTTTTAAGATTTTATTTTCTTATTTGACAGAGAGAGAGATCACAAGTAGGCAGAGAGGCAGAGGAGGGGGGGGAACAGGCTCCCTGCCGAGCAGAGAGCCTGATGCAGGGCTCGATCCCAGGACCCTGGGATCATGACCTGAGCCGAAGACAGAGGCCTAACCCACTGAGCCACCCAGGCACCCCTCATGTCTTCATTTATTCAGAACTCTTATGTCCTTAAATAGTGATTGCATCTTTCCCATGAAGGTCTAGTTCATTCTTTGATGGGTTAACTCTTAGATATTTTATAATTTTGATTGTTACTGCAATATAATATGATATATTATATTATAATATAATTTTATTATAATATAATTTTAAATAATATATTTATTATATATTATATTATAATTTTAATTATAATATAATTATTATTATTTATTATTATTATATTTTCCAGTTTCTTCAGGCTGCTATGGAGGAACAGTGTTTATTAGTATGTTGTTCTTATTACCAGCAAACTTGCTGGGCCCTTATTGGTTCTAATAATTTGCATATTGATTTCATATAGTTTCTATCTTAACATTCTTTTTTTCTATAAATAATAGTAGTTTCGTCTTTTTCTTTCTTTCGTTTTCTACTTTTTCCTCTTTTCAGGATGCCTGGGTGGCTCAGTTGGTTAAGCATCTGCCTTTGTCTCAGGTCATGAACCCAGGGTCCTGGAATCGAGTTCTGCATTGGGGTCCTTCCTCAGTAGGGAACCTGCTCCTCCCTCTGCCTGTTGCTCCCCTTGCTTGTACTCACTCTCTTTCTCTCTCTCTCTCTATTTTTTTTTTAAGATTTTATCTGTTTGACAGAGAGAGAGATTACAAGTAGGTGCAGAGGCAGGCAGATAGAAAGGGAGAAGCAGGCTCCCTGCTGAGCAGAGAGCCCAACATGGGGCTCAATCCCAGGACCCTGGAATCATGACCCGAGCTGAAGGCAGAAGTTTCAACCCACTGAGCCACCAAGGTGCCCCACTCACTCTTTCTCACTCTCACAAATGAATAAAAATCTTAAATAAAAAAAAAAGAAAGAAAGAAACACCTGTATTTTTCCTCTTTTCAAATACTATGTTGAACATTATTAGTAATGTAATGGGAATCCTTTCTAATTGTTGAGTTCTCCAATAAGTATAACCTCATTTTCCAGATAAAAACCTAGATTCAACTGCCATATGACAACACTCATTGGGCCTGGGGCGGGGCGGGGGGAGATGGAAATAGTTCCCCCTAATCCCGAGGAGCCAGCATAGTGCTGAGCCCATAGCTCTAATACACACTTGATGTGCTTCTAGCCTGCCATCCAGTTAAGCTGAGCTCCTCCCATTTGCCCGGCAGTGAACAAGACAGACCTGGAGATAGGCCTTAAGCAAAGTAATTATGATAAAATGTGTGTTATGAGTGTTTGGACAGGCGGTCAGAGAAGGCCTATTTTACAAAGATGTTTAAACAAAAACAGGATGGGGGCACCTGGATGGTTCAGTCGGGGGAGCATCCAACCTCGTGATTTTGGCTCAGATCATGATCTCATGGGTCAAGGGAAGGAGGCGCACATCAGGCTCGGTGCTCAGCAGGGGGTCTGCTTGAGGTTCTCTTCCTTCCCCCTCTGCCCCTTCCCCCACTCACTCACACTCCCCCTCTCTCAAATAAGTAAATCTTTTAAAAAACCAGAAACATGATGGGTAACTAGCCATTAACTAGGGCAGGAGGAAGAGGAAAGAGTGTTTCTGGCAAAGATAACAGCTTGTGGGAAGGCCCGGGATCTCGAGTGTGGTGTGTCGGAGATGAGGAGAGAGCCTGGGAGGAATGACGACACTGATGAGGAGCTAGGGCCTTGCAGACTATCTCAAGGAACTTCAGTTTGGGGGCACCTGGATCGCTCAGTGGGTTAAAGCCTCTGACTTCAGCTCGGATCATGATCCCAGGGTCCTGGGCTCTCTGCTCGGTGGAAAGCCTGCTTCTTCCTTTCTGCCTGCCTCTCTGCCTACTTGTGATCTCTCTCTGTCAAATAAATAAATAAAATCTTTTTTTTTAAAGATTTTATTTATTTATTTGAGAGAGAGAGACAGTGAGAGAGAGCATGAGCGAGGAGAAGGTCAGAGGGAGAAGCAGACTCCCCATGGAGCTGGGAGCCTGATGCGGGACTCGATCCCGGGACTCCGGGATCATGACCTGAGCTGAAGGCAGTTGTCTAACCAACTGAGCCACCCAGGCGTCCCAAATAAATAAAATCTTAAAAAAAAAAAAAATCTGTCCTACCAGAAGTTTCCTCTGTCTCAGTATGAGGCCACTCCATCCTTTTACTTAACCAGCCAAAACTTTGAAGGAATCATGTTCTAATCTCTCTTTCTTATACTATGCCTTCTCTGCCACCACCCTGACCCTCCAGCCTACCACCAGCTCTTGTCTGGACTACAGTAGTAGCCTAGTCTACTGGCTTCTTATCTCCACATTCAACACATCAGCCACAGTGATATAGATCATGAAGCATCAGTTACATAATTTGCAGGGCCCAGTGCAAAATAAAGGGTTCTTTGTTCAAAAATTAAAAATCTGGGGTGCCTGGGTGGCTCAGTGGGTTAAGCCTCTGCCTTCAGCTCAGGTCATGATCCCAGGGTCCTGGGATCGAGCCCCGCATCGGGGTCTCTGCTCAGCAGGGAGCCTGCTTCCTCCTCTCTCTCTGCCTGCCTCTCTGCCTACTTGTGATCTCTGCCTGTCAAATAAATAAATAAATAAAATCTTTAAAAAAAAAAAGAATAAAAAAATTAAAAATCTTAAGACACTGAAAGCAGAGCATCAAACTAAGTACCAGCCACCTATGCAACTACACACCCTCGGGAATCATTGTCACTCCTTGGCTAAGAACCTTTCAACCATGCTACAACTTATTCAAAGTCAACCCTACATCCTTAAAGTGGCACATGGGCTCTTCCAGATCTTTGTTTCACATCCTGTGAACTGCCCTCTGTATATGACTTTGATACAGCTTCACTGGTCTCTTTTCTGTGCCTCAAACACCCCAGGAATATTGCCTCCTTAGGACTTTTGTCCTGACTATTTCTTCTGCCTGAGAAACTTTTCTTCTAAATATCCTTTTGGCTCACTGTCTTACCTTCTTCAACCCTCTGCTCCAATATTATGTTCTCAAGAAAGCCCAACCTGATGACCCTACTTAAAACTGTGGCTGCCACCACCTCAACCCACAGTCACCACCATTTCCGAGCCCTCTTACTGTGTCCTTTTTCCCCATCTTAGTTGTCACTTTATACCATACTATATATTTTTTATGTGGATTGTCTGTCTGCCCCCAGTAGAATGTAAGCTTCATTTAGACTTGTCTGTTTCACTCATTATGTATTACCAGTGTCTAGAACATCGCCTGGCAAATTGGAGGTGCTCAATAAATATTTCTTACTCAGGGGCGCCTGGGTGGCTCTGTGGGTTAAAGCCTCTGCCTTCAGCTCAGGTCATGATCCCAGGGTCCTGGGATCTTGCCCCACATTGGGCTCTCTGCTCAGCAGGGAGTCTGCTCCCCCCCCACCTGCCTCTCTGCCTGTTTGTGATCTCTAATAAATAAATAACAATCTTTAAATATTTCTTACTCAACAAAAACTTTGGAATTCATTAGCATTACTTAAGGAGGCAGAGAGCTGGAGACAATATAAGTCTTCATTAGCAAGGAGAACTAAAATGCAAAAGGTAGCATACACAGATGGTAGAATACCACCCAGCCATCAGAAATAAGGAACCACATCTTCATTCAGCAACCAGAATAGCTCTCAAAAACATTTGAGTAAACAGGGGCGCCTGGATGGCTCAGTTGGTTAAGCGACTGCCTTCAGCTCAGGTCATGATCCTGGAGTCCCAGTATCAAGTCCCACCTCAGGCACCCTGCTCAGCACAGAGTCTGCTTCTCCCTCTGACCCTCCTCCCTCTAGTGCTGTCTCTCTCTCAAATAAATAAAATCTTAAAAAAATAATAACAATAGTGCGAGTAGGCCAAGAAAAAAAAAAGAGACTAAGCATTTAGTAAATTAAGGTCATCTCTACACAGAAAATAACGTTAAATAGTTCTCAAAGATACACCTATCTAAAGATATTAAAACAATTAGGGTAGATACAGGGGAGTGTGGGAGGTGAGGGAAGGTGGGGTGAGGGCGTGGGGGGTGCACTGAAGGGGGACAATGGACTAATCCAAGCACCTTGCCCGAACAGATGGCAATAATGTACCACAAACTAGGAGGTGATACCTCCACTCTCTGCCCCTGAGGTCCCAAGAAAAGTCCTCTTTTTAAAGACCCTGAGGTCAACCATTGGTTCAGCAAATACTGAGCGCCTCTAGGTGTCAGCCAATGTACTAAGAGGGGGGCTACAGCCTGGAACAAAACTGTTAACTTTTTAAAAAAACAGAACACCGAGGGAAATGTGTGGTGTGCCAAATGGCGGTAGGCGCCATGGGAAAAGGGCCGCCGTGAGGCCTAGAAGGTTCTGGGACTGGGTGGAGGTGGCAGGCAGCAGGCTGGCGAATGGATGCCCGGGTGGGACCCACTGCCCGCAGAGGGGGTTCTCCGTGGAGGCCTCCTTGCCCGAGGTGGGGTGAGGTGGGGTGGGGTGGGGTGGGGTGGGGTGGGGTGGGGCGGGGAGGGGGTGCGGGCTCAGCGGAGGGGCGAGGGCCCGCAAAACCGCACTGGGCTCCAGGTTGGCCCGCGGGACAAGAGGTGGGAGCGGGGGGGGGGGGTCTGGGGCGGGGGGGGGGGTCGGGGGCGAGTGCCCCTGCGCCCCGCGAGGACACCCGGGCCGCCCGCCGCGCCCCTCCCCCACGGCCCGGCGCACTCACGGTTCTGCTCCGCCGGGGGCAGGTGCGCGGTGGTGAAGGCCAGAAAGGACTCATTGCCCATGTCCCAGTCCAGCAAGCCCGGGACCTGGCCATGGAGGCTGGCCCAGAGGTCGTGGTGTTGGAGTTTCAGGTCCACCTTCAGAGAGAGGAGATGTCGCCCGGCAGGGGGTGGGATACTGGAGACACTGAGGCTGAGGCCTCGCTCCACTTCCTCAAAGCCCGGGCTCGGATCCGGTTAGTTGGCGCCGGCTCAGGTGTGGAGAGTCCTCAATTTGACGCCTTTAATCGCCTCTGGCCTGCACCGGCTTCTCTCTGCGACCTCGCTCTTCAACTCCTACACTTTCGTTTGGGGGCTTGGGGGTCCTGAAGGGAGGGATCCCGGGCCGTCTTCCCGCTCTGCATTTGCACGGAGCTCTTCCTGTGTTTGGTAAGTTTCCCTACCACCACCCCTGATGAACAATCCCGGCATCGCATCAATAGTTACTTTTAGAGGTTCTGATAGATTCTGCGGCTTATCCAAGATCTCACCCATAGTACTTGGTGGAGATAGGATTGGAAGGTGGGGTTTTCTTGGGGTTTTTTTTTTTGGGGGGGGGGAGGGGGTTGAGATTTTATTTAGGGGCGCCTGGGTGGCTTAGAGGTTAAGGATGTGCCTTTGGCTTGGGTCATGATCCCAGGGTCCTGGGACCACGGGCTCCCTGACCAGCCGGGAGTCTATTTCACCCCCTACTTCTCCCCTCCCTCCCCCACTCCACCCCTGTGCTCGCGTGCTCTCTCTCTCTCTCTCTCTCTCTCAAATAAATAAGATCTTTTAAAAAATAAATTTAAAAATAAAGATTTTATTTATTTGTCAGAGAGAAAGAGAGCACAAGCAGGAGGAGCTGCAGGCAGAGGAAGAAGCAAGCTCCCCACTGAGCAAGGAGCCCCATGCGGGACACCATCCCAGGAGCCTGGGATCATGACCTGAGCTGAAAACCGACTGAGCCACCCAGGAGTCCCAGGAGGGTGTTTTGTTTTGTTGGTTTTAAAAGATTTTATTTATTTGAGAGAGAGAGAGAGAAGAGAGAGCGAGCGAGAGCGGGAGCGCACAGGGTGTGGGGACCGCGACAGAGGGAGAAGCAGACTCCCTGCAGAGCAGGGACCCTAAGGCAGGACTCCATCCCAGGATCCTGACTGGGATGCCAAATGGGACCCCTGGGATCATGACTTGAGCTGAAGGCAGTCACTTAACTGACTGAACCACCCAGGTGTCCTAAAATTTGGTTTTTAATCATTTCAAATTTACAGAAAAATCCCAAGAACAGTATAAAAATTCTTGTATATCTGAATCCTATAATCCACTAATGACACCAAGTATTAATATTTTATCACATTTTAGTTTTTCACTCTGTAAAAAAGACATATATTGTTATTTTTCTGAACTAAGGGTAATTTGCAGACATAATGCCCTTTACCCAAAAATACTTCATTGGTTATTTCCTAAAAACAGGGATATTGGCATATATAACCAGAAAGCCCAAAATGAAACCGTTATCAAAATCAGAAAACTTAACATTGAGTCAATACTATATTTAACATACAGATGCTATTCAAATTTCACTAATTGTCCGAACGACGTCCTTTATATAAGTTAGCTCCCTGGTCTAGGATCCGGTTCAGGCTCACGCAGTGCATTTCATCTTCAAGTCTTTTGTCCTCCTTTCATCCCAAGCAGTTTCTCAGCCTTTTAAATCTTTCATAACATTGACATTTTGGGAAGAGTATAGGACATTTATTTTGTAGAATGTCCCTCAGTTTAGGTCTGTCTGATGTCTGCTCATAATTAGAATTGTGCATTTGGGGCAAGAATATCACACGAGAGAGGCTGCCTCCTTCTCAGTAACTCACACCAAGAGGCACACGATGTCAGTGTGTCTCATTATTAGTGATGTTAACTTCAACCACTTGGTTTAGTGGTAGCCACCAGGTTTCTTTCTTTTTTTTTTTTTAAATTTTTTAAAAGATTTTATTTATTTACTTGACAGAGAGAGATCACAAGTAGGCAGAGAGAGAGAGAGAGGAGGAAGCAGGCTCCCTGCTGAGCAGAGAGCCCGAAGCGGGACTCCATCTCAGGACCCTGAGATCATGACCTGAGCCGAAGGCAGTGGCTTAACCCACTGAGCCACCCAGGCGCCTGCCACCAGGTTTCTTGAGGGTAGTTATCCTCTCTCTCTCTCTCTCTCTCTCGTAATTAGTAAGTAATTTGTGGGGAGATACTTTGATCTAGAATCCTGTTCCTTAGGATGCCTGGCTGGCTCAGTCAGTGGAGCATGTGACTCTTGATCTCAGGGTTGTGAGTTCGAGCCCCACCTTGGGTGGAGGGATTACTTAAATAAATAAAATTTTATTTTAAAAAAATAAATAAGGGCACCTGGGTGGCTCAGGGGGCTGGGTGTCTGCCTTCAGCTCTGGTCATGATCCCAGGGTCCTGGGATCTAGTCCCTGCTGAGCAGGGAGCCTGCTTCTCCCCCTCCTTCTGCTGCTCCTCCTACTTGTGCTCTCTCGCTTTGTCAGGTAAATAAATAACATCTTAAAAAAAATAAAAAATAGGGGCGCCTGGGTGGCTCAGTGGTTAAGCCGCTGCCTTCGGCTTTCAGTCATGATCCCAGGGTTCTGGGATCGAGCCCCGCATCAGGCTCTCTGCTCAGTGGGGAGCCTGCTTCCTCCTCTCTGTCTCTGCCTGCCTCTCTGTCTACTTGTGATCTCTGTCTGCCAAATAAATAAATAAAATCTTTAAAAAAAAATAAAAAATAAAAAATAAAATCTTGCTCTTGAAAAAAATTAAAGAAAAAAACCAACAACACAAAAAAAACCTAGTCCTCACCAAGCTTAGGCCCATTAATTCTAGTATCCATTTATGATCCTGCCTGAATCAATCATTACTATCATGGATGTAAAATCATGATTTCTCTAAATCTATCATTTCTTTCCCATTTATTTAACTGACATTCTATTGCAAGGAAGAGCTTTTCTGTATCTCATATATATTTTTAAAGATTTATTTATTTATTTTGAGAAAGAGAGAGAGATCACAAGTGGGAGAGGCAGGAAGAGGAGAGAGAAGTCCAAGCAGATTCCTTGCTGAACGAAGAGGCTGATACAGAGCTTGATTCCAGGATCATGAGATCCTGACCAGAGCTGAAACCAAGAGTTGGAGGCTTAATCAACTCTATCACCCAGGTGTCCCTATTTTTTAAAAAGAGCTTTTATTTTATTTTATTTTTTTTTAAAGATTTATTTATTTATTTGACAGAGAGAGATTATAAGTAGGCAGAGAGGCAGGCAGAGAGAGAGGAGGAAGCAGGCTCCCCGCTGAGCAGAGAGCCCGATGCGGGACTCAATCCCAGGACCCGAGATCATGACCTGAGCCGAAGGCAGCGGCTTAAGCCACTGAGCCACCCAGGCGCCCCTATTTTATTTTTTTTAATATTTTATTTATTTAAGAGAGAGAGAGAGAGCAGGAGTTGGGAGGAGGGGTAGAGGGAGAGAGAGAAGCAGACTCCCTGCTGAGCAGGGGGCTAGCTAGTGCAGGGCTCGGTCCTAGGACCCTAAGACCATGACCTGAGCTGAAGGCAGATGCTTAATGAACTCAGCCACCCAGGCACCCCTATTTATTTATTTATTTTTTAACTCCAAGAGGTAGAGATTTTATTTTTAAGTAACTTCTACACCCAACATGGGGCTTGAACTTATAACCTTGAGGTCAAGAGTTGCATGCTCCCCCAGCTGAGCCAGCTGGGCGTCCCCTTATCTCATACTTGTTTGTTTATTGTCTGTATGGACCCAAAGGATTCTTAGAGTGGATTATTTGTAATTATTAATAATAACAACTTATTGGGGTGCCTGGGTGGCTCAGTGGGTTAAGCCTCTGCCTTCAGCCCAGGTCATGATCTCAGAGTCCTGGGATCAAGCTCCACATTGGGCTCTCTGCTCAGTGGGGAGACTGCTTCCCACCCACCCTGCCTGCCTCTCTGCCTACTTGTGATCTCTGTCAAATAAATAAATAAAATCTTTAAAAAATTTTTAACAACTTATTATAATTGTTATAAAATTTTATAATTATAAAATTGTCCCAGATTTGGCCAGTGGGTGAACTAGCCCCCTTTGGTTCCTCTGTGCATCCTGGATTCCCTATCAGAGCCTATGCACTCTGTACTACACTGCCTGTGGCTTGTCTAATGGTCCAGAAACTTTGAGTACCTAGCATATAGTAGACCCTCGATAAATGTGTTTTCAACTAAAGTGAAAACAACAGCTTCCCTTTTGAAAATTTGCTAGACTCTACCTTTATTATCTCTAATAGTAATTCTAAGGCTAATTTCTCTAATTGTAAAAATAATTTGTGTTTGGTGTGCCTAGCTGGCTCAGTGGGTAGAGCATGAGATGCTTGATCTTGGGTTGTGTGTTGAAGCCTCATGTTGGTTGTGGAGACTACTTAAAAAAAATAAAATAAGGGGGAGGCACCTGGGTGGCTCCTCAGTTGGTGAAGCCTCTGCCTTCAGCTCAGGTCAAGATCCTAGGGTCCTGGGGGGATGCCTGGGTGGCTGCCTTCGGCTCAGGTCATGATCCCAGGGTCCCGGAATCAAGTCCTGCATTGGGCTCCCTGCTCAGCAGGGAGCCTGCTTCTCCCTCCTCCTCTGTCTGCTGCTCTCCTTGCTTGTGCTCACTCGCTCTCTCTCTCTCTCTCTCTGACAAGTAAATACATTTAAAAATATTTTTAAAAATCTGAAAAAAAAAAAAAAAAAGAAAAGATCGCAGCATCCTGAGATCGAGCCCTGCATCAGGCTCCCTGCTCCACCGGGAGCCTGCTTCTCCTTCTTCCACTGCCTGTTGTTCTACCTGCTTATTCTCTCTCTCTCTCTCTCTCTGCGTCAAATAAATAAAATATTTTTTAAAAAACTGAATAAAGGGGGCATCTTGGTGGCACAGTGGGTTAAGCCTCTGCCTTTGGCTCAGAGAGAGAGGGGAGAGTAGGGTCATGAGATCAAGCCCCACATCGGGCTCTCTGCTCAGCAGAGAGCCTGCTTCTCTCTTTCCCTCTGCCTCTGCTCTGCCTACTTCTGCTCTCTCTCTATCTCTCTGTCAAATAAATAAATAAATAAAATCTTAAAAAAAAAAATACTGAATAAGGGGTGCCTGGGTGGCTCAATGGGTTAAGCTTCTGCCTTCGGATCAGGTCACGATCTCAGGGTCTCCTGGGATCGAGTCCCGCATCAGGCTCTCAGCTTCTGCCTGTTTGTGATCTCTGTGTGTCAAGTAAATAAATAAATAATAAAAGACTGAATAAAAAGTTATTGTAATGCATCTACTTTTTAATAGGCCTTTTCAAATCAGTCTACCATTTAAGACGGTTTATCTGCCTGCTACTCCCCCTGCTTGTGCTCCCTCTCCCTCTCAAATAAATAAAGTCTTTTTTAAAGATTTTATTCATTTATTTGACAGAGAGACACAGTGAGAGAGGGAACAAAAGCAGGGGGAGTGGGAGAGGGAAAGGTAGGCTCTCTACAGAGTAGGGAGCCCGATGTGGGACTTGATCCCAGAACCCTGGGGTATGATCTAAGCCAAAGGCAGACATTTAACAACAGAGCCACCCAGGCACCCAACACTTACCACACTTTTTATTTAACTTATTTACTCGTTCACATTTTTGGAAATCTGTTTTTTGCATTGAGTTCCACATAAACCCCATGAAGGAGGAACAATGCCTTGCTACATTTTATTCCTAGCCCTTCTAGTAGTGCCTGGTACATAATAAATGCTCAGTTAATGTTTGTTGAATGAATAAATACTGTTGTTCCTCTCTTCCATTGCCTTTGTCTCCCAGGCTCTTGGGTTGCTCTAGAAAGGGGTTGTTAAGGCCATTGTTCCAGCATCTTCTATGTTTGTTGTTTTTTATTGTTTTTACAATTTTTGGCGCTTTCCCAGTCCCCACCTTTTCTTCAAGGGACTGTACTTTCATTCATTCATTTGTTCACTTATTCAACAAGTATTTACTGAGTACCCACTATGCCCCCAGCACTGTGGAACACAGGTACTGCAGGCCCTTGGGAACAAAATGACTGCTCTTGGGAACATACAGTCTACTGGGAAAGACAACAGAATAACCACATAAACATAATTATAAACCAGAGTAATGCTATGAAAGACAGGATAGGGGAACCTAGTGAGGGGATGGAGGTCAGAGGCTTCCCTGGAGGTGGGTTACCTATGCAATTGGTGTGGGGTGGGGTTGGGGGCAGTCATAAGAGCAAGTCAGGCATATGGAATAATCTGTGCAAGAGCCCTGAGGCAAGAAGGAACACAGGATATTGGAGGGAACATGGTGGAGCTGTGAGGGGAAAGACTAGGGCTGGTCTTGAAGATCACCTTAAAAATCCTGTACTTCCTCTAAGATCAGTACAAAAGTTACTGATCCTGGGACGCCTGGGTGGCTCAGTTGGTTAAGCAGCTGCCTTCAGCTCGGGTCATGATCCCAGCCTCCTGGGATCGAGTCCCACATCGGGCTCCTTGCTCGGCGGGGAGCCTGCTTCTCCCTCTGCCTCTGCCTGCCATTCTGTCTGCCTGTGCTCTCTCTCTCCCTCTCTCTCTGACAAATAAATAAATAAAATCTTAAAAAAAAAAAAAAAGTCACTGATCCTTACAAGGGACATGTATTGGAAAGGGGACCACTCCTGCTCTTTTCCCTCAGTGACCAGACTGTACCACTCTTGTCCTCTACCCAGGGTTCTTCCACTTCTGCTCCCTCCTCCTAGTCTCCCTTACCCTATTCTCCACTTCTCCCACCGCTCAGCGTCCTGTTCAGGGTCTCACCCAGGTGGCCCTCTTTGTCCCTAGTCAGAGCCTGTACTCCTTTCCTCACCACTTCCCTTTGCTCCCCCAACATCCCGAGACCCTCTGGCCTCCAGAGCCGCCCACAGAGTGCACCACAAGCCGGCTGGGTTGCCTGCAGCCAAGCGGGGCAAAACCCACAGCCCAGGTGTGTTCTGAGAACCCTTGACTCCTGACTCCGAATCAACCGGGCCCCTTTGGGCCTCCTGAGAGAAGCTGCTCTGGGTTGTGGGGCAGGGAGGGGATGGGGAGCATCTGCTGCCTAAGGAGGATTCTCTTCCCCCCAGGTGGAGCCCATAGAAGGGAAACACAGGGCAGATGTGGTGTCAGACTTTATTGAGGGGATTTCTGTTACTGACGAAAGGGTGAATTGTTGGGCGGGGGGTGAGATTAAAGAGGAGAAGTGGGAGGATCGTCAGTTCTGACAGGAGTGGGCTGAGGGGATTATAGGGAGTGGGGGGAGGGGAGGCACCAGGGACCTAGGGGAGGGCAGAGGGAGGAAAAGGCTCCAGTGAGAGGGGGCAGGGAGGAGAGGTGAAGGCCCCTTAGAAGCCATGGTTGAGGACTGGGAGCAGGTAGTCTTTTCAGCAGAGGAGGCAGGCACACAGGCTGGGGAAATGGAAAGAGTCCCAGACCTCATGGAGGCCTGCTGCCTGGCGCTGGCCTCCTCACTTCCGGGCGCCCAGGGCCAACGCGATGATGAAGCCCACCACCAGCAGGAACATGGCGACAGACAGCAGCACTGTGATGACCACCATGCCCCCCGTCCGGGCCATTCCCAGCCCAATGGATTCCACCTTCCTTCCTGTCAGAAGAGGCAGGGGAGGCCTTGGTGGGCAGGAGGAGCCCCTGTCCCAACCTGAGGCTCTCTGGCTCACCCAGATTTCCTTCATCCATTTATTCAACCAACCAGTCAGCTGAGCCACACATTCATCACGTAAACGTTTATGAAGCATCTCCTGTGTTGGCCACTGAGGACACAGAAACTGATTGGACACGATCCCTACCCACAGAGAACCTTTAGTTTATGAGATGAGTCGACAGGCAGTTAAAAGGCCAAGGGCTCGGGGCTAGGATACAGGTACACAAAGAAGCTAAGGGAGCCCAGGGAAGATTTGGAGGGCCCTGATTTACTTACGAGGAAGTGTGGACATTGGGATCTCTCTACTGGACTCAGTGGATGTCCCCTTCGTCACAAGGTAAGAAATGCTTTTGTGGAGGGGTTTGGGAGAGAGAGGAGAGACTCCTCAGTGATTATCTGGGATTTGGGAAGAGAGGGAGAGAGCCCAGGCCTCCCCCTTCCTAGCCGTGCCTTCCTCTAGGCTCTTGATCCCTTCAGCCGTATCCTTACTTTCTTACCCCAAGCTGACCAGATCCCTCCCCACCAGCAAATGTCAGGACCCATCTTCTCTCCCTGCACCCCCTCCCACAGGTGCCCTGGATCTGGGACCTACTAGTATTTGGTTCCTGGCACGAGGTCTGTCACCTGGTATGCGCTGAGCCGGGTGACTGTGAAGCCAGCCCCGCTGTCCACCACACTCACCAGCTCCCTGCGCCCACGGCATGGAGGCACCACGAAGCTAGATTTCACCACTGGGCAGCAAGTTGGGGGTGAAGTATGGAATATGAAATATGGGTGGCCCAGGAGAAGGGTTATAGGAAGGCAGGAGCTGGGGAAGGGGTGCGGATGGTGTCCTGGGTAGGGTCTCTGGGGATCAGGGGGCCACCCTGGGAGGGGGTAGCAAACCTTGGCTGTCATTGGCTCTCCGGACCATGAGTGTGGCATTGCCCCCTGTGAGGTGACAAGGGGGCAAGGCAACCAGCAGGCTCTCCGTTAGTGCCGGGGACAGCAGACCGGAGATGCTTGAGATGTTGAAGTCTGCTGGGGGGCCAAGAGGGAGTTCGAGCTGGGGCAACCAATCCCCTTCCCCACCATCAGATGGGGCCCTGACCCCTGGGGGCCATTTCTAAGGATGCAGACGCCTCCTCTTCCACTCTACCACGCGTGGGCAGAACACAGGCCTTTGCTCATCTGACCACCAGGTGGCAGGCTTGGGCTGCAGAAGCTGGGCCGTCCACCAGCGTCCAGGCTCTGGATGCCAGTAGGGGGAGGCCACCAACCTTACCGGGATTCTTAGCCTGGGGCCCTTTCCCACACCTCTCTGCCTCCCGGGTTTGGAAGAGGACCAGGAGTGTGCTCAGTGACTGATGCCTGGTCACTTCCATCACCGGCCCCCCACCCCCAACTGGCCAGACCAGCTCCTCTTCGAGGGCCCCGAGGGCACAGTGCCTCCTGAGCTGGACTCAGAGTCCCTCCCCACACCCCACCAGAGATGGCAGAGACCTGCAGCCCCCAGGGCCAGGACAGTCAGCAGAATCAGGATCAAGGGCCAGGTCCGGACGGGCAGCAGGGATGCCATAGCTGGGCCGGGAGCTAGAACAGGAGCTGGCTGGCTGTGGCTTCCAGAGGCAAGTGAGGCCAGGCCCCTGCGGTGGCTGATTTTGTCTTGGGGTGGGAGTGGCTGGAGGGGAATCCAGTCCAACCTGCCCTTTGGGCCCTACAGCCTCAGGGCAGGCCCCCCAGACAGGTTTTTCAGGCCAGAAGTGAGGATGCCCTAGCTGGATCTTGCCGGCTTAGTCAGCTGCAGAGGGGCTGGGTTATTAAGGTGGGGGTGGAAATCACCCCTTCCCCTAGAACTCCCACATGTTAGGGCCTGAGCATTCCTGCCTGCACGTGCCTCTGGAAGTGTGGCCTGTTGAGGATGGCTCCCCACATCTGTGGGGAGCCTTCCAGAAGGGCAGCAAGTTCTGAGATTGTCCTAGTGTGCAAGAAGAGGAGATGAGTGCTGAGGGGCCCCAGACAGGGCCTTGGACGAGCAAGGATGGGAGGGAAACTGAGGCTGGTAGTAGGGGATGGGGGCAGCAGAGCCAAGGGTTCCAACTCACGGAGGCCAGTGAGGCCCAGACACTGCTGTTCGGGGAGAAGCAGAGGGGTGTTCGTGCCAGGGAGTGTGTGGGAGTCAAAGTCCTCTGGAGGGGCCAAGAGATGCTAGGGAAGACTTTCAGAGAAACAGGAGAGGGGGGCACCAGCCCTATCCTGTAGAGAAGGGCAGTCAGCCTTAGTCGGCACCATTGTCAAACTGATGGAGAATGGAGGAGAGAGAGACCTGGCAGGAGAAAATAAAAAGACACACAACCCCTCTGACTACATCCCCCACCCCTGGGCTCAACCAGACAGAAGCGAGAAAGCGAGGAGAGATGAGGAGAAAGTCCTCGCAATGGGCACAGGGCATGGGCCACCATATTTCTCATTCTGGCCACTGTGGGCTGTCCATGTCACTGGCTCTCTTTTGTAGGTGTGGAAACAGACTCAGGGGGAGACTTTGCTAGGAGGGACCGAGAGCCTGAAGGTTGTCTGGACGCCATGAACCATTCTCTCTTCCCCAGTCCCAGAGAAGGGCCAGGGTCCTGTAAGGAAGTGGGGCGGGGGGGGGGGGGGGCTATGTCCTTACCCCCATGATGGGAGGGGGAGCTTCAAAGCTGGAGTGCTAGCATGGGGTGACTGTGAGGCTAGAACTCATGGACCCAAACAGAGGGTAGGAGGCTCTCAGACCATCTCTGGTCCACATTTCCGGGGCTGATTTATCACTAAGGATCTCACTGAGAGGAAGGTTCTGATTCAGTGGGTCTGAGGTGAAGCCTGAAAGTCTACATTTCTAATAAGCTTCCAGGTAACGTCAACTGCCTCGTCTGAGAGGCCCAGACTTTGAATTACCACATGCTCTGTGCTGTGCCCCTTACACACACACACACACACACACACACGCAGCACGCAAGCAACGAATCCTCTTTGGAGGAGATAAGGGGCAGATGTGTTTTTCCCAGTCTCTCAGGACAGGCTGCCTTGGGGTGAGGAATTGAATTCTGTTTTTTCTGTGCCTTGGCTTTTGTCTGCCTACCACCATCCTACAAACCGAAAGAGGACTGTTTGCACATTGAGGAGAACTTTGGAGAGAGGGAACAAAGTAGGTGCTGGCATCCTAGGGGTGAGGGGATCTTCCTGGTGCTCTTGAAATCCCATCACTGACCTGGAAGGATGTGGACCCTGGGGCTGGGGAAGTATCTCTTCCAGTCCCAAACCAGGAAGCAGAAAGGGGGGGGCAGGTTAAGTGCAGGCTGGGTTGTCTTGGTTCCACACCCCATCTGAAATTAGGAGTGGGACAGAGTGGGGTAGGGCAGGGCAGAGCTCTGCCCGGATTTTAAAGGGCTAACAAGGCCCTGTGCCTTTAAGCCTTCCCTTTTCCCTCCAGCCCCCCTTCCCTACCCTGGCCCTCCCCAGGTTTCTGGAGGAACTGAGAGTTGCGTCTTCTCCCTGCCCTGCCGAGCTGCTCACTGGCTGCTCTGGAGGCTGTGCTTTGCGGTCTCCATGGAAACCATTAGTTGCTAAGCAACTGGAGCATCATCTGTGCTGAGCTCTCGCATCTAATTATCCCATCACAGCGGCTGAGAAGGGTTTGGGGAGCTGCAAGGAGGGGGAGGCCAAGCGCAGGAGCAAGAGGATAACTCTTTTAGCAAAGCAGATTCATTGACACGCTGAAGTCATTTAAAGCCACAGCACCCTGGGCCTCTAGGGGATGTCTTTGCAGTTTGGAGGAAAGGAACCAGGGCCACAAATGCCTGTGGGGTCTCTCTTTTGGACCCACTCTCTAAGCTGTCTCCCCCTCGGACTCTTAATTCTAAACTCACTGAAGTTTCCTCTTCTGCCCCCTTCCTTCCTTGTCCCATACCCAAGTCAACAAACATTCATGAAGTACCCGGAGTGTGCGAGGCACCAAGAATACACAGGCAAAATAAGTTTCTGCCTCCAGGGAGTTCTTGATCTCTCTATTTTGCCTGGACTAAAAGATCAGCTCTTAAAACTGACCTACTCTTGCTGAATTATAGTACTCTGTGTCTGTTCCCAAACTGTGGTAGTTCTATAGCCAGAGGCTCGCAGATCAGAACCCAGGTCTGTCTGGTATTTCAGCAGTTCTTATTCTATAATGCAGCTTTTCTGCCTTGCCAGTCCATTAGAAACATGTCCACTGAGGCAGGTCATTATCTGGGGTCCTGGGATGGAGCTCCCCCTACCCCGCATTGGGCTTCCTGCTGGTGGTGAACCTGCTTCTTCCTCTTCCTCTACCCCTCCCCATCACTCGTTCTCTCTCTCTCTCTCTCAAAATAAATAAATATAATCTTAAAAAAAAAAAAAAAGGAACCATGCCCACTTGACTCCATGGGCCTGTGAGCCTCTGATGGGGACTATTGTCTTCCTGTTGATAAGTGGTACCATGTGACTTTAGCTGAGTCATTTTAAACCTCAGTTTTCGCACCTATAAAATGGGAAGACTTAAAAAAAATGGGAAGACTTGTTCCTTTTCTGTCATCTAGTAAGATGTGACAGGTGTAAAAATGCTTTAAAATAAAGGTGTGGAAGGAATGCTGGAGATCACTGTCACAATAGGCAGGAGCAGACTGGGGGAATCCTGGGGACATGGACCAAGAAGCAAGACGTGGTGTCACAGAATGTTGGTCTCATGGGAAGTGGCAAAGCCTCTATCCTTGAGATCTGAGGAAAAGGCTAAAAGAAAAAAATATGTGTCATGCAGGGTTGGAAGAGACCCGGATGCTCCTTTCTTTTTTCTTTCTTTCTTTTTTTTTTTTTTTAAGATTTTATTTATTTATTTCACAGACAGAGCTGACAAGTAGGCAGAGAGGCAGGCAGAGAAAGAGGGGGAAGCAGGCTCCCCGCTGAGCAGAGAGCCTGATGCAGGCTCGATCCCAGGACCCTGGGATTATGACCTGAACTGAAGGCAGAGGCTTTAACCCACTGAGCCACGCAGGCACCCCTCCTTTATTTTTTCTAATGTTCCCTATGATGCAACCACTTACCCCAGCTCTTCCAGCTTTGTGACTTGGGCCATGTTACCTACTTAGGTACTCCGAGCTGCAGTTTCCTCTTCTGTAGACAGGGTATAGAATCTGTCTCACTGAGATATTATGACCATCACTCAAGCTAATTTATTTAAGAGTACATAGCATGATATCTGGTTCAATAAATATTAATTTAAGTAATTCATCTTATCCTCTCCTTTAACCCTTACTGCAGATGAAAACTAGAAGCTCAGAGGCAATAAATGAGATTCCTGAGGTCCCAGAGCTAGTAGCTAATGAGGTGGGATACAAATCAGAATTTGGGGACATTTAGCTATCTCAGTTAGTAGAGCATACAACTCAGGGTCATGAGTTTAAGCCCCATATTGCGTGTGGAGCCTTCTTAAAATAAATACAGTAATTAATTTTTAAAAAATCAGAAATCAGGGGTTCAGTCAGTTAAGTGTCTGCCTTGGGCTCAGGTCATGATCTCAGGGTCAAGCCCTGCATTGGGCTCCCTGCTCAGCAGGAAATCTGCTTCTCCCTCTCTGTCTGCCCCACCCCTTGTTCTCTGTCTTTCTCTCAAATACATAAATAAAATCTTTAAAAAAAAAAAAAAAAGAAGAAGAAGAAGAAGAAGAGGAACCCAGACACCAGAATTTGGATTTCCAACTGTGTCATTGATACAGAGGGCAAGTGATGAGATATGGGCCAGCTGTACCTTGTACACCAAGCAAGCCCCTGGGGCCCCAGGCACACAGGAACTGCCTGTACACTCGTGTTTCCATTTAGGAGGCATTTGTTGAACAAGTCCTCTGTGATGGGCTCCAGGATAGATGAGATACAGAGAGGACAAGAAATCACTCCTGCTCTCAAGTTGCTAAGTTTTGGAGAATGAACCAGTTGAAATAAGCAGAAGGGGATATTCCAAAATGGGAACAGCATATGAAAAGGCTCAGAGAAGTGAATTATCCCGACACCTTCAGGGAACTGTAAACAAATATATCTTGGCTAGAAAGAGGGATGCAAAGATGAGCAGGACAAGACCTCCAGCCACCAGCTGGGTCACTGGACCAGTATCCTGTGCTAAGAAGTTTGATTTTTTAACCCTGAAGAAAACAGAGAGTCTTTAAAGAGTTTTAATGGTGGAATGAACATTTTGGGAACAGTGTGGGAAGGGATTGGCAGTGGTAACGGATCAGCACGTTGGGTCAGGGTTAGTCTGTGTGGCCAGCAGAATCCAGCAGAAGCAATGATCACTTCTGAGGCTAGATCAGAGAAGGAATGCATCCTCCTCCTTGCTCTCTCTTGGATAACTCACTCTGGAGGACGTGGGAGCACTGCTATGGGGAGGTCCATGTGACAAAGGATTGAGGTCTCCTGCCTACATCCAGCATGGACCTGAGGTCTCCAGACAATAGCCGTGAGAATGAGCAAGACTGGAAGCAGACCTCCAGCCCCAGTCGAGCCTTCAGATGACTGTGGCCCAGGCTGACATCTTTTGCGGCAACTTCACAAGATACTCAGAATAATATCTGTTTTTACAAGTCGCCAATAGACAACTCACACAGATATCTTGGGAAATTTGATGAAAATGACATTTTCATAGTTGCGTGTGTGAGTCTGGAGCACAGAATGGGGAAGGGGTGTTAAAGAGAGGGAAAGTGGGCAATGGTTGAAATTGTGGTATGAGGGGGAACCTGGGTGGCTCAGTGGGTTGAGCCTCTGCCTTTGGCTCAGGTCATGATCCTGGCGTCCTGGGATCAAGCCCCACATAGGGCTCTCTGCTCAGCAGGGAGCCTGCTTCCCTTCCTCTCTCTCTCTGCCTGCCTCTCTGTCTACTTGTGATCTCTGTCTGTCAAATAAATAAATAAAAATCTTAAAAAAAAAAAAGGTAAAGATGTAGAAGGGGAAGGGGTGTGACTGATGTAGAGACTTCTGCAGGAGGGAAAAAATGGTGTTCAGATCAGAGGTGGAGGCATTAGTCTTTAGCCATAGGAATGACTCTCTCTCTCTCAACAGAGAGAAAAGATTGGGCAGCAATGCAGAGAAATTGTGGGGGAGAGGGTGGGGGAGAAAGGGGGAGGGAAGGAGCAAATTAAGGTAGTTCCTTCCTGATGACCTCCACTCTCTCTGGGAAGTAGAAAACTCAATTGGGAGAAGGGTTTGGGGTCTGAGGAAGGGTGAGAGTTTGAGTAGCTATTTATGGGGAGAGGAGGACATGTCTACCAAGGGCCTTGAAGAAGGCTGTCTGATGGTGGTGGCCCAGCTGAGCTTGGGGACCGCTCATTTTCAGGGGCGCTGGCTGCATTAGTCAGGGTTCTCTGGAGAAACAGAACAGACAGGATGTGTACAGAGAGAGATTTATTTTAAGGAATTGGCTCATGTGATTGTGGAGGCTTGGCAAATCCACAATCTGAAGGGGGAGGCAGGCAGGCTGGAGACCCAGGAAAGAGTTGCAATTGGAGTCCAAAGGTAGTCTGCTGGCAGAATTCCTTCATTTTAGGGGAAGGGAGAGGGGAGGTCAGTCTTTGTTCTATAGGGCCTTCAACTGATTGGATGAGGCTCACCATACCATGGGGTAATCTGCCTTACCCAAAGTTCACTGATAGAAATATTCACCTCATCCAAAAACCATCTTCACAGAGCCATACAGAATGATGTTTGACAAAATATCCAAGCATCCTGGCCCAGTCAAGTTGACAGATAATACTAACCATCATACTGACCTTGACATTTTGGGAGCTTTTCAAATTACACAACAGCTTGAGTGCAGAGATGATACAACTGTCAGGGCAGACTGACTCAGAGTTCAGGTTTCCAAGGCATAGGAGGTATAGGGTGCTGGGAAGAGTAAAAGGCTGGAGACCAAGATGCAGGCAAGTTATGAGAAGGGGCGAAGAATGGGACGGGAAGAATGCTGAAGAGTGAGGTCAAGGTCGAATAAAGATGTGAGAAGAGAGGAGGAACAGGGGAGTGCGGCCTGGGACGGGACAGAGAGTGGCAGCCATCCAGGTGGCCACTGGGGAAAGAAAGCCAAGGTCTTCACTGCAGCTGGACGGAGCACAAATATGTGAGGCCAACAGGATCTGCAGACCCCAGTGTCTCCAGGAGCCAGGCAGAGAACAAAAGCAGTAAAACAAGGTGAGTGAAATTGGGGCCAACTGGAGAGAGTACAGGGGCAGAAGCTCTGGTTCAAGGGGAAGCGTTGCCTTGAGGAAAGGGGGTACCTAAGGCAGTTGTGCCTCCTCTTTTTTTTTTTTTTTTAAAGATTTTATTTATTTATTTGACAGAGAGAGATTACAAGTAGGCAGAGAGAGAGGAGGAAGCAGGCTCCCTGCTGAGCAGAGAGCCCGATGCGGGACTCGATCCCAGGACCCTGAGATCATGACCCGAGCCGAAGGCAGCGGCTTAACCCACTGAGCCACCCAGGCGCCTTTTTTTTTTTTTTTTTTTCAAGAGAGGCCAGACATCTGAATTTGTATGTAACATGGTCTTACTTTCAAATTCTAAACAAACATATATTATAAAATGCACTTTGTGAGCCAAATGATAAACTTCTTTGAGGCCAGCTTCACCCCTGGGGGCCCCAGATCGTGTCATCTGGAACCCGGTGTGAGAACAGGAGTCAGTGGAGACGCCTGAGTGGCTCAGTTGGTTGGGCATCTGCCTTTGGCTCAGGTCATGATCCTGGAGTCCTGTGATGGAGCCCTACCTTATCCCTGCTCAGTAGGGAGTCTGCTTCCCCCTCTGCTCCCTGCTCATGCTCTCTCTCACTATCTCTCTCTCTCTCAAATAAATTTTAAAAACCTTGAAAAAAAAAAAAAGAACAGGAGTAGGTGTTTTGCTAAGAGAGTAAGGAGGGAGACTGGGGTTGAAGGGCTAGAGGCTGGAGGGCTGTTAAGTACCCAGGAGTTTAGTGTCATACTTGGCCAGAGCCCCAGCAAGGAGGGCTTGTGATGGAAGGAGAGGGAGAGAAGGAACAGACAACAGGCACAGAGAAGGAACAACCTGGCAAAGGCCTGGCCCCTCAGGTTTTCCAGAGATGGTAAGGAGCCTCTAACAGGGGTGAAGCAGGAAAGTGGCAAAATGCAGTTTGGTTGGAGAAAGATTATTGCAGGAGAAGGTGGAGACTTGATTGTGGGGTAATTAAGCCTTAGGTCTGAAGGAGAGCTAATCCATCCAAGAAATAATGGTGGCTGAATTAACATGAATTAATTTATTCAATAAATGTTTATTAAATGCCTTTGCACCAGTCACTGCGCTAAGTACTGAGCATTCAGAGGTGAACATGATTGCTCTCCTGGAAATTATGGTATAATGGGAAATACTGGAGTCTGCTCTACTACACTGCAGCGGGAGTTTCGTAGAAAAAGTAATGCTAACAGTTACTTACCGAGTGTTTACCACACGTCAGGCACTGCGCTAAATCTTTCATTTATTTCCTTGCTTAATCCTCATGGCAACCTCTGGAAGGGGGGTGGGTGGTGCTGTTACTATCCTCATTGTATTAACGAGGAAACTAAGGTCAGCGACATTAAATGACCTGCCAGAGAGGCTCCTCATGGAAGGGGCAACTTCTAAGGGCTTGGGCAGTCCTGAGGGCTTCCTGGAGGAAGCAGTAATTAAGTGAAGCTCTGAAAGTTGAGTAGGAGTTCCCAAGGTGAAGGTGGAGGGAGGAAAAGGGGGAGAGGAGAGGTTGTTCTAGGGTAAGGGAGCTGCAAAGTCTCAAAGGACTGAAGGTTTAGAGTAGAATTTGGGGAAGTCATTGGAGAAGTAGCCAGGATGAGATGAAAAGCTTTGTAAGCCCCTTTAGAGAATTTTGATTTTTTTTTAAAAAGAATTTTAATTTTTATCCTAAGGATAAAAAGAAGCTGTTGAAGGGTTTTAAACTGGAGAGTTTCATGATTAAATTTGTATCGTAAAGGGGTGCCTGGGTGGCTCAGTAGGTTAAAGCCTCTGCCTTTGGCTCAGGTCATGATCCCAGGGTCCTGGGATGGAGCCCCACATCGGGCTCTCTGCTCAGTGGGGAGCCTGCTTCCCTTCCTCTCTCTCTGCCTGCCTCTCTGCCTACTTGTGATCTCTGTTTGTCAAATAAATAAATAAAATCTTAAAAAAAAATTTGTATCGTAAAATGATGGTTTTTGCTGCAATGGAGAGATGGCGTTGGACGAATAGCTGGGAGATATTTCAGATGTCTCTTGACACACTGCTGAGATAAGATTCTGGGCAAAAAATGACCAAAGACGGAATTTTGGGGTGATGGTTTGATTGGGAGGTTCTATGGGGCAGGGTGGGGAGCAGAGCAAAGGATGCCTCCCGGGCCCTGGCTTGGCTGATGGTGGCACTGCCACTAGCTGGGGGGTGGGGGGCAGGACTTGTGGGGAGGGGTTGGAGAGCTGTCACTTTTGAACTCACTGAACTGAAGTGCCTGAGGGACACCCAGGAGAGGTGTGTGGAAGGTGGTTGGACGTGTGGTTGGAGCTCAAGAAGCCTGTGGGCACCTGTGTGGCAGCTTGGGCCTGAGAGAGGAGCGCCAGTCAGTGAGAAGACAGGACAGAGCCTGGGGGCCGCCATCATGGTCAAAGGGAAAGCGGAGACAGCAAGAGAGCCTGAGAAGCTCCCCTCTAAGGAAGAAGAGCCAGGAGAGTGTGGTATCCCAGGTACCAAAGAAGAATGCTCCTAGGGGCCATGCTCCACAGCAAACTGGTTCACAGGAATGGGAGAGATTTGAAACGTGCTCCTTGGCTTGGGCAAGTAAGAGTCATGGAGGTTCCTTCCCTCTGGGAATGAAGGTGTGTGAGTGAGGGTGCCTGGGCCAGGCAACAGGGTGTTGAAGGACTGACAGTCTGGGTCTGGGATTCCATGAAGGGCTAAGAGACCAACAGCCTAGGGAGGGCAGGTGTGCAGGGGGAGGGTAGCTTTGAAGAGTCTCCTTCCCCCACTCCCTCCACCCCCACAGTTCCTTACTACTTGTACCTCAGGCTGGGTGCCCTTCCCGGTTCTCTGTGGGAACCTATGGTGGGCTCAGGGAAGGAGGGCAGGAGGGGCTTCCTGGGATGTTGGTGGAGTGTGGAGAAGGGGTGAAGGGAAGCAGAAGTGAGCTGGTCTGGGGCAGCCTTCCCTTCAGGCCTAAGGAGGAAGGAGCTCTATCCCCTCCTCCCCCTCTACAGGGGTGTGGGGCAGGGACCGGGAGCTCAAGCCCAGCATACAGGGGATCCAACAGAATCCTGCCCTGCAGGCCTCTTGGGGTCCAGCTACTGCTGACCCCTCTCCACTTCTGAAGGTCTGTGGCTAGAGCTCCAGCCAGTCCCCAGAGAGAACAGGGAAGTGTCTCAAGGTGGTTGCTAGGAGGAAAAGCAGGGCACAGAGGAAGGTCCCCCCACCCATCCTTCGGAATCCCACCCCACCCTCTGGCAGGGAGGGGTGGTCTTGGCACTGCTACCCAAGGTCGCAGCCCCCTGAACTCTGCCTTCTCCCATCTCCTTAGGCCCTGTTTGATATGCACATCAGATCCCATCAGATCCGTGCCCTTTACAAAACTGTTATTTGTACAGAAGCCCTAGGGAGGGGGAGGGAGACCACGTCCCCCCCACAGCCACTCCCACTTGCAGGGACCTGCCCCCAGTCACACTAGCTCACCAGCTCAGAGGCTGCAAAGCCTGAGCACTCCCCACTCGGCCTTGCTGGAAGTTTCTCCTCAGCTCTGCCGGAAACGCCTGCCTCAGAGCTTCCCCTCACCTCGACCAGCCTCTCCCCCTCAGCCCTTCCTCCCCACTCCCCTAGCCCTGAGCTCAGCGCTCCCCTGCGCCTGCTCCCACTTCACCTAGAGCTCTGCAGGCGGCTGGGCTGTGGCACATTTGCCTCCAGTGTCCCCAGTCCTCTATCTCCAAGAGCAGAGTGAGAGCCTTGAACTGGTCTCCCAGGCCCTCCCATCCTGCCCATCCTGTCCCAAGAGTGCTGGAGTGCTGGGCTGCTGGGCGTGGGAAGTGGGGCTGTGGAAGGTAGCAGGCCAGGGACAAGGAGGGCAGTAGATGGCTTTGAAGGCCAGCTTGGGCTGCTACTTTCCAGCTTGGGTTGGGACCCTGACCTCAGTTTCCTGGCTGCCCACGGAGGCAGTACCCCTCCTGGGGGCTGTGGTGAGGCTGTAAGGGTCCAGGCCTGAGGTGCCCAGCACTGTGCCTGACACACAGTAGGTTCTTACCACAAGTCCCCTCCCCTCTCTTCACTGGGGTTGGGGAGGAGGCCTCTGAGGAAGAGGTTGGAGGACAGAAACTGGGCTGGAGAGAGCTGTGTGGGAGCGAGTAAGGCACGCTGGGGGTGGGGTACAGATCTGTTCTGTGTCAGCCCAGGGTGGAGAGGAGCGGAGAAAGTGCCAGAGCCCCAGCCCCTCCCAGGCTTCTGTTCTCTCTGCACTCCTAGGACTGGCCTTGGGAAGCCCTCTGGGAAAGGCAGTCCTCAAGACAAGGGGAGGGTTGGGGGGGGGTGGGCCTGGTGTGGGGACACTGCCTCTGGGTCTTGAACGACCCCCTCCCCACTCCCCCAACTCATAATCCGATTTCTATTCCTACTCCCTCCTCTGGACCCGTCACCATGGCAACAGTTTTCTCAGTTGCACTTCATCAGTTTCTCAGCAAATCTTTTTTTTCTGCCCCCTCCTTCAGTCTCTCTTTTTCTCCTCCATCAGCCTGCATTTCCACATACTCATGGTGATCACTTTGCTCTTTATGGCAGCCCCCCACTTCTCTGTTCTTCTCTGGCTCTCCATTTGTCCCCACCCGCTTCTGTCCAGATCTCTCTTTCTACACCTCCCCTCCCAACTCTCCCTTTTCAAGCCCCTGATTGTAGCAACAAGCCAGAGTCCATTGGCTAGACAGGCACTTGTGTCCTTCTGTTATCAGGGCCCAGGAACAGAGAGTCCTGGAGGAACAGGGTTTGGGTCCCAGTGGGCGCTGGGCTGAGGCCTGTGATGTCAAGGTGAACCTGAGTTCATGTTCATCTGCCCTGCTCTGACCAAGCGGCCTAGAGTGGTATGGAGGGAAAACCCTCTTGGACATTTTCTCTTCTAGTCCTAAGTCAAAATCAGGTGGCTCTGGGGTGTCCTGGAGGGTACTATGCTTGGCTGGCTTCCCACCTCATCCTCAGAGACCAGACCCAAGGCCTATACAGCTACCCCCACCAGGGTGCTTCCCAAACACCTAACTGTCTCTCAGACTTCAGCTCCCCACAGTTCTACTCAGATCTGTCCACCTGCTCATTGCTGGGATGTCCCACTGTCCCGCCTACTTCTACCACTCTAAACATGAGCCTTCTGCCCTAATCCATCCCCTCTCTGGGTGTTTCCCCATTGCTGTCTCTTCTGTCATTCTCCACATCATCCAAGATGAATCAATTTCTCCTTCTGAAATATCGTTCACCTCTGCTTCTAGCCCTCTACCATTTTGTAGATGTTGCCCTGGACCAAGCATCCAGCAAGTTAATTTGGGCCTCACTAGAGGCTCACTTCACACTTGGGCTTTTTTCTCAGGTCTCTCATAAATGTAGTCTCCCCTCAGAAACCAAACCTGTCCTAAACATGACTTTCTTCTCTTCACCTTCCTTCCTCTGCTTTTTCTTCTTAATTTGTTGAAAGCCTATTAGATATGCAGTTTTTCATATATATCATCTCATTTAATTGCCACATTAATCTATAGAGTAGGTATTATCCTGTTCAACAGGAGAAGAAACTGACGTCCTAACTGGTTAAAGTAATTTTTTTAAAAAAGATTTTATTTATTTATTTGACAGACAGAGATCACAAGCAGGCAGAGAGAGAGAGGAGGAGGCAGGCTCCCCGAGGAGCAGAGAGCCTGATGCAGGGCTCCATCCTAGGACCCTGAGATCAGGACCTGAGCCAAAGGCAGAGGCTTTAGCCCGTTGAGCCACCCAGGCACCCCTGGTTAAAGTAATTTGCTCAAAGTTCTGTAACTAGAAGGCAACAGAGCTAGGACTCAAAATTGGATCTGTAGAGTTCCAAAGTCAGTGCTTTGTTTTATTTTTTTGCTATATCAGCCTGCTTCTAGAAGACTCTTGTACTCAAAAACCTTTTGAATTTTCTTATTCTTCCTTTAGGCTTTTGAGGTTTATGATGATATGATACCACCCCACCTATAAAACCAGGTGTCTTCTTGGCTCTCAATGTGTATCCACCAGAACATTTGTGTGTTTTAGGGTTTTGCCTTCATCTCTCTCGTGTTAAATATTTTTATTATTATCTTATATGAAAATACAGTATCATGTTTCACACATATAAGCCTAGAGAGATAGTAAACACTTTGAAGAACAAGAAAAGTATCCCCAAGTCATCTCCACCCATAGAATGTTAGGCCAACTTAATAAGAGGAGATGATCAGAGGTCTATATAAGACCTCAGCAATGTATAATGGACCAGACATGGTTCAGAAGCGGTTCGGGAGTGGGGGGGGGGGCAGCAATTCAGGTGAAACAGAATCACAGAATTGAGGGGTTTAGTAAGTTCAGTCTAAGTCATCAGCATAATATGGTTGCCAAGGGTAAATTCAATTTTAGGCCATATTAATAGAGATACACTATTTGGAATAAAGGAGAGGTTTGATAGTCCTGCTTTACTCTGAGTTGGCAAGGTATCAGTCATCATAGCAGTGGCTGTTTAGTGAGCTGGGAACGTTGAGGCTGGAGGGGAGGAGTCAGGACTCATTAAAGCTCAAATTGTGAAGGGGAGGAAGAATTAGACTAACATCATGTGACACACTGCTTACCAGGGCCGGTGAAGGTGACGGTAGGTCCTGATTGGGGATGGTGGGGAACCTGAACCAGGTAGTTGGGTCTTTGTTGAGGCCCCTTCCCACCAAGATCTGTGATTCCTCCTGCTTTTGTCCTTTTTGTACCCCTCACCAAACCTTCGTGCTCCCCTGGACCTGAGGTCAGTCTCCTCTTTCTCCACAGGGCTCCCTGAGGATGCCACCTGCACTGATTACATCAAGTCCCCATCTTTTCATTATTTAGCATCTTTCATTGTGTTTAACTGTTACTACCTTATGAGCTCCTTGAGGGCAGTGAAACATGATACTGTATTTTCATATAAGATAATAAGAAAAATTTTTAACAAGATGGAGATGAAGACAAAACCCTAAAACACACAAATGTTCTCCTGGTCAATACGCGGGATCAAAACTTACTCATCACTGACTGTTCTCAGCCTCCCTCATCTCCCCTCCCCTCACCCCCAAGATAATTTTATCCCTCACCTGTTGTGGGAAATCTTGTCTCGGCCTGCTCAGTTCCAGAGCTTTTGTGATGCAGAACTGGGAGCCGAGCAGGTGAGAGACAGGAGGCCGGAGCCAGGCAGCTTTCTTGTGGGTTAGGGAGAATCTGGGTAATGGGTGAAAGAAAAGGAAAATAATGAAGCCTGACAGGCTAAGCCAGTCTGTATGATAAGGGGATGAAAGCGGGCTAAGGGAGGCAGAGGAGCTGCGTGGACTACAGAGGACAGAACCTGGTGGAGAGTGAGTCAGCTGCCGCACGCTGTAGCAGACAGAAGAGGGAAAGGGAATTTTAACAAGTGGAGCCCTAGGTTACGAATTGGATCATCAGGAGATACGAATAAACTTTGGGATTCCTTTTTGAAATGATTTTTGGTGGTGGCAAATTATTTGGGTGGCGGGATCCCAGACTATTTTCGGGTTTCATATTCTGCCTCTTTCCTGGGTTCCAGCATCGTGCAGGGCATGGGCACCCCCAAGACGCAGGACTCCAGTCCCAGCAGATGAAGTGGACATGGTCCCAAGGCCATGAGATTCTGCCAAGAAGATTGGAATGTTAGGCTTCTTCTCTTACCTTCTCTTACCAAGAGGTTTGTCTTGGAAAGCCATCGCCTAATCTGGGGCTTCAAGAAGTGCCAAATGCCCAGCAGTTAGAAGCGGTTATAGGTTTTGACAGACAGAGAACATGAGCCCCAGGCAAGTCCATCGGCTTGCTCGAAGTCACAGAGCAGGTCTGAAGTCTGACTGGGACTAGGACTACGCTGGGCCCAGGGATTTATCCACAATCCAGGGATGGCATTGTTCAACTGGGCCAGAGAGCCACCTGCTTATGAAGAGAGTCTTTTTTTTTTTTTTTTTTAATATTTTATTTATTTGACAGAGAGAAATCACAAGTAGATGGAGAGGCAGGCAGAGAGAGAGAGAGGGAAGCAGGCTCCCTGCCGAGCAGAGAGCCCGATGCGGGACTAGATCCCAGGACCCTGAGATCACAACCCGAACCGAAGGCAGCGGCTCAACCCACTGAGCCACCCAGGCGCCCCTGAAGAGAGTCTTGATGAGAGAGAAAAGGGGGAGCCCCAGGAGCCTGGGCAGCTGAGCCCCCCTCCCTGTGTTCAGAGCCCTGATAAGGCGTCCAAGCCTGCCTTCCCAGATCTTGTGGCCTTGCAGGAAAATGAGCCAGACACAGGAAGAAGTCCAATGGAAAGTTGGAAGCAAGCACTGCAGTGGTGTGGTGGGGAGGGTCTGGACTGGGAACCAGGAGGCCTGTGTACCACGGCCAGCCATCACCCACCAGCCACCGTCCTATCACCACACTGGGCCTCAGTTTCCTCACCTGTTAGGTCTATTTTTTTAATTAATGAATTATTTTATTGGGGGGCAGGAGCAGAGGGAGAGGAAGAGAGCATCTTAAGCAGACTGCACTGAGCAGGGAGCTGACACGGGGCCCCATCTCAGGACCCTGAGATCATGCCCTGAGCCCGAAAGCAGGAGGGGGAGGCTTAACCGACTGAGTCACCCAGGTGCCCCGACCTGTGAATATTCTCTCAAAAACAAAAGCTCTCTAATGCCACTTATAAGAGCAAATTACTGCACTAACTAACGTATCTTGTTGAGAGCTTCATGCTCGCCCCTCCCAGCACAATCTCAGAAAGGTCCTTGCCCCTTAGTTGATGGCAGAAAATAAAATGTTCCCAGGACCCAGAACTGCCAGGCAAAGTGCACGGTGAAGGGTAGGTGACATGTGACTCTGGGCCCCAGCTTCCTGGTAGCCTCTCCAGGACTTCTAAAAGCCACCCTCCTCCCCCCCTCCCCACGCCCACCGGCGCCCCGGAGTGTGTATTTCTGGATCCACTAACCAAGCCTGCTTGTTTGTTATCTTCCCGATAAAGAGCCCAGAAGATAAACTCATCCAATCCTTTTGGTTTACATATGAAAAAAAATAAGGCTGGAGGCAGGGTGTGACTAGGCCAGGGTCACACGTGACTAGGCCAAGGTCACATACTCTTGACTCTCAGGTCTGTCCTCTTTTTAGGTCTCGGGGAATTTCTTAGCAATGGATTATTGCTGTGGGTGGGGTGAGGGAGGTACCTGGCTGGCTCAGTTAGCACAACATGCGACTCTTGATTTCGGGGTTGTGGGTTTGAGCCCCATGTTGGGTGTAGAGATTACTTAAAAAATAAAATCTTTAAAAAATAAAAAGAAAAGGAATGGGTTGTTTGGGAAGACAGCCTTAGAGATCCCTCCCTCCTCCCTCGTAACATCTGGTGAGATTCCTTGCTGGGATCCTGGTCTATCTTTAGGCCTCCAGGGATATGTACTGTCTGCCCAGAAAGAACCTTAGGCGCACCTTAGGCGGCCATAAGTCTCAGCTCAGATGTTGCTCCCTGAGTTTGTAGGAGACTTTTCAGGCTCCTAACTCCAGGATAAGGGTCTCTTTCAAGTGCTCCCCAAGGCTTCATGATACTGAATTGAGATCACTTGTTCGCTTGTCTGTCCCCACCTAGACTGCAGGCTCTGAGGGCAAGGACCACATCTGTCTTGCTCACCGACATATACCTACTGTCTGGTCCAGTGCCCGGTGCATAGTAAGTCTTCAAAAATAGTTTTTGAATGAATAAGTAGATGGGGTTGGTCAGAGGAGGATTCCAGGAGGAAAAGGCAAATATTGAGGCAGGTGTCACAGCCTTAAAGGAGGACAGAATTGTCCCTATTTGGGTGAACTGGCCACAGAAGAGGGAAGTCTTAGATCCTTAACGGGAAATGGGGAGAGGGTGGGAAGTAAGGCAACTGGAAGGAAAAACAAAGGGAGGAGGGAAGGAAGTCTGCAAGGGCACTGGCCTTCAGTAACCTGGGAGGGCTTCTGGGTGGAGGGGAGAAAGGGTCTCAGCTCTGAGGGGGAGAAAGGGAAGTGGTTTCGATCACTTAAAATCCCTCAAGCGGGGTACTTTTATGAGGAGAAACCCAGAGGGCAGCTTGGCTGGAGGAGAGGGAAGCTGGAGTGCAGCAGGCTAGCTGGTGGAAGCTTTGAATATAGGTTTGAATTTGATGCTGGGGTCTGGAAGGAATAGGCGTTCTGGGAAGGCTGGGGGCACAGAAAGAAACAGGTGAGGAGCAGCTTCCTTCGACTGACCCCCTCTGTTAGGTTGAGACCCTCGGAGGACGGGGTCATGTCTTCTGTTACCCGCCCCCCCTTCCAGGTCCCTGGGCACCTGGGACCCACAAGTAAGAGTCCCCTCAGGCAAAGATCTGGAAGTAGCTGAGGCAGCCTGCTGAGTGGGGGTGGCAGAGCAGGCGTTGTGGGAGCTCCCTCCTTCCATCAGTCTTCCCAGAGGAGTCTCTTTACCTCCGGAAGTGCTATTCCTTCTGGAGTAGTACTCCAGCTGTCTCCCAAGTCCTCCACCCATTTCCACCTGAACAGAGCTGGAGCCGTTAACTGCTAAGCCAGTTCTAGCCACCAGGGGGCCCAAAACAGGCAGCCCTTAGGTCAGTGTCCCTCCACTCCCCCAACCCACCCCCCCACACCTGAAGGCCAGGATGGGCGGTGCCTCACCTGGCTCTCACACGGAGTCGGGTAGCCCCGTTAACCCCTTCCTGCCCAGCCTGGGTTACTTCCCTCAGGCGGAGTCATTCAGAGTACTGGAAGGCAAATCTGATGGTGGAGGGGTTGCTGCCCGAGAAAGGGGCTGGGGTGAAGGCGATATCAGCGTTTCCAGTTACTCAGGCGCTCGTCCTAGCCGGAGCTGGCGGAGGCTAGCATTCCCTGCCTCCGTTGGGGAGCTGTCTCCGCAGAAAGGCGAAGGCAAAAGAGGCAAGGGTTGTGGTCACCTGCGCTGGGCCTCACAGGGGATACAGAGAATGCTGGGGCAGCCGCAGGAGCCAGACTTCCGGGTTCTCCGCCGCCTTCCGTCTGTCAGGGACCTTTGTAATGACTAGTGTTGGTGGGGGAGGGTGGTCAGAGACTGGAGGGAGAGACACGGAGGACTGGGGTTGGGGGAGTAAGGACAATTAAGATTTGCCCCAGAATGGGCCAGATCACTCAGCTCTCAGGTGCCCGGTTTTGTGCTTATCCCCTCGAGTATCGGTCAGCCAGCCTTCCAGGGCTCTGATCAGCCCAAATCCCGAGACTGCATTCCGGGCCACAAGGTGTTAAACAGTGGTGGGAGTGGGGTCCGGAGTCCCTCCCTCTTTCTCTCCCTCCCAGCGTCACCACCCCGGAGTCCACCAGGCTGGCACACAAGGAGTTAAGTCTGCCCGCAATCTGCAAGACTGGAGCCGGAGAAGGGGAGGAGGGGGAAAGGAGGGGGGAGAGAGAAGAAGGGGGAAGCAGACTGCAGGGAGACAGCGCCAGGAACCCCCTCCCCAGGGACCTGGCCCCTGGGCCCCCAGCCCCAAAAGAGGCCCTGCCCTCCCCGGGGTCGCGCTCTCTTCCCCCGCCCAGCCTCCGCCCTCCAGCTTTGTGTCCCCAGGAGGGTGGGCTGCTGGATTTCCAGCCAAGCCTTGGCTGCCTGCTCAGTTTTTCCAAACCCTCCAGTCGGGGAAGGCGGGAGCCCTGTCAGGATAAGAGTCCCTCCCCCACTGCCCCTGCCGGCCCCCTCTCCCAGCCTCCTTTTTCCTGCCCCCGCACCTTTCCCAAACTTCTTTCCCTTTCCGATCCTGGCCCCTGCGCCCCCTATCCCCACCTCTGTTGGCTCCCAAGTTCCAAGTTCAGGTTGTAGGGGCCAGGTGGGTCCCATATTCCTGGCGAGGCGCTGGTAGAGCCAAACTCCGCAGGCCGACACTGAGACCTGCTGGGCGCCCGCCCGACTGCCAGCTGGCGCCCGCCCCATCCCAAGACGTGGCCCCAAGTCCACCGGGGAAGGTGGCCCAGGGGTCTCCCGCCCCGGGACGGAGGTGGTGCTGGGGGCGCCGGCAGAGCTGGACAGCGGACTCTGGGCTGCTGGTGCCAGGCCTTGGGGCACGCTTCGGGAGGGGGCAGAGTGTTCCCAGCGTTGGCACGGTTCTGTCCAGCAGGTCTATTACATAATAATCACCATCTATCAGGAAGCCAGGCAGCTGGAGTGAGTGGGGAAGCCAGGATGCCCGGATCCGCTCCTCCTCCAGACCCAGGAAGGTGTCTCCATCAAGATGGGGGTGTGGGCGCAGCCCAGAAGTGAAACGATGTGGGGGTCGAGGGGCAAGTGAGGGGCCCTGGGCAGTCTGAAGGCGGCCCCGAAAACCCCGCCCCAGAACTCTGACTGACAGTGCTCTGAGCCAATGATTGAAGTCACTGTAGGGCTCAACGTTAACCCTTTCTTGGGTCCTTAGTTGCTTTAGGGGATTAGAGTCCCTTCCCAGGAACTGAATCCCTCCCACCTGCGAGAGGTTAGGTGAGGAGTCCCAGCGGGAGGATCCTTGCGTCCTAATCGGCTCACGAAGTAATCTCAGATCATCGGCAGCCCTAGCGCCGCGCCCCCTACCCCCTACCCCCGCCTCCAGTCCCAAAGTTAATTGTGTTACATGATGCGGTTGTGTGTGTACACTCCGATTCCAAAGCCAGGCCCGCTTGGCACCGGCACACCCACACTGAGCCACGAACAGGCACCCTCACACACCTATACCCATGCCGGCATTTCCACCGTCAGTCGCTGGCACACCTGTGACACTCCTCGTGACACAGTGACACACAGATGCATGGAAACACCCGGTGATTTCTCGAGTTGGCCAGTAGAGGGAGCCGCTCGATTCCAGCAGTGGGCTGCCAGCCCCTCTTCTCCTCTCCTCGCTCACTCCAGGGTTCCACCCAGAACTCGTGGCTGCCTGGAGCTCAGCTCCGCATCCCAACCTGGACCCTACTCTGGGGGAATGAGTCACAGCCCCACCCAGGGGAGCGCGCCACACGGCTGCTCCACTGGACATGCAGCATGCACTTGAACTTACTGTGTACCACATTTTACAGACCTTTTGAAACACAGCCGTCACTCACTTCTGCAAACACTGTTTTCTGGACCTCCTGTGAACCGGGCATTGTGCCAAACAGATCGTAACATGCCCATGTGGTTTGTCATGTATGTAATGGGAAACTGATCCACATAAATGGGGTGGACCCTTCCTCCTAACAAGCATTCTGTTTGAGAAATAGCCCCCTTTCCCTTGCGGGTTATATTATATCCACTGGACCCTGGAAAGCGGAGAAGAAATTAAACCCTTTTTCCATGGGTCAGGAACTATCCTAGGCTCTAGGATCTTTCACACCAGAGCTCAGCTTTTCTGGGCTTCAGTTTTCCGTGGGAATACCTACCTCATGAGATTGTAATGATTCAACCCCTAACCCATCTTGGTGTTTGGTACAGCAGTTAGGAGGCATTTGAGGAAGTTTTGTTGAACAGATCAAAACACGATCTAGAGATAATGTGTATGAAGAAGCTTTGTAAACTGATGTTAGATACACGGGGGGGGGGTGGTACTGTGATCTTTTTTTAGTGTTTGTCCCCCATCTCCACCTGTGCCTCCTCAGACTTTGCCCAGTGCCCAGCTGCTGGCACTCTCAACTCATTGAGTGAGTCCCCTGCTCCCCCAGCAAGTGAATGGAAGTGCTACTATGAACAGAGTGCTTGAGTGCTGTGGGGAATACAAAGGCATAGGAAGCAGAGTTTGGACCCTAAAGGATCTTTTGGGGCAATCAAATAAACAAAACACCCATCTCTGTTGGGTGGCATAGATGTAATAAGTAGTCAGAAAGGAGGATGGTCTATAAGGGTTAGGGCTCTCTGGGGACCCAGGAGGGGCCTGGGAAAAGGCAGTGAAACTGAATACCAGGAGCAAACAGGCTTGTTTGTTTTCTTCATTTCTGAAGCAGTCTTGTTAGTAGTTGGTATTAATTTTGGGTGGGAGCAGTAGGATATAAGGAAAGCATCCTGGGACAAGGAGTCCCAAATTCTTCTCCTGGGCTTACCACTTTCTAGCTGTATAACCCTGAGGAGGTTATATATACTATAAGGCTCAGTTTCCCCATCAGTGTAATGGGGCCATAACCTCTTTCTCAAAGGTCAGTGGTAAACACTGACATCACATTTGTGAAATGCTTTTATTTTTTTTTAAAAGATTTTATTTATTTATTTGACAGAGATCACAAGTAGGCAGAGAGGCAGGCAGAGAGAGAGAGAGAGGAGGAAGCAGGCTCCTGCTGAGCAGACAGATCCCAGGACCCCGAAATCATGACCTGAGCCGAAGGCAGCGGCTTAACCCACTGAGCCACCCAGGCGCCCTGTGAAACGCTTTAAAAAAGTGCTTTACAATTTCTTATTCATTGCATCTACCCTCTTATAGGGTCTTGTGTGTGTGTGTGTGTGTGTGTGTGTAGCACTTTGAGGTTAGGAGTTCTTTGGAGAAGACAAAGATTTTACTTCCACATTTTCTTAGCATCCACTTTGTGCTAAGGACTGAGATGAAAAACATTCAGTCTATGCCCTCAAGGACCTCATGGTCTACTAGGAAAGACAAATGAATAAAGAGATGCTCGGTTTATAATGAATGTGGGTGGGTACAGTGAAAAGGGATCCAGCAGAGAGAGAGAGAGAGAGAGAGAGAGAGAGAGAGAGTGTGTGTGTGTGTGTGTGTGTGTGTGTGTTGGGGGTTGAGGGGAGTCCAGGGAACTCCCACCCCTTCCAATCAGTGTAGACTGGAGGGTAGTTTTGTGAAACCTCTCTCCAGCCGGGGATGTTGTTGGCGCGCCTCTTCCCCAGTCCTCAGGAATGGGGAGGAGAGGCGGATAGAAGCCCCCTCCCCACCCCCGGGCCAACCTGCCTCCCGCATCCCGGCCGGGCGCCTTACCGAGTCAGACCACTGGGAGGCTGGGGGAGCCGGGTTGGGCGAGGAGGCGAGAGAGATGGGGGAGCTCTTATTTTGACAGGGGCCTCTCCGGGCTCTGGTATGAAGGCAGAAGGAGGCAGCCAGAGAGCCCCGATGCTTATTCAGGCTGGGGAGAGGAGCCGAGTGGAGGGGCGAGCGAGGCTCCGGCAGCGCAGGGGAACCCGGGGAGGCGGCGGCGCGCGGCGGAGCCAGTGGCCGGACATGCCCCGGACCCGGGGCCGCTGCACCACTGACGCCGCCCGGAGCCAGCCGGCCGGACGCCCGCACGCCTGGGTCCCCCGGCGCCGCGCCGCCCGGGGGCTGCGACCCGGACCCTCGGCGTCCGACCAACAATAAGCGCCCAGACAGCCCCCTCCCCGCCCCGCGCCCGCCGTCCCCGCGGGCCTCGGGGAAAGTGAAAGGAGGAGGCGAAGGAAGGGAGGAAGGAAGGAAGGAAGCAAGGAAGGAAGGAAGGGAGGAGGAGCAGGAGCCGGAGCCGTGAGGTTTGGGGCCGAGACCCCAGCCCCGAGCCCCGGGCCGGGCGGGTGTGCACGCTCTCCCGCGGCTGTCCGGCGCCCACGACCATGCTCGGCGGTTGGGAGGCAGGAACCCAGGCGCCCAGCGACCCCCGGATACCCTCTCCCGGGCCGGGCTGGTATTGAGATCAAGGCGTCCAGGATCAAAAGATCACCGCCTGCCCGCCCCCCTCCGCACCTCCAACTGGCAAGCCGGAGGACCCCAATCCAGTCACCGACCCTGATCTGGTCATGGCGTCCAGCTCCAGTCTGGCGTGAGGACCCCCGACCCGCGCGAGGTGAGGGGTGGGCTGGGGCCGAGGGTGAAAGTCATGCCAGGCGGGCAGAGGCGCGAGGAGGGAGATCCAGTTTGAACTGGGGAGGGGGAACACAGTCTGATTGTCTGTTGCCCTCTGGCACGCACCCCCAGGCTGTTTAAGGGCTGGGGGACTCCCCCAGGGTTAGTGGTGACTACTCTTGGGCCCCCAGTCAGGTTGGCAGCCCCAGAGCTCAGGGGGGAGGGCTTAGGGACAGCCAGGGGACCCTGCCACCCTAGCGCAGAGAACAAGGCCGGCCTTGGGCCAGCTGGAGCAGCAACCCTGCCCTGGGGGCTTCTGGGAGATGTAGTCCCCCTCCCAGGCTCCCCAACCCCTTGGGTCTCACACCCCAGCACTCCTCCCCTGGCTGATGGGAGCCTCCAGAAGGAAGTGCATTAGGATTGGGGATTGCTGGGGTTACCCTCTGCCCCCAAGCAGTGCCTAGGAGCAATAGGGGCTGTGACTCCTGGAGTCTCCCCTGCCAAGGATTCTCAGCAGTGTGGGCTTGGCTGGGGGGTGGGGCAGTCACACAGTTCCTTGGAGGTGTCCCTGCACTGCTAAGGGGAGGCTCCCTCTGCCTTGGTGCTGGGAGCTCCTGGGGGAGGAATATGAGGAAGAGAAGTGAGACTTAAGGCTTTTAGCTTGTCTGGAGTATGCCCTATCCCTGGGCTGCTGGAATTTTGGTTTCTGGAGACACTAAAGTCTATTCTCCCCTTCTCCCTCTGGGCTGCTGAGAAAGAGCATGTCCCTCACAGTCTGGGAGTCTGGAGGGTGTCTCTCTGGAGCAGTGAAGCCAGGATCTGCTTCTGTCTGTCTGTCCAGCCTCCTTCCTTCCGGGTTTTTCTGACACCCCCTCCTCCCGCCTCCCTCAGTCTGTCTGCTGCTTGGGGTGTGTGTCTGTGTCTGGGGAGGCATGGAGGGGGGCTCTGCTGCAGGGAGGAAGAGTGTTGCTTTGGGAGAGTGAGCTGGGCATGTGACTGAGCCATGGGATAAGGGGCTTGAGGCCCACTTGATCTTCGGCCTTGGTTTCCCGTTTTACCTAGGAAAGCTGTCTTCACTCTGTGTCTGCTGGAACCCTACTGATGTCTCTGGGCAGCTCTCTGAGCCTGACCTCCAGGGTGGGTGGCCTTCTACTCCTCTTGTTCTCCCCACTCCTCAGCCTCTCCGGAGAGCAGACACTTCTGCTGGGCCTGGCTTTTCTGCGGCTCCCAGCACGGGTCTTGCCTTCTCTGGGTCAGGACCACGATTTCATGGCCCCAGGGGAAAGCATGATCAGGCCCCGTCTTTCTGTGTCATCTGTGAGGCCACTGGTTTGAAGCCTCAGGATGCAGTGAGAATGGGTCAGGAAGGTGAGGGGTAAGGGAAGTCTGGTAGAAAAGGAAGGTGTTGCCTCCCCAAGGTGATCAGGCTCCTTGGCCTTGGAGAACCAGGCCTGGAAGGCCAGGGTCTAGCCACCTCTCTCTAGAGGCTCCCTGCTTACCTGTGTTGCTCCTGATTAGGGGTGGAGCCTGGGGGAAGGGTTGATGTTTGAGAAGGGTGCTGGTTTGGGGGTAGAGTACCTATCATCTTCCATCCACGGCAACACTTGTGTTTGGAATAGCAGGGGCCCCATGGCTGGAGATGGGTCCTGGAGGTCCATGTGCGGGTTCAAGATGAGTTTCTAATTACCGGGCTTGAGGGTCAAGGTGGGATGACATTACAGAGTCCTGGGGAAGGTTTGGTGGTCCACAGAAACCTGGGACTAGTGCAACAGTCGTAATGGGGGGACTTGCGAACTTGCTTATTGACCCTGTGCAGGGCGCCTGTGCCTCTGTCTGCGTAGTTCCTGGCCCCCAGCTTCTGGGTACCTGGGTTAAACAGAAGCCTTGGGCTGGAGACTCTGCTTCCCTGAACAAGCAGGACAGTAGCCTTCTGGGCAGAGGCCTAGTGGGTGGCAGTGTGGACTCAGCTGGAATGCCTGGCACCTGCTTTAGATTAAAGAAGATGCCTGCAAAGGGGGGATGCCTGCCTGTGGGGGAGTGGCCGGGATGGAGCCCAGGAGTGGGGTGGAGGGAGAAGAGAACCAGGGTTGCAGGTAGCAGCAGCTCTGGCAGGAGTGGAAGGAGTCGGAACTCACCCAGCTCCGCAGCCCCTCCTCCAGGGAGTATAAGACCCGGAGCTGGGGGCACCCCCACACTGCCTCTGGCGCCACAGGCTGAACTTCTGCCCCAGTGCCCAGGGGATGGGGCAGCTAAAGGGAGCCAGGGTGTCTGAGTATCCGTTCTTCCCGGGACTGGGAAAAGCCTGCAAGGAAGTGGGGGGAACACTTTGGGGTTCTTGTTTACTCTTCCTGGGGCTCCTTGGTTGCTGGTGGTGAGGCACCCCAAAAGCCTGGGTACCCAGGGGTGTTGGGGAAATGGCATTCCTTCCTTGTGCCAGGAGCCCTGGGCACTGCCCGGGTGCTGACCTGGGGGGAGGGGGCAGAAGGGGATGGCAGCGTGGGAAAGCGGGCAGCCGTGGGAGCCAAGCGGGTGCAGGCTGGGTGCCGCGGGCAGGGAGCCTCTGCCAGGCCCGCTCTCCCTGGGGTGGGGCTGGCTGTTCCAGGGACTGGCTCAACCTGTTGAGCTCCTGGCTGCTGTAGCTTGGCATGTGTGCCCCTGCCTGCCAGCCCTGGCAGCTGCCCACCATAGCCACACTGGAGGGGCTGCCCCCAGGGATCTGGGGAAAGGCAGCTCAGAGTGGCCAAGAGGCCGGGATGGGTCTGGTAGAGGCTGTTTCCCCAGGTCCAGTCCTCTAACTATCAGAGCTGGGCTGGGGCCAGTTGGAGGGCTAGGTAGCCGGAAGCCAGGAGCTGGGGGGCTAGGCAGAGAAGGCCCCCACAGCGCTCTCGCTCTCGAGGTGCTGCTTGTCCTTTGGATGGGCGGCCCTAAAGGCAGCCTGGAGTTACAGCTTGGAATTTCCTCTGCTGGGTGCCAGGGCCAGGCCTCCAGAGCCCCACCTCCAGCCTGGCCTGACCTCCCCTCCCTGGGAGAGAACTGCCCACTTTCCCTAGAGGCTGGGGGAGGGGCAGTAAGGGCATTCTGCTGCCCTGGGAGGGGAGGGGTGACTTCCTGGGTGTGGGGGTATGTGGCATTGCCTCAGTCTCCCCAAAAGCCCCCCTCCCCATGAAGAAGAGGGAAGCCCCTGGTTCCCCAGGAGCTGTCTCCCACCTTGCTCTGAGTATGGGGAGTCCTGGGTCCCACGGAGGATCTCTGAGCCCTGTGGGGCCCTTGCTGTCCCCCCACCCCCTCGGACCCCTTAGCTTTGGGCCCACCTTTGGGCTCTACTAGCTGGTAAAGGGGAGCCTGGTTGTTACTCTGTAGAGGAGAAGGTGCTGACCACCGCCCGTAAATGGGGGAAGCGGGCACAGGCAGCTTCCCTCTTCCTCTCACTCCTGAGGGGAACGGCAGCCTCCCCTGCCTTCTTACTTTTTCAGTCAGTGGCCAAAGCAGAGTCCTCTCGTTCTTCGCCTCCTTTCCACCCCAGGCCCTTCCTGCTGGTGCCTAGACCACCTGACCTTCCTAACCTTGGTGTCTCTTCCAGGCCCCCCCTCCCTGGGGGGCTGGGATTCCCTCTGCCCCACCCCCTCTCCAAAGGGCTGGTGGCCCTTCGCTGGCCTGCCTTCCCCTCCCCCTACTCTCCACCCCCCAGCCTCAACTGAGAATGGCCCTGAATCCAGCATTTCCAGCATTTCGAAACCAAGATTGTTTTGAAATCCCTGAGTACTTCTCCACCCCCCTCTGGCTCCCCTCCTCCCCACTAGTCCAGAATTTAGTCCTCTAATCTGACCTCACGCTGTGCATTGCCAGGGTCTGTGTGTGTATGTGAGTTCGAGTGCTAGCACTCAGCCACGTGCATACTACTGTGTGTGTGTGTGTGTGTGTGTGTGTGTGTGTGTGTGTGTGTGTGGTGTTTGTGTATCCCAGTGTGGGTATATCTTCTGTCTGTCAGCAGGTCTGTGTGACTGGCCTGTGTCTTTTGTGATTCTGGCTCTCCTCATTCCTTGGGAGTATGGCAGCCTCTGTGGGTCTCGAGGCATTCTTAGGGAGTTTGGGGTTATTTTTAGGAGGTAGAGATCTTGGACGTGTGTCTTTGGGAGTCGTGTCTGCGTCTCAGTTGCACGTCCCAGGGAGTGTCTCTGAGGAGTGTGTGTGCTTGGGGTTGTGTCTCTTCGATGAGTTTATGTGTGTGTAAACATGTGTGTGTGTGTTCTGCTTCTGTTCCTGCTTCTCTCCTCCTCCCTTTGAACATGACTGGTGTGTGTAGTCACAGGTCTCCCCGCAGCAACCTGGGACATGGAGTACTCTGTCCCTTGATAGGGAGATTTCCTGGAGTGGGGCCAAGGCTTCTGGCAGGGCCAGGGTCCTTGGAGAGAAAGTGGTGGCATGGGGAGACTTTGGGATAAACTGCTCCCCTCCCCCCGACTGGGCTCTCTTCCTCTGCCGCTCATAGACACCCAGCACCTTTGGGGTCCCAACACCCTCTTCTTGACCTCATGATACAGTGGTGGGTGATCATAGGGAGGCCAGTCCCCAAAGGAAGGGCTAGGAGAGGGAGTTAAGCCTCCATCCCAGTCACTTGCTTCACTGGGGTTGAGGAAGGGGCTGGCCGCATCAGACCTGGGAGCTTGGTGGCTAATTTAAGATTCAGGAAAGTTGACTTCTTTAGCTAGGGGGAGACAGCAAAACAAGACAAGACATTCATATTTCCAGTCTTTACAGAAGACAGAGGAAGCTAGAATCCTAAGGGGGTGATATTCCACCCCAGAAATACAAGGCATTTGGGGTATTTGGGGTGGGGCCAGCTGCCATTGTAGCCTGGGAAGTCCTTCATGTTTAAGTTCATTCTGCAATTAGACAGTGTTCTACAGTGGGGGAGGAGGCCGGGGGGAGTTTTTTTTTTTTTTTTTCTTCCCAAAGCAAGGGTGGTGATAACAGAGTTATGTTAGCATGGGATTCGGGCCCCGGAACCCTTGTTAATCTCCTATGACTCAGTATCCCATCCTGGGGTCTCAGGCTCTAATTGAATGCTTTCTTCTAGAAGCTCTTGGGTCAGATCAGTGAGGAAGAAGAGGGCCCAGGCAGGGGCTGTTTGTAGGAGTCCAGGGCCTGTGCAGACAGCAGCAGGATGTAGGCAGAGGATAAGCTGTCCCTTCCCCCCACCCCCGTGGCCTCTGGTCCCAGGACACAGTGGGAGGAAGGGAGGCCTAGAGGCACAGGTTGGTACAGTGCTCAGTGACCCAGCAAGGGGAGGGCTTTGGCCAGGAATTTTCAGTTTGTTTCTCAATCTCTGTCTCTGAGACACGCACACACACGTCACTGCAGACACCTTCAGGAGATGAGCCTAGAAAAGTCACCTAGGGGGCGGCAGGGCAGGGCACTACCAGATGGGGCTGTGTGGAACCAGCTTCATTCTGGCAGAAGAGGACCCGCACCTGCCCTCTTGAACTGGAAGTTGGGCCCAGCTGGAGGTCTCCTACCCAGCTCCCCCTTCCTGGGCCTGGGAGCAACACAGGCTGGACAGGGTTAAGTCTGGTTGGCAGGGACACCCCCCTGCCCCCAGTGCAGAGAGAGAGAGAGAGAGAGAGAGAGAAAGAGGGAGGGGTGGTTCGCAGCTTGCTCTAGTTGGCGTCTCTCCCAGAATTCTTCGGAAAAGAACTCCCCTTTGACCCCCAGTACAAACTGAGCCCAGCCACCAGCTTCCCTCCCGCCTGCCTGTGGGAGCTTCACCCAGCCCCCCTCCTACAGAACTGCTAAGCCAGATCCTCTCACCCCAGGCCCTCCCAACCAGGCCGGTGGGGACTTTGCGTCTTCAGGGGACAAGGGGTATAGCCAAAGGGACCACACATGGACACGGGAGAGGCCCCATTTTTATCTCTGACATAGGATGACCCTGGGGCTGGCTGGCACTGAAAGCCAGGGTCCTCTGGTCTCCCCATCCCTTCCCCCAGGACCTCAGGCCAGGTCATGGGAGTCATTGGCCCCGCCTCTGTCGAAGGCATCTTCCAGTGCCTTCTCCTTTCCTGCTTCCAGGATAGGGAGGGGGAGCAGTGTGGTGCAGCAGCTGGGTCAGGCCTGGCTCCCAGCCAATCCACAGAAGTCCTGGAGTGGGGGGTGTGTGTGGTCGTGTCCGAGTAGCTCAGAGACTTCCTGGAGCTGCAGGCTGTGTGTGTGTGTGTGTGTGTGTGTGTGTACACGTTTCTGTGGTGTACATGTTGGGGGAGGGGCTGGGGTTATGGGAGGAGCAGGGCCCTAGATTGCTGGCTTGGGGCTTCTAGCTTTGAGTGACCCTCTCTCCACAGGGAGCCCCCTTCCCAGACCACACCCTTGAGCCTGAGCCCGGCACACGGCACACGTTACTCCTGAGGTGAGAGCTCCGTGTGCTTGTGCCCGCCCTCTGCAGCCTCCTTGCTGCTCTCCTGTCTGCTGGTCTCCTGCTTGGCTTTTTGTCTTGGGCACCCTCCTCCTGGCTTTCTGCCCCCACTTCTCCTTTCATTCTCCTGCCCCCAGAGGAGGGGAGCTAGCAGCCTTACAACCTGGAACCTGGGGGGTGGGGCTGGGGCAGGGAGGGGTAAAGCCCCACCCCTGTGAAAGTCCCAGGTCTTCTCAGAGCTGGAATCTTTCCAGGCCCGGGAGGTGGGGAGCTCCTGCCCAATCACCCCTGGAGGGCAAGGTAGGGTTTCCTGGTCATCCCAAGTGCTTGCCCCGCTCTGTCCTGGCTTTGGCCTCCCCCTGCTGAGTCAAAGCCAGGGTGGCTATCAGCCACTGAAATGTGGTTTCTGCCCTGGCTTCCAGACACACACACACACACACACACACACACACACACACACACACACAGACACACAGACACACACACACACACACACACACACACACACGCAGGCACGCTCTCTCCCTACTGCTAACCCCCCCTCCTTCCCTCCCTCCCCTCCTTCCTTACTTAGCAACAACTCCCTGAATTCACAACAAACACGCCTGTAGGCTCCTGGGCTGACTAGGGAAGGCTGCAGAAGGCCGAGGTCTGGGAGGAGGCACTTCTCTCAGACTGTCCTCCGGAGGGAGGGGCTTCTGATCCCCCCACTCTCCTTCCTGGGGGCCCGCTGGAGGCCACTGCCTCTCAGGGACCAGGAGGAAGTCATCCCGTTTCCAACTCAGGCAATGAAAAAAGTGGGGAGCAGTGACAGGTGTGGCTGAGCAGGTGTGGGGGCAGGGCTTGGACTCTACCCTTCATTAGTGAGTCCCACTTGACTTTTGACCCCCACCTGGAGAGGGAGAGGGGTGGCAGACTCCTCTCCAGCCCACCGGTCTCTCTCAGCAGGGGCCTGGTATTGTTGTCATGGTAACTTGCCTGGCTCCCTTAGGACTATTAGGGACCTGGATGGGCGAGGAGGACATAGCGGACTGGGGGTGGGTGGGACTGGGGGCCCCCCTGGAGAACTTTGCTCTCAGGGCACCTGTGCCGAGGGGGTGGGGAGGGGTGCCCTCTCTCTGATCTCTTCCTTGGGCAGGAACTTGTGGTCTCTAGCCAGGACCTGGGGCACATCGGGCGTAGAGGGAGTGTGTGTGGAATGGTGAGGGGCGCCCATTCTCTCGTTAGAGCACTGATACAGGGTGAACTGGTCTCGCAAAATGGTTAAGAACCCAGTTGCGGGCATGTCTGGGTTCAAATCCCTATTCTTCTCATTCTGGACTGTGTAATTTAGGCAGGTCACCTAACTTCCTTGTGCCTTAAAGTGGGGGATCATAAAAGTACTTTGGTGTAGAGCTGTTGTGAGGATTAAATTAGATCGTGTGTATGTGTAGTGTTCAGGATAGCCTGATGCGATGGCGTAAAATGCTCAGTATGAGGTAGTGAGCCTCCTCTTTGCTCCTAGACATTGCTTTCTCCAGGAACTCCTAACCCCACCCCTGGGGGCACTTTGGCCTGGAAGAACGGTTGGCCATCGGCAGTGGAGGACTGGGGAGTGCGGGTGGGGGTGGGGGAGAACAACCTTCCCAGTACTCTGGACTCGGAGATTCTAAGACCCTTCCAGACTCACTTTCTCACTGCCTCAGTCTCCCCACTGTTGGAGCCAGCTCACATCTTGGGTGCAGGTTCACCAAATGGCTATAGGCCCAGAGAGGGGCCTGGGGGACGTAGGACATGTCCCTCCCTATCTGCCAGTGCTTCTCAGGCTGAGCTCTCCCTCCCCCAGGCTGCTGGCTCAGATCAACTTAGCACCCCTCCCACCCTTCCATCCCTGCTGCTCTGTTCTTGCACCAGGCTGAACGCCACATTCTGTCCTTAAATGGCTTAACTGGCTGCCTCCTCTCCTTCCTGGCCTAAGGGGTCAGGGACCTTCCTTGGGGAGAACAGTGGCAGTGTGGAGCTGTGACATGCATGGCAGCTGATAGGGTTGCCCCAGGGTCCCCCGGATTCCCTGTACCCTCTGCCTGGGCATTTTCCCCGAGTGTGGCAGAGCAGTGCCCAGGCCTGTGATATGTATAGAAGCCCAGATGGGCATGCCTGGCACCTGCCACGCACAGACGGGCAGGGAGGAGGCATCCTGAAGCTCAGAGGAGGGGTGGGGTCACATCAGTATCCACAGGGGCCAGAGGACTCTTTTCGTGGGCTGCGTGGTAAGTGTGGGCAGTGCTGGAAAGAGTTCTGCTTCAGCCCTGTGTGCCCTGGGGTAGGGTGAGTGCCAAGGAACACGGGGTGAGCAGGGCTTCTGAGGGGAGTGTCATGGAGCCGAGGCTTGGGAACCTCTGGAGGAGGACCCCAGGCGTGGACAGCAGAGTGGACAGACAGCGTTTGGCTCTTCCAGGGAGTGAGTATCCAGATCTCAGGGGAAAGTGGATTGTAAGATGTGGCAGAAGTGCCTGCGATCCCAGGGCTCCTGGGTCTGAAACCTGGGCTTGGTGGCCAGGAACCTTCTCTGGCCTGGTACCGCCCCTGGCTCCACGCATCCTTCTGGAACCCTCAGCCCTTCTTCTGGAGCCAGAGAGGACCCTTCCCTTCTATGGGCCTGAAAGTGAGCGCTCTGGGTTGGCCTGGGCCGTGCTGCACTGCTGGGCTGGCCATGCTGCCTATGCCTGGCCCCTGGGGCCTGTTCCTTGGGCAGGCTGGGGCTATTTTTGGGATCGGGCTGGGGCTCTAGGGCTGGTTTCAGATGTTCCAATGTGAACAGGAGAAAATGGGAACAGATGGCTGGAGGGTCCTGCTGGGAGCAGGTTATTTTTAGGGCCTTATTAACCCTTTGGGGGCTTGTGGGGCCACCCTGAGAGGGACAACCCTCTCTAGTTGAGAAGAGGACAAGTCTTTTCCCTGGACCCCTGCTTTCCAGAACTTCCTGCACCAGTTGCTACTCTGGCCCTCTCAGACCCTTCGCTCTTTAAGGACGTGCATGCATGAGGAGAAAGTAGGCTCCAGCTTCCTCCACCCCACGTCCTGCAGGAGATGACCAAGTAGGCAGGGAGAGGGCTGCCTGGCTGGGGGCAGCTGGGCCACTATTGACGGGAAATCCCCTCTGACTTGCCTCCTGGGGTTTTGAGACACACACCTGAAGCTAAGAGAGTGGATAACTGCTTTCTGGGTTCACACTCTGGTTTTGAGTGTATGTCGGTGAAGTCAGTGATGCCCAGGGAAGAGCTAGCTCTTCCAAGAGAGCAGAAGAGCCATGTCTTTGTACCTGGTCCCCCTTATATGATGTCCTTGGGCCCCATTCCCTTGGATGCTCCAAGGGCAAATGCCTACCTTTATTTACCAAATGCCCACATATCTGGGGGCTACAAGAGGGTAAAGAAGGGGAGGGACATTGTGGCCAGAGGTGGTTTCTTGAGGGCCAAGTATGTCATAGGCATTCTCTGAGCTGGTTTCACTAAGAAAACCATCTTACCCTATACATGTACCCTCACTTTGAAGATGAGGATACAGGTCAGAGGGACAAGTCCTCTAGCTCAGACAGGGCGGGATGTGATCGGCACCTTGTCTCCCTGACCGTGAACCCGGCCCTCGTAGCCCTCAATGCACTCCAGGCCTGGCATCCCAACCCCAGGAGGTAAGGCTTCTGGGGACAGGATCTCTTCAGGGAGCAGGTTTCTGGAATGAGTGTGGGAAAGGAGGCCTGGGGGCAGGGGACCCTGCCTGTCCCTGGTCTCACAATCCCCTAAGCCCTTCTACCCTGAGGGTGCCAGGACTGACACCAGAAACCCCGTTTGGCCTTCCTGTCTTCCCTGCGGGAGGATCACAGGCATACATCCTGTCTCTCAGTCCCCACCCCCACCCCGTCCTGGCCCACAGGCTCCTGCTTCCTGCAGGGTCACGGCCATCTGGATGTCAACGTGGGCAGAGCTGGAGGGCCCTCCAGGTGCTGCTGGGGCCAGGGGCTTGGGCCAGGCAGGCGGGGTGAGGGGGCAGGGAGGATGTGTCTGCCGCTGGCGGTACCTGGGGGAGCAAGCAGAGTGTCGGGCGCTGGGTGAGGTCCCGCCCCGTGGTGCGCTGCTGGCTGTGCCAGCAGTCTGCCCGCACTCTGGTCCTCTCACAATGGCCCCATTGTTCCCAGCCGCCAGGCAGTTTGGAGGAGGTTCCTAGGCCACCCCTAACCCCCCCCCCCCAAACAGGGGCCAGATTAACCCCTTGGAGGACAGGCCAGGTGAGGGCCTACAGGGGGCTACCCTGCCCAGTCCTCCCTTCTGGGCCTCCGGGCTTTGGGAAGTCACCTTTCACCCACATGTACCCAGCGACAGGACCACTGCAGACACCGGGGTCTCCCCCAGGGAGGGAGGAGCACCTAGACCCTCTCCCACCCCCACCGTGGTGCAGGTGCCAGGGGCCAGGAAGTGCCAGTGGGGTGGCAGGCGGAGACCAGATATATTTGGGCCGGTGGGGCTAATTCCAGCCACCACTGCCTGCCCTACTGGCTCCTGAGCTCCTTTCCTTCCTGTGAAACCAGAGCTGGGTTGGGCCTAGCTCAGGATTTCGGTGGATTTAAAGAGGCAGCACCATCCCTGCCAGCCTGGCTTCCTCTCCCCCTCCCCAGGTAGGGTCTGGGGCAGAGAGAGGACTGAAGAGAACTTCTGGCTCTTGCCTTGCCCTGGGCTAACCCTGGGCCCTTACCCCGGTTGGGGGTACCAGGCTCTTGGCAGCTCCTCTCTCCCAGAGCTTTGGGCGGGTGGGGTGGGCGGGGGTGGGCTGTGGTTTCCTGTGTTGGCTGTTTGTGCCTGGCCCAGAGTGCCCGCCGCCTGCCTGGGCTTCCTGCCCTGTCTTGTTTCCTTGTGCCCCCCACCCTCCCTTCCCCCTCCGCCCTGAGGGAGGGAGCAGCCAGGGACTGGGCAGCAGCCTTTGGGGGCACCCCACTGCCAAGGCATGACTGCGTCCCAAGGTCTGGCCACCTTGGCACTGGCTGAGGGAGCCAAGAGAGGTGACTTCAAGCTTGTCTAGGCAATGCCACTTGTCTTACAGACTCCAGAAGGGACAGTGGGCACCAGAATGGGCAGAACACCCCCTTCTCCCCAGAAGCACCTTGTTCAGAGACCCCGACTAAAGTAGTCTGGGACTAGGAGTTCCCACAGAACTGCAGGACTGGGGTTGCCTGGCAACACTCTGGGGCTGCAGGTAGGGCAAGGTGGTTTGTCAACCAGACAAAAATGATTGATTTGCATGGTCTCCTTTGGCAAGAGGTGGGGTTGGGGGAAGTGGGGAGAGCTGCCAGGAGCCAGGGTGAGGGGAAGGCCTCCGAGGACCCACACAGAGGGTCCCAGAGCAATACCTTGGTCCTCGAGCAGATTTCCTGCTGGGCTGTGAATCCTTGACCTCCCCACTTGGGCTGAGTCACCACCTCAGGAAGAGGAAGTGACCTGGGTGGTAGAGGAGAGCTTCTAGGGACCAAGGAGTCCAGAAACCCAGGGGAAAAGGGACCCAGCTCTTGTCTTGGGAGCTGCATCTCCTTGAGCCCAGGGACAATAATTCCACCCCCATGGCTCACGGAGGGCCTGAGCAGCCCATTTCTTCTCTATAGAGGAGTCTGCCCACCAGGCTGGGGAGCATGAAGCCTCCAAACCATTTTCTTTTTCTTTTAAAAGATTTTATTTATTTGACAGAGAGAGATCACAAGTAGGCAGAGAGGCAGGCAGAGAGAAAGAGGAGGAAGCAGGCTCCTGCCAAGCAGAGAGCCTGATGCGGGACTCGAACCCAGGACCCTGAGATCATAACCTGAGCTGAAGGCAGCGGCTTAACCCACTGAGCCACCCAGGTGCCCCTCCAAACCATTTTCTTGTTTCCTCTCTTTGGTGGTTTTGAGGTAGGCAATGAGGCCAGTGGGCCAGCTGGAGAACCAAGCAGGGGGTCCCAGCGCTGGGGCAGCTGAAAATAGTCAGGTTGCCACTGGTGTGTGAATGCCCATTATACCTGTGCTGGTTCTGTGTTGAGCCTCCATTGAAGGCATCCGTGGAAGCCTTCCTGATCTCCCTCCCCCCACCGGGGTCAGGTCCACCGGCTCCCCCTAACGCCCTAGAGAAGGCCATGGGGAAGCAGCTGACCTCAGGCTCTTTGTCTCAACAGCCTCCTGGTTTGTGCCCCTGGCCCTTTGCTCCTGCTTGTGAGCACAAGTCACCACTCCAGCGTCCCATGCCTTTCCTTTCCCTCATCCCAGGCGCTCCTGCTCCTGTGCTGGGAGGCCCCCTTCACTCCCAGCACCCACCAGGAGTTAGCCACCCCCCATCCCTAGGCCCTCCAGGTATCTTGGGGGGAGCTGAGGGTGTAGAGGAGGAATGGTCTTTGGGAGCCCCTGCAAACTCCTGAGGGGTAGGGGGGAGGTGTGAGATGGGAAAGTCCTGACTCATCTGTGCTTGACTCAGCTCGCCCTGCGGTGGGGTGGGAGCGAGGGGGTGGAGTTGGAGAGGGGAGGGCCACTCCAAGATCCTTCTGAGGACTGACTGGGGACACCGGAGAGAACTAATTTTCTAACAGCCCCTTCCCAAAATATTCCAAGTCCCAACATTTGAAGCTGTAAACACAGGAGGTAGTGCGGGCCTAGAAGCCCACCTTTCTGGTGCTGGCTCAGATGAGGAGTCTTGACTTCAAGGGAGGGGGGAGGAGACACTGAAGTTGGGGTAGGGGAAGCCCCAGGAATGGGCTCTTGGAGCTGCCACATACTGGTCACATGACCCAGGGGCACACAGATTCCTTTTGGCACACCTCAGTTTCTTTCTGGTGAAATGGGGATAATAATACTGTCTCTTTAGGTGATAGGTAGTTTTGAGGACTTTGTTGGTGAAGGTGCGAGCTTGACTGAGAAGCGTCAGGCCACAGGCCCCGTCCCTAAGCCCAGGTCCCTCTCCAGCCCTCCTCTTAACTGCTTCTGCTCTAACCTGTTGCAGGAGATTGGGGCTGGCGGAGGGAGGTTTCCCAGCCGGCCCTGGACTTTGGAACCGTCCCCTGAGGAGCCTCTCTTCCCGGAGGGAGACCTAGCAAAGGGAAGGCCAATACCCTGGGGTTAATTTAGGGTTAGACTCCCACACGGTTAGGGGTGGGTGGGGGCCTCGCCTCCGCGTCCAGCCCAGCCTCCAGCAGCCCCGCTGGGAGCGGCGAGAGTGCGCACCGGTGTCACGCTGGGCGGATCACGAGGGCGAGGCTGGGCCCAAGTCTCCCCCCTCCCCCACCTCGATCGGTGGGGCGGGGGAGCGCAGGGCAGGGGGCGGTTGGGTGAGGCTTCTGTGTTTGCGTGAGTCTGTTGGTGTATCTATGGCCTCGCGTGTTTGTGTGTACGCGCGCGTGTGTTCCTTTGTCACTACCAGGCTCAACTTTCTCTGGTTCCCTTGGGGCCGGGTCTCGGTCTTTTCATCCGTTCCGTGAGTCGGCGCGCTCCCTCTCTGCCGTCGGGCAGCTTGGGCGGCTGCGGGTGCCCCAGGCTGATTCCGTGCTCCTGCTTGGGCCAGCGCCTCCCTCGTCCTCCAGCACACCTCCGCGGGTCGGCGTGGGCGCGCCTCTAGTTTCCTGGGCTCCGTGCGTGTCTTTGTCTCCCCGTCCACGTGTGAGCTGTGAGTGTGTGTGAGTCAGAGTTCGGGTGCTTGCGGGTCTCGGCGCCCCTGCCAGGCGGCGCCCAGGGCTAGGCCGAACCCCGGCCCGCAGCCGCCGCCGCCGCCCCGCCCAGCCCCTGGCCGCACTTGGCCGGGTGTCTGTCCGTGCGGCGCGTGCGGGGCCCGGCGAGGCACGCTGCAGTCCTGTCCGTCTCCCGCTCCCTCGCTCGCTCGCTCGCTCGCTGGCTCCCTCGCTCGCTCTGCCTCTCCGCTCGGGCTCTGCCGAAGGGGGCGGGGTGGGGTGCAGGGGCGGGGGGGGGGGAGGAGGGGAGGCTCCTGCATTCTTGCGGTCGGGGAGGAATCTGAGCCAGCGTTACTGGTCTCCAGAAGAGCCCAGCTGCAGCCCCGGGGCCCCGCCAGGCCTCTCGCTGCCCGCCCGGGCCTGCTGGAATGGGCACGGGCTAGGCCTCGAGCTGGGGGCGGGGCGGGGCATCGCCCCTACCCAGGCCGCCTCGGCGCCGGGGGGCGCCATGGGGGCGGGGCGAGAGGAGTACCCCAGCCGGGGTGAGGGACGTGCCTGGGAGCGGGAGTCCCCCAAGGGGCCAGAGCAGACCTCACGGCCGCCTCACGCGGGCGCCTTTGCAACCTATCCTTTTAGTGACTTCTGCCTCTGCCGCCCGGGGAAAGGGGGGCCCTGCTAGAGACTGCAAGCTCCCTGAGGGTCAGGTGCGGGAGGGATGGGGATACAATCGGCCTCTAGGATAGAGACCCCACCTAGTAGTCCTTCCTTTCCATTCCCACCTTACCCTGTCTAGTTCCCTAGTCCTAGGGCTGTTGGGTCCTCCCTTCTCCCCTCCCCTCCTACACCCCCTCCCCAAGTCACAAGTTTTCTCTTTGGGGCTTGTTGCTGCAGTCCGTGCTCCAGTACCGAGTACCTGGCTGGGCCCTGGGCACGCACAGGGGCCGTAGCCCCACTGTGTGTGGGAGCCATGAGGATCCTGGCTAACAAGACAAGGTGTGTGGGTGTCGTGGAGGGCGGGAAGTGTGTGTGTGTGTGGAGTGCGGGGAAGGGAAGGGCCCAGTGATCATGGGGCTGAGATGTGCTGGCTTGGACAGTGAGCCCTATGGCCACTTGGCTTCTAAGGCCACCGGTGGGCTAAAGGGGGGTCAGAATGGGATGGCCTGCCCTGAGGCAGGAGCCCACAGCCTTCATGTCTGGTCCCAGGGGACAGAGGGCAGTGGCAATCAACTAGGCCTGCTGTTCTAGTCCCTCTCAGCCCTTGCCTCCTAAAAAACGCTTTGAGCAGACCCCGGCCCACCCCACTGTCGGGTGCAGTGGCGCCCTCTGGCCTCAAGTCTAGCTGGGGGTGGAAGCTGGAGGGAGGGGCGGTGCCTGCCTCCCTCCTCTTCCCCAGGAGAAGCCGGCAGACAGGGCCAGGCGGCAGCAGCAGGACAGCAGAGCTGAAATAAATCTGAGCTGGTGTGGAATGAGGGGGGATAAATATCCTCTCCCGTGATGTGATCTTTCCAGCGGCTATTAATAGGTCTCCGGGGAGGGGGAGGCGGTGGGGGGAGCGGGCTGGAGCTTAAAGGGCCCGCAGCCTGGCTGCAGGAATCCTTGGCTTCCAGCTTCGCTCCAGTCTGCTCTGCACACCGTGCCCCTCCCCCTTCCCTCCTGCTCCTGCCTGCCTGCCTGCCAGCCCTGCTGGTGGACCCCCTTCAGGCTTTCCCCTCCTGCTCTGAGGAGCTGTCTGGACCAGTGGGTACCACTCTGCAGTGTGCTTGTCCCCATGTCCCCAGGGGACTAGGGCTGAGGCATGAGCAGTGACCCTGGGGTCCTGTGCCCCTTACCTGCGGGTGTGGAGCACATCAAAGTTGAGGATTAGGACCTTGGAAGGAGTCTGGAGAGAGCAAACCCTGAAAGAGATGTTCAGGTGTTGGTCAGGTGCTAGTTGGGGGGAGTTGCTGGGAGGCTTGCTGTCCGATGGATGTTGGGGGTGGGGGTGGATTCTGCCTCCCCAGGCCCTGGTTTGTACTTGAATTGTGGGGTCTGAGAGGTGGAGAGGATTGCCCTATCTTCACTCCCCAAGGTGGAGAAAGGCATCAGCCCTTGTCTGAGGGACCACAGGAGGAGATAGGGAATAGCTGGTGGTCTTAACACGCTCCTTGGCCCCCCCCGCCCATTACCATTAAGTGAGGCAGGATGGGGACAGTTAAAATGCAGGCATGCTAGGCCCCTAGCAAGATTAACCTTTCGTGTTTCTCCCACCTTGTCCCAGGTTACCCCACCCCAGGAGGAGAGAAGCTCCAGGGAGCCCGCCGCTGTCCCCGCGCGGCCACTGCCCCCCAGCCCCAGCCAAGCCAATGCACCCAGAAAATAAGTTGACCAATCATGGCAAGACAGGGAATGGAGGGGCCCAATCCCAGCACCAGAATGTGAACCAAGGACCCACCTGCAACCTGGGCCCGAAGGGCGTGGGGGCGGGGAGCCATGGGGCCAAGGCCAACCAGATCTCACCCAGCAACTCAAGTCTGAAGAACCCCCAAGCAGGGGTGCCCCCTTTCAGCTCACTCAAGGGCAAGGTGAAGAGGGAGCGGAGCGTGTCTGTGGACTCTGGAGAGCAGCGAGAGGCTGGGACCCCATCCCTGGATTCAGAGGCCAAAGGTACCCCATTTCCTGATTCCTAAGACCCCAGTATGTTCCAGTCCAAGGCCCATGCTTGCTGCCCCCTTTGTCTAATCCTTTTCCCTTGCTTCTCTCCAGCATTTATGTGGGGTCACCTTTCTCTTACCCCTGTTATACCCACTGGCTTGGCCATTCTCTCAGGAGCAGGGGTGGCCAGGGTGGGGCCTTGTTATCTTCAGGTGCCACCCATGGAGGGGCCACACAGCGTGATGGTCAGCTTCATTCCTCTCTGGAGGGGGAGAGGGGGGTGCTCTGGGGTGAGGAGCAGACCCACACACCTCCTAAGGAACCTCCTGGTATCCCATCTGGTGGGAGTCTTTGAGCAGGCTCTGGGGCCTGCAAGGGTAGCAGTGGCTCTCCCCTCCCTCACCACCCCCCCAGCCCTAATTAGAACCAGTTGTGGTTGGGGATTATGCTGTGCTTGGTGCTGGGTGGGGGAAGGGAGACAGGCAGCGGGGCTGGAGAGAGAAATCAGAAACAAATGGTGTGGTGGGGGCCAAGGGCTGGCAAAGTGCCCACCATGGCCTGGGCAGTGCCCTCTTAGGGTGGGACATCTGGGAGAATGGGCCCATGGAGACCCTGGCTGTGGGAGGACGGGGCCTCTGGGCATTTGGTTTGACCCCTGCCCGCCTTGTCCTGCCTGGGCAGAGGTGGCACCCCGGAGTAAGCGGCGGTGTGTGCTGGAGCGGAAGCAGCCATACAGTGGGGACGAATGGTGCTCAGGACCCGACAGCGAGGAGGACGACAAGCCCATTGGGGCCACCCACAGTGAGTGCCCATTGCTGCCAGGATCTTGTGGCCCATGGTGCCCCAGGGACATGTCTGCCCTGAGGGAGCCTCCCTCTCCTCACCTTCAAAGGCCTGAGTCTGAGATAGAGCAAGGGCCAGAACCCAGACTACTTCTTTCCCGTCTCACCTGTCACTCGGTCCCTCCCTACGCTGTGACAGCTTAGCCCCTGCCTTCCAGGTGCTCAGTAAGCCCCTCTTCCTAGGGACAGAGGTGCAGTGGGGTAGCCCCTCCTGGCCCTACCACCCCCACCTCCTCCCATGAATTCTTGGCCTCTGCTGCCACCTACTGGTCAATAGAGGGAGGGTGGCGAGCGTCCTGCATTGCTGGGAGCCAGACTGTTGGTTCAGAAGTCTGGCTGAGCCTGGGTGGGAGCTGACCTTGGCTCTGTCTCTGGCTCCCATCCCCAGCCTCTGACTGACGGCTGGCAAATGCCTAGCGTGCATCACCAGGACGAGGTGTGGGTGTGGGTGGATGCCCACCCTTCTTATTCTTTTATTGACCAGTGTGTATTTGGGCCTTGCTCAAATAATGGGGAGAACCGGACACTCTTCCACTCTTGGGAAGCCCGCACACATTTATTGGGTGATTTCCCTCACCCTGACATCTCTTTGAGGGGAGAAACAATTTAATGCCGGTGAACTAGCCAGAAAATGTTAAATTGTGACCTGCTCGGTGGGCTGGGACCCTAGAAAGTAGGAAGGAAAAAATGTTCTGGCTCCTTTGCTACTTGGTTTAATCCTTCCAATAGCCCTGGGAAGTAGGTGTGGTTACGGTTAAGATGCCTGTTGCCTGGTCACAGGCCAAGCAGATGTTTTTGGAAGGAGTGGACCATGTCTGTGGAGGTGGGGTGTACAGGCTGGAACTTTAAAGGTCCTCTGGTCCCAGGTGCCACCCCAGGGGACTGGCCGTCCATGAGCCCCTCTGAACCCATCAGGGACAGATGGGGGTGGTCACTGCCTCCTGGGACCCACAGCCCCCATCAGTTCGCTTTTATAACTTTAGACTGCCAGGATGTAGAAACATTGGAAGAAACAGGGAAATACGGAGAAGGTGCTACCATCCCGTCCCCAGCACTAAGGCAACCACTGATACTATTTTATTTGTAGTTGCCAAGATGTTCTCAGAGAGTTCTTATCTTGGGGGCAGCCGATGTAGCGGCTAATAGCGCAGACGCTGCAGTCACACAACTTTGGTTGGTATCTTGGATCTCCCATTTATTATTTGTGTGAGTTTGGGAAAGGGTCCCAGTTTCCTCATCTATAGGAATGGGTTTCTTCACAGGATTGGTGTGAGGAGTAAATAACTTGCTACGTGTGACACTTACAACACTGCTCGTTTTCATTATTGTTATTGTACTAGAAAGTTCCTTATTGGAATAAAGCCTGCCTCCCTCCTGTAACTTGTACCCGGGAGTCCTAGCTCTGTGTACGGAATATTATGCACCTTCCTATTCCCAGGACAGCCCTCACACACTGAGGCCAGCTCTCAGGCCCCCCAGCCCCCAAGCTTTTGTCTCTGTTATTCTGTGCAGAATTTGTTTATCTTGGCATGGGAGTGGGTCCACTGACTTACCTAGTCTCGTTAATGACCACGCATAGATCTTTTTGGGGCTTGGACTTCGGTCTACTTTGTGACCATGGGACAGACATCATTTGGTGCTCAGGTGGTCAGTCTACGCCGGGAGGGCACCCACTATGCCAGTCTTTTCTAACTCTGTTTTCTAAGTGATTGTTGTTGTTGTTGGCGACATATTTCTGAAGTTGCTGTAAAAATAGATTTCTTTGACATGTCCCGCTGTGCAGAGCAGGGAGTTAGTGTTCCCATTTTATAGATGAAGCAACAGAGGTTTAAAGGGATGAGCTGTCTTGTTCCTAAGGGCACAGAGTCCGTTAGTGGTGAGCTAGAATGCAAAACCAGTTATCATTTGACTCATCAATCTGTGCAGTCTCTTGGCCTTCTTGCCTCACCTGGTCAGAGCATTTGCAGGTGCACACCCCCCCCCACACACACACACCCGTAGTCTGTGGGCTCAGAACAGGCCTTTGGAGTCCCAGCCCAGGTTCAGATCCCGGTTCGGCACTGATGGGCTGTGTCATGTCGGGTGAGTTAATGTCATTCCTCCAGAGTTGTTTCCTCCTCTGTAAAGCAGAGTGTAGGACACCTGCCTTCCAGGGATGTTGTGGTCAGAGGGAATCACATCTGTAAGTGTCCTTTGGGATGCCACGCACAGGGGAGCCTGTTCCATTTCCCCTCCCCCTCATCTCCATATGGTCCCCATGATTTCTGTCCTGGTTGAAGATGTCTAGGGCAAGTAAGCGTGGACACCAGGCACGTACCACCGGAGTGTGGCAACAGATCACCTAGCTGGCCTGAGCTGAAAAGCAGTGAGCCTGCCTGGGATGGGGGGGGGGCAGCGCCAGCGGGCTCTCCTTTCTGAGTCGAGGCTGCTTACCCGGCTTCTCTCCTCTCTCCTGCAGACTGTAATGTAGCAGACCCAGCCATGACGGCCCCACAGCTGGGTCCCGGCCAAGCCGCCCAACTTCCCCTCAGCGAGAGCAGCGCTCCAGGACCCCCACATGGGCCGCCGCCTGGCCTCCGGCCAGACGCCCCTGGGGGTGGGGGTGGGGGTGTCCCTGGCAAGCCTCCTTCACAGTACGTGTACGTCTTCACCACCCACCTGGCCAACACGTAAGTGCCTCGGGGCAGGCCCAGCCTGTTCTGTGCCCCCTCAGCCTGCAGGGAGCCAGGGCTGCGCTGGGCTAGGTGGGGGAAGGGCAAGAGCTCCCCCCCACCCTCCCGCCAGCCCACCTGCCTCCCTGACCGATTTGTGCCTGACCCTTCTGTGCAGGGCCGCCGAGGCCGTACTGCAAGGCCGGGCTGACTCCATCCTTGCCTACCACCAGCAGAATGTGCCCCGGGCCAAGCTGGACCAGGTGAGTGGGGCGCCTCTGAGAATAGTGGGATTGGCTGGTGCCTCCCCTTGCCTGGCTCATGCTCTGCCTCTGTCCTCCCACAGGCCCCGAAAGTGCCACCTACCCCAGAGCCGCTACCCTTAAGCACGCCATCTGCGGGCACCCCGCAGTCCCAGGCCCCTCCGCTGCCACCGCCGCCCCCATCGGCTCCCAGCAGCGCTCCACCCACTCTGCCTTCAGATGGGCCACCTGAAGACGCCAGTCAGGACCTGACACCCAACTCGGTGGGAGCAGCCAGCACGGGCGGTGGCGCCGGGGGCACCCACCCTAACACCCCCACAGCTGCCACCGCCAGCAACCCACTGCCTCCGGGAGGAGACCCCGGTGGTGCCCCTGGCCCTGCCCTGCTCGCGGAGGCTGCCCCCACAGGAAACGGGCAACGGAGCCTGGTGGGCTCTGAGGGCCTGTCCAAGGAGCAGCTGGAGCACCGGGAGCGTTCCCTCCAGACACTGCGGGACATTGAGCGGCTGTTGCTCCGCAGCGGGGAGACGGAGCCCTTCCTCAAGGGACCCCCAGGAGGAGCCGGCGAGGGGGGACCACCAGCACAAGCCCCTCCTGCCCCCCAGCAGCCCCCCACAGCCCCTCCCAGTGGGCTGAAAAAGTATGAGGAGCCCTTGCAGTCTATGATTTCACAGACGCAGAGCCTGGGGGGACCCCCGCTGGAGCACGAGGTGCCTGGGCACCCCCCAGGCGGGGACATGGGGCAGCAGATGAACATGATGATGCAGAGGCTGGGCCAGGACAGCCTGACACCAGAGCAGGTGGCCTGGCGCAAGCTGCAGGAAGAGTACTACGAGGAGAAGCGGCGGAAGGAAGAGCAGATAGGGCTGCATGGGGGCCGCCCCCTGCAAGACATGATGGGCATGGGGGGCATGATGGTGAGGGGGCCACCGCCTCCCTACCACAGCAAGCCTGGGGATCAGTGGCCCCCCGGCATGGGTGCACCGCTGCGGGGCCCCATGGATGTCCAAGATCCCATGCAGCTCCGGGGCGGACCTCCCTTTCCCGGCCCCCGTTTCCCAGGCAACCAGATGCAACGGGTGCCTGGTTTTGGAGGCATGCAGGGGATGCCCATGGAGGTGCCCATGAATGCTATGCAGAGGCCTGTGAGGCCAGGTATGGGCTGGACCGAAGACTTGCCCCCCATGGGGGGGCCAAGTAATTTTGCCCAGAATGCCGTGCCCTACCCTGGCGGGCAGGGTGAAGCGGAGCGATTCATGACCCCCCGGGTCCGGGAGGAGCTGCTGCGGCACCAGCTGCTGGAGAAGCGGTCGATGGGCATGCAGCGCCCCCTGGGCATGGCGGGCGGTGCCATGGGGCAGGGCATGGAGATGGAGCGGATGATGCAGGCACACCGGCAGATGGAGCCGGCCATGTTTCCTGGGCAGATGGCTGGTGGCGAGGGCCTGGCAGGCACCCCCATGGGCATGGAGTTCGGCGGAGGCCGGGGCCTCCTGAGTCCCCCCATGGGGCAGTCTGGGCTGAGAGAGGTGGACCCTCCCATGGGGCCGGGCAACCTCAACATGAACATGAATGTGAACATGAACATGAACATGAACTTGAATGTCCAGATGACCCCACAGCAGCAGATGCTGATGTCACAGAAGATGCGGGGCCCCGGGGACATGATGGGGCCGCAGGGCCTCAGTCCTGAGGAGATGGCCCGGGTGCGGGCCCAGAACAGCAGCGGTGGCATGATGGGTGGCCCACAGAAGATGCTTATGCCCTCGCAGTTCCCCAACCAGGGCCAGCAGGGATTTTCTGGGGGCCAGGGGCCCTTCCAAGCCATGCCCCAGGACATGGGCAATACCCAAGACATGTTCAGTCCCGACCAGAGCTCAATGCCCATGGGTAACGTGGGCACCACCCGGCTCAGCCACATGCCCCTTCCCCCTGCATCCAATCCTCCCGGGTCCGTGCATTCGGCCCCCAACCGGGGGCTGGGCAGACGGCCTTCAGACCTCACCATCAGTATTAATCAGATGGGCTCGCCCGGCATGGGGCACCTGAAGTCGCCCACCCTGAGCCAGGTGCACTCGCCCCTGGTCACCTCGCCCTCCGCCAACCTCAAGTCACCCCAGACCCCCTCACAGATGGTGCCCTTGCCTTCGGCTAACCCGCCGGGACCTCTCAAGTCGCCACAGGTCCTCAGCTCCTCCCTCAGTGTCCGTTCGCCCACTGGCTCGCCCAGCAGGCTCAAGTCTCCTTCCGTGGCGGTGCCTTCTCCCGGCTGGGTCGCCTCACCCAAGACAGCCATGCCCAGCCCTGGGGTCCCCCAGAACAAGCAGCCGCCTCTCAACATGAACTCTTCCACCACCCTGGGCAGCATGGAACAGGGTGAGTCAGCTGAGCCAGGCCGTGGGGTGGGGGTGGGGGTAGGGGAGTGGGGACGACTCTGGCACTGGGGACCTGGGAGGGGAGCGGTGTGGTGTGTTCTTACTGGGGCAGGTGAGCGCGCAAAGGCATCTGTGCGGGGCGCAGAGGCGGACACTGCTTGAGGGAAACATGTCAGCAGCTGAGTGTGAGCTTCCACAAGGAGTGCCATGGGGCTCTGCCAGGCATTTGGAGGGGTTTGCTCTTGGGCTGTCTGCAATGTCTGGGGGCCCCGAGGCTGCAGGAGCTGCCCGAAGCAATGGGGCAATAGTGGCAATGGTGGGCAATGGTGATAATGGGTTGAGCAGAACACTGGAGTAGAGGTGTGCCTGGTGGAGTCAGGAGATTTGGGGGCTGGCCTCTTCCTAGCCTACCATGTATGTGAACCACCAAACTCGTCTTCCCCTCCCTGGTTACCCGCCGCTCTTTCTGTCTCCCTGCTTCTGTAGGTGCCCTCCCGCCTAGTGGCCCCCGGAGCAGCTCCTCAGCGCCTCCCGCCAACCCTCCCAGCGGTCTCATGAACCCCAGCCTGCCATTCACTTCCTCCCCAGACCCCACGCCTTCCCAGAACCCCCTGTCACTGATGATGTCCCAGATGTCCAAGTACGCCATGCCCAGCTCCACCCCGCTCTACCACAACGCCATCAAGACCATCGCCACCTCCGACGATGAGCTGCTGCCTGACCGACCCCTGCTCCCACCTCCGCCACCTCCGCAGGGCTCTGGGCCAGGTGCGAGGCCAGAAGGGGGTGCGGGGAGAAGAGGACCTGGGGGTGGGCCCCGGGTGTGGGAAGAGCTGCCACGGCCAGCTGTTGCTCCTGTGGTTATGCTGGCTCTCCTGTGCTCCCAGCGGGCCCTGGGAGTGGGAGGGTGATGTCCCAGGTCAGGTTTCCTCTTGACATGGAGTAAAACCAAGCCCAGGGCAGCGGAGTATCGTTTCCGACATCTGGTGAGTGACATTGTCTGTGGCAGACTGGACCAGAACTCGGGTCTCTTGGCTTCTAAACTGCATACCTGAAATCTGTGTCCCTGTGGCCAGCACAGGCCCATGGTAGAGGCCCTCACCTCTATTGGCATGAGCCTGGCTGGGGTGGGGGAGGGTAAGAACTGAGTCCTGCAGCCTTCCCCAGCATGGCGCACACAGCTCCTGACCCCTTTTTCCTCTCTCTCGCCACAGGGATCAGCAATAACCAGCCCAACCAGATGCACCTGAACTCCGCTGCTGCCCAGAGCCCAATGGGCATGAACCTGCCAGGCCAGCAGCCCCTGTCCCATGAACCCCCACCTACTATGTTGCCCTCCCCTACCCCTTTGGGGTCCAACATTCCACTGCACCCCAATGCGCAGGGGACAGGAGGGCCCCCTCAAAACTCGATGATGCTGCCTCCAGGGGGCCCAGACTCCCTGAATGCCCCCTGTGGCCCAGTGCCCAGCTCCTCCCAGATGATGCCCTTCCCCCCTCGGCTGCAGCAGCCCCATGGTGCCATGGCCCCCAGCGGAGGTGGGGGCGGGGGGCCCGGCCTGCAGCAGCACTACCCTTCCAGCATGCCTCTGCCCCCAGAGGACCTGCCTAGCCAGCCGCCGGGCCCCATACCCCCTCAACAGCACCTGATGGGCAAAGGCATGTCTGGGCGCATGGGTGACGCCTACCCCCCGGGCGTGCTCCCTGGGGTGGCGTCAGTGCTGAGCGACCCCGAGCTGAGCGAGGTGATCCGGCCCACCCCGACGGGGATCCCTGAATTCGACTTATCGAGGATCATCCCCTCTGAGAAGCCAAGCAGCACCCTCCAATACTTTCCCAAGAGTGAGAACCAGCCCCCCAAGGCCCAGCCCCCCAATCTGCATCTCATGAACCTGCAGAACATGATGGCGGAGCAGACCCCCTCACGGCCCCCCAACCTCCCGGGCCAGCAAGGCGTCCAGCGGGGTCTCAACATGTCTATGTGCCACCCTGGACAGATGTCCTTGCTGGGCAGGACAGGTGTGCCCCCCCAGCAGGGCGTGGTGCCCCACGGCCTGCACCAGGGAGTCATGTCCCCACCACAAGGTCTCATGACCCAGCAGAATTTCATGCTGATGAAGCAGCGGGGGGTTGGGGGGGAGGTCTACAGCCAGCCCCCCCATATGCTCTCCCCACAGGGCTCCCTCATGGGCCCCCCGCCCCAGCAGAACCTCATGGTGTCACACCCACTGCGGCAGCGCAGTGTGTCTCTGGACAGTCAGATGGGCTACCTCCCAGCGCCGGGCAGCATGGCCAACCTGCCCTTCTAGCAGTCCCCTGGGGCGGGTGGCTGGAGCTGGGGCGGTCCCGCAAATATGATACCCTTAAAGAAGTTCCTTCCCCTCCAGTGTTGGGATGGCCTGGGTCAAGGGGTGGGGTGGATGGGGTGCGAGGGGCTTGTGTGGGGAGTGGCATTTGTGGAAACCAGACTTGCCGGCAGCTTGGGGGGAGGTGGCAGAGCGGGGTGGGGGGGTCTTGGGTTGGGGTTCCATTTCGGCCACTGGGACTGCCCCTTCCACCCCTCCCCAGTCAATGGAGCCTTTCTCGTCCCTCATTCTCTGCACCCCTCCCCTTCTTCAGCTGTGCTTTCAGAGTCCTATTATGGAATCCTTGGGGGGAGCAGAGAATCCTGGGTGGGGGGCAGCCAGAGTAGAGGAGAGATCTCCCCTACTCTGTCTCCTTTCTGTGGCTCGTTTCCTAGGCTCTGTGTGCTCCTGGAGCTTCATTCTGTTTCTCTGCTCCCACCGGTTTTTCCTTCTGTCTCTTCCTTCCTCCTTTCCTCTCCCTGCTGCTGTGGCTGAGCCCCTCTCCCACCCCTCCCTGCAGGCGGCTGGCCCGGTGGGCAGTGCCAGCTGCAGCTGTAAATAGAGCGCTGCGCTTTTGTGCTGGTTTGTGTGTGTGCTGTATTTCTGTGTTTTGATAGAAGTCACAAAAAAGAGAAAAGGTTAAAAGCAACCCTTCCTTCCCCTCCTTCTTCAAATTGTTGCCCCTTTCCATTCCCCTGGACTCAGGACCACGCAGTCCAACACACTCTCCCACTGTTTGCGGGTCTCTGGGTCCATAAGGATACCATTCCGGTCCCTTCCTCAAATGGTGAAACGACAGATACCCCACACCTAAGCTGAGGTCAGACCACCTGGGCTTCCATCTGGAGAGCCCCTTCTGGGCTGAGATCCGCCCTCCACTTCCCACCCCCAGAGTGGCAGCCTGTCTGCTGCTGAATGAATTCAGGAGAACGTGTGCTCAGGCTGGCTTGTTCGCCCGACGCAGGAGACCCCAGGAGACCCCGGGCCCTGGCTTCCCAGCTATGGATGTCTGGCGTCCCCTGCTGCTACACCTTAGTCAGAACTTGAAGTCCTTCGTCCCCAGTGTGGGATGAGGGAAAGGAGGAAGAGGTGGAGGCTGTGTGGCTCCTTGCGCAGAGCCAGGGAGGCACAGCAAGGCGGCCCAGATGGCTTTGTGCCTCCTGCAGCAGCCCCCAGCCGGGGGAACCCCCAGGCCCTGATTTTTCTGGGAGCTGCCACCCACTTCTCATCAAAGGTGGAAAGAAAAGGGGTTGGCTGAGTAAATCTGTGTCCCTCCAGTCTCCACCCTTTGAGGAGTGATTAGAGAAAGTGGTGGAGAAGCAGGGGGCGTCCTACCTGCCCACTCACCGGCAAGGTCCCTCTGCCTGGGGCTCCGGGCACTGTGCCCAGGCCCAGGCACAGCCACTGCCTCCCCCTTGCTCCCCTGCTCTTTCCCAAAACTCCCCACCTGCCTCTGGTCAGAGCTGAAGCCATACAGACTCAGTGTTTTGCCCCCTTGGCCCCAGGAGTAAAACACTTCTCCTTTTCTCACTTCCTTTCCTGCCTTGTGAGGTGGCAGGGCAGTTCCCTGGCCTCCGTGCCCTGCCTCCAGGGCCAAGGGCCATTTCTAGACAAGGTGTCTTCTGCCACGGCCCCGTCCCTAGCCTTCCTGATCTGCAGGGTCTGGCCTTGCATTGGCAGCTGTGATACAAAGGGAATTTGCCCCACTTTTCCCAGTCTGGTGCTGTCCTCAGTCCACCGTCAGCCAGGTCAAGCGCTTCCTCTGGGGCTGGCTGGCTGCAGGCTCCTGCCTCCCCCAGCACCTCCCTGGGGCCCCGGGGTCAGGGCCCTGACACCTGTGTTTGGGGGCCACCTGCCTTCCATCCTGCCAGGCGCTTTGCCCACCCTGCCTCAACCTGGGCCCCGGGCCTGCCAGCTGCACCCCCCCACCCCCACCGCCACCCCAAGACTCCCCAAACTGACTCTTAAGTGTTTCCTGCCCAGAGGAGAGGGATCAGACCGCAAAGGGCCCAGTGTCCTCCCCATTCTCCTCTTGCCCCATCTCCGCCACCAGACTAGCTTTCCAAGGTGAACTCCACAGGCCAGCCTATGTCCCTCCATCCATGGCCATACCCCCAGCCATTTTGTACCATTATATAAATATATATATATAAATATAAATATATAAATACAATATGTGAAGACATCTTCTTGTTTTTATTTTGAAACAATTTTTAGGCTTGTTCCGGGGGTCTCTGTGCTGCCTGTACTGTATTGACCTGTTTTATAGGTGCCTTTTTATTAAAAAGAGAAAATTAAAAATCCAACCTCTTGCCTTCTTTGCTTCCGTGTCTGGCTACTCCCCAAACCCAGCTTACTGTTGGATGCTGGGAGGAAAAAGGGGGACCCTGGGGCTTTCCCAGTGTTCCATGGTGAAGAGAGAGTCTCTCCCTCCTCCCCTGGGTCACAGGTCTGATTTCCAACATGGGGCCCCCCAAGGGGGCTTGGTTGGCTGCCCTGGAGTGGGACTGGGCCTCCCCCAGATGTCCCCTCAGCAAGGGCAGGGGTCCCTGACATCATCCCACCCTAGCCAGAGCAGGGGCTGCGGAGGAGGGCGGGAGAGCCCTCCCCGCAGAAGGCGGGCAGGCAGGCACGGAGCGGTTTCCTCTGGTTCCATCTGAGTAGTATCCTCTCAGGGGCAGGGCTCGGCTTCCTGGGGCTTGGGGACTTCCCTGCTTCTCACCCTGCCTGGCCCGAGGGGATGCCTTGTGGCTCTTGCGAGGCCCAGAGAGGTGGCAAACTCTGGGTCTGGCCCGCAGGTAGGGGGCTGGATGAGATGACCCCAGAGGCCCTTTTCAGTCTGTCATTCTTCTCCGGGGGTCTGCATTTCTGTTCCGACCCTCCGTGAAGTGCTCCCTCTGTGTGATTGGGACCCCTCTGCTGCCCCAGTTTCTCCTGGTTGTCTGGCCTGTGGAGAGCCGGGGCAGGAAGGAGCAGTCTGCCTCCTTCCTTCTCAGTGGCCAGACCTACCAGGGCTCCAGACCTGACTGCCCCTGGCCCATACTGGGGCCTCTCCACCCTGGGCAGAGAAGACAGACAGCTGGCTTTGGTCTCTACTTGTCCCTCCTTGAGGCTGAGGAAGGAGAATCGTTTCTTTCAACGGCTTTTCTCTGCTGGCTTGGCCTCCGTTCTTCCCTAGGATGCCGGCTGATGTCTGAGGGTGCCTGGAGTCTGCCCTGAGTCTGCAGACCTCCCCGGCCCGGTGACATGGGGCTGGGCCCGGGGCCACTTGGGTCAGAGCCGGGAGCAGCTTCCTGGATTGGGTCAGTCGGCATTTCCTGCTCGGTCCAGATGCAGGGCTGGTGGCCGGGCAGGGTGTCTGCGTCTGTCAGGGTCCAAGATGGTTAAGGCCACATCCTTTCGCCAGCGGGCCTTCCCTCAGCCTCGTCCTCCATCTCTCCCCTGGTGCTCTGCCTCTAGCTTCTTTCGGCCCGAGGGCTGAGAGGAGAGGCGGGTCGTTGTGGAGACCCCTGGTCCCTACGATGGCGGAGTGCGTTCTGGGAGGCGACTGACCTTCCCAATCGGCAGGGCGGAAGCAAAAGTTGTTTCTTGAGCTTCCAACAGTTAAGATGAAAGAAGGGGAGACCGAAGACGGGGCACAGGCTTCCACCGCTCGGCCTCGCGACTGCTTCCGCTCCCTGGACGGCCGCGGGGCCTCGGGCGGAAGGGCGCGCAGGGACGTCCCGGAAGGAGGGCGTGGCTCTAGCTGCCCCGGATGAGGAGAGTGGGGGTCCCATATCCTAGGGTCCCAGCTCCTGCTGGAAGGGGTTCCGGCAACACCGCACCCGCACGGAAGGCAGGCCCGAGGGGGGCCAGGACCTAGAAGGTGGTGAGGGAGGTGGCGTTCTCGGACTCCGAGAGGCTGCTCTTGCGCCACGTGGGGAGCAACTGGCAAAGGGACGCGGGGCCGGCACAGCCCAGCTTGGTCAGAAGGCGCGACAGGTCGCTGCGGAACTTCACGCCCGCGAAAGTGTAGAGCATGGGATTGAGACAGCAGTGGGCCAGGCCCAGGAACTCGCTCATGGTGATGGCCACCGAGAGGTAGCCGTTGAGCTCACAGCTGTAGCCCACGGTCTTCAGCCTCGCCAGGGTGTCCAGGAAGATGACGATGTGGTAGGGTGACCAACAGAGAAAGAAGACGCTCGTCACCAGGATGGCCACCCTGACTGCCTTCTGCCTCTGAGGGCGCCGCTGGGCCTGGCACAGCCTGTGCACCACCCCGACGTAGCACCAGCCCATCACCAGCATGGGCAGCAGAAACCCTCCGACGTGGTAGAGGAAGCGGGAGGTGAACCAGGCGTTGGTTTCAGCCCGGTTCTCCTGGGAGAAGGTACAGCGGGGCAGGGAGTCGTTGTGGTGGGGTTGGCTGACTTTGGCGAAGAGGATCTCCGGCAAGGCGAAGAAGCAGCCCGCTCCCCAGATGGTGGCACAGGTGATGTGGATGGAGAGGAGGCGGCGGTGGCGGTAAGCGTGGACGGCGTGGACGATGGCTAGGTAGCGGTCCACGGCGATGCAGGCCAGGAGCAGGCTGCTGCAGTAGAAGTTGATCTTGTGCAGGGCGATCACAGTCTTGCAGAGGACAGTGCCCAGGCGCCAGCCCACAGAGCCCTCTACCACGGCGAAAGGCAGGATGAAGACCAGTAGGAGGTCGGCCACCGCCAGGTGGAACAGGAAGGTTTCGGTGGAGCTGCGTGTGTGCCGGTGCCGCTCCAGAATCACCAGCACCAGGATGTTGCCCATCATACCCAGGAGGAAGATAAAGCCATAGGCCACCGGCATGAACACAGCCTTGAAGGAGGTCAGGAGGGGCCCCTCGACGGTGGAGCAGAGGTGATTTTCCACTGTGGGACTCTCAGTGCTGTCGCTGTAGTTGCCTAGTTCTCTGTACTGCAGGGGCGGGGAGACAGCAGGGCGGGAGTGAAGGACCAGTCTCTCTCCACCACGCAGGGACCCGGACTCCCCTGTGGATTTCTCCTGTTCCCCCCACACCACCCCCTAATGTTGCTTTTGTCCCTGTACTCCCAATATGTCCCACCGACCAATTCCCAATCTCCCTTTGTGTGTCCATGAACCAATCACTTTGCCTTTTCCAACTTCAGTTTTCCCCTGGGAAAGGGACTAATGCCCTGCAAGGTCCTGACAAAGATGGAAGGAGATACATGGTGTATGTGGTGGGGAGACGCTTCCCTGAAGGGCACCTGTAAGTTACTTTGTGTTTATGTGTCCTCAAATATGGAAGGCTGTGGGCTCCCAGGCTGGAATCTGGGGAATGGACCTGGTTGGGGCAAGGAGCCATCTGGTCCAGTTCTGAACAGAGCAGTGGGCACTGGAGCCTAAGATCCTGCCAAGGGGGTAGCCACTGGGGTAGGCTCCTGGCTTCCTCTTGGGATGTCTCCCTATTCCTGAATGTCTTCATTATCCCCGAAATGGTAGTATTAGCCACCTGTTTTGTTTAATCTGCGCAACGAGCTCGGGTATGTGATATTCCTATCTTTTTTTTTTTTTTTAAAGACTTTATTTATTTATTTATTTATTTAACAGAGAAAGCAATCGCAAGTAGGCAGAGAGGCAGGCAGAGAGAGGGGGGAAGCAGGCTCCCCGCTGAGCAGAGAGCCTGATGTGGGGCTCGATCCCAGGACCCTGAGATCATGACCTGAGCCAAAGGCAGAGGCTTAACCCACTGAGCCACCCAGGCGCCCCTGTGATATTCCTATCTTATCCATGTGTCTTGCTAACGGTCGGGTGAGAGGTTGGGTGTGTTTGAACCCATGCTGATCCACCTCCAGATCCCATTCTTTGACCCCTACGCAGTGATCCACCTCCAGATCCCATTCTTTGACCCCTACGCAGTTTTGTCTGGGGTTCCCTCAGGGCTACTTTCCGTCACCGGTCATCTCTCTCCTCTGCTTCCCTTTGCCTCAGAAGCAAGTGAGGAAGGGGAGATGCCCACTTTGTCTCCGGAAGCTCCTCCTCCCGAGCCTCCCCCTCCTCCCTCCTCCTCCGCCCCGCCCCTGGCCACCAGTGCTCAGGTTGTTTACCCAGCTAACCGCAAAGGAAGACTGGTATCTGTTTTCATACCTTTCACTCACAGCTGTCCCTCTGCACCTGCTCCTCCTCACTTCCCAGCCCCATTCTCCCCCCTCCACCAGACCCCTCCCCATGGTTTCAAAACCAATTATAACCAACTTCTGTGGGTTGAAAAAGATACTTCTATAAATGATGAGCCCAGGGAGGGAGAGGATGGGAAAGAATACTCTGCACAGACCCTCTAGCTGGTCTCACGTTGCCCTTCTTCCAGGAGAGCAAAGGGCTTGCTTTCATTTGAAAACCATGGACTGGCAGAATGAGGTCTGCCTTCCCCTACAGGGGTCTTGAAATGTCTAGGAGATAGCCTCTGACTTTTCAAAACTCATCTTCTCCTTTATTGCTTTAGGCACTGCATCCTCCGTGTTCCTCATCCTGCTGGCTGCCTGCACCCAACACCCCAGTGCCCCCCTGTCTCCAAATCTTTGCTCCAACTCTGCCTTGTGCAGAGCACTCCTTTCTTGCCGTGATTGCCTGGCGAATGCCTAGGCTTCCTTCAAGGTCCCGCTCAGTCCCACCTCCCTACATCCCTCCTAGCTTGGGAGGAGATTCTCTTCTTACAGTCTGCGTCTCCTTGTTTTATTATGGCATTGGGCATTGCCATGTGAGTTTCCTCACTAGATGGCGAGCTCCTGAAGCTGGCCCTCTGTGTCCCCCTGGCAAGGCCATGTGTTTCACACATGACAGACATGCAACAGATGTGTGCTGAAAGGCTCTGAGGGCAGGTTCCCTGAGACAGCCAGGCGCCCTTCTGTTCTGACCCCTTAGGCAAGTCCGTCTCTGGGCCACCATGGAGACTCAGACATTCCTTTTCCCCTTCCTCGGTTCCTGCCTCCTCCCAATGCCCTTGAGAGCCTGGAGCCTGTCTTGGGTTCTCTTGCCACATTGGGAGCTATGCCCGATACTGTCATTGACTACAACCATTTGGCTCATGTTGGAATTCAGCAGGAGGCAAATGGGGAAATAGTGAGATGAGTAGTCTCCATGCAGAGCAAAGCAGTTCAGACCCAGGGTGAAGAAATGCGGGGACCTGGGGCTGTCTGTGGAGCTGGACTCTACCTGCCTTTGGGAGGGCTTAGGTACAGTCTGCCTTTCGGGCCCGGAAAGCCCTTTATGAGAGCCACTCAAGTCCTGACCCTCCAAACCATCCAGGCTGATTGGTTTATGCTCATTTAAAGTCAGGACAGTGGGCTATGTCCCCAGGACCCCTGAAGCCCCATCTCCTGAGAACCCAGGTTTAGAAGACCGTTGAGAGGAAACTATCTTTCCCTTCTTACCAAGAGCTATTTGTTTGGCAAAGTGCTCAGGCAGGGAGGACATGGAAGGAACATGGGAGGAAACTGGTTTCAGGGGTGCTGGGAGTTGTTAGTACATCTCAGCAGGAGGTGTCAAACAGACATTTTGGGGGCTTGGGGGTGGAACATGTCAAAGCCACTTCCCATACCTAGGGCATCAGTCACCACCACCCCTTCCCAAACCCGGGAGGGAGGTAGTGAAGCAAGGTTGGCTCTGGTCTGGTGGGAAGTAGAGGGATCATGAATCCTATATGGTGTGGGGAGTGGGGCACAAAAGGGACCCCTCTAAGACGCCTACCCAGAGGGAGCTCGGTGTAGACAATCTGGCCAAGTGCTTACTCATTTCTTGACATCAAAAGCCACAGGAGCACAAGGCCCTCATATACACACACACATGCTCTGACGGCATCCGGTTTAGACACAGCCACGTGCCCAGGTCAGGCCACGACAGCATGTGGCCTAGGCGGGTACCCAGCAGACAAAAGCATGCTTACAAGCCAGGGACTCATACCCCAAAGACGGCAACCCAACACGAGGAGAGGGATGTAGCTGAGCGCCGAGCCAGGAATCTAGGTGGAAAATTGCTGTGAGCGCTGGGGATAGGGCAGGAGAAGGAGCTAGCACATTCCAGGTCCCAGTATTGAGGAGGAGAGAGGATGAACGGGGGAGAGGTGGGGGGTACAGGGAGAGCAGTGCCGTAGGGCCCTGCACTGGCCAGGGAGAAAACCAGCGAACACTTGCTGACCAGATTCTGTTTGAAAAGGTGGGACAGGGGCTGACAGGGGCATTCCTCGGGAGTCTGTCCTGGACTGCCTTCTCTCTGAGCCTCTCTTCAGAGCCCAGAGAGGCCCAAAAATGACCAGATGGAATTGGTAAGGAACAACAGAGAGATCGAGACCCGCGTTTAAAAGTTCAACCGTCCTGGGGCGCCTGGGTGGCTTAGTGGGTTAAAGCCTCTGCCTTCAGCTTAGGTCATGGTCTCAGGGTCCTGGGATCGAGCCGGGCATCAGACTCTCTGCTTGGCGGGGAGCCTGCTTCCCTTTCTCTCTCTGCCTGCTTGTGGTCTGTCTGTCAAATAAATAAATAAAACCTTCAATTAAAAAAAAAAGTTCAACCGTCCGGGGACAAGTTAGGGAAGACCTGGCTTACCGACAGTTGATGAGAAAAAGACCTGAGAATGTGTTGATTGCCAGCTTCAGATGAGTCACAGGGTGACGTGGCTCCCAGAAGGGGTACTGTCACCTTACCCGAGGTGAACAGAAACCTGGTGGGCAGCTGACACCACCCCGGTTTGTTTGGTCTGGACAAGGGTGACCAGTTTGCTGAGGGGTCTGGAAGTCCCTGCCCTGGAAGGAAATGTTCAGGTCCCAGCACTCGAAGTCTAGGCAGAAGAAGAGCTGCCTTCTTTGAGGACTAGAAGAGCTGCCGTGGCCAAGAGGGCAGAATGGGCTTATCGTGGGAAGCTCTAGAGGGAAGACCAGGAGGAATGGGCAGAGGCTGGGGTCGGGGGTGTTCTGTCAAAGGAGAAAGAACCTTCTCCCAGGCAGAACTCTCCAACAGGGGTTTGGGCGGCGCCTGGGAGGACGAGGAATGTCTGAGCTCAGGAGCGTGAGGAGGGATTCTTGCCCTGGACAGGAGACTGGGTCTTGCCTTCAAATGCCCCTCACACACAGCTCCCAGACGCTCGGGTCCTCCGGCTGTCATGCTCTGCGCAGGGCTGAGTGGGCTCTCAGCATGACCTTCGTTGAGCTCAGCACCTGCGTGGGAGCTTTGTTTCCCTAGCTCATCTGCCCTAGAGCCAGAGAATGCCCCAGACTGACCTTGCCGCTCAGCCCCCAGGAGAAGGGAGGGCTGCCGAGTGTGGGGCTCATCTAGGCAGAGCCCCACCACGGCAGGGGCCTCAGTCATTCTGGCCATGGGAGGCATCTGCACACACATGCAGTTGGTTGTTCTGGCCATAGGGAGCACAGGGAGGCTCTATCTCCTTTTAGGTCCCTGTATGGATATCTCCACTCAAGAGTCAGGAGCTGTGCATGGGCCAACCGGGCAGCTCTCCTCCAGCCTTCAGTGACTTTAGGGGGGAGGGCATCTGGGGGATTGAGACTGGGGTTTGTGTCCTAACCTCACTCTTCCTTTTGAGGGTCCATACTCCCAAAAGACCATCCGAGACTCTGGCTTATCACTTGTCACATCACCCCCTTGCTCCCTCTCCCCCTTCAGGAGCAAACTTGCCAGGCCCCTCTTTCCTCTCTGTCTATGGCCTGATTAGGAACATGGTACTGCTTCGATGTGGTTCTGGGGGAAGACTTTAAGCTATTCTTACCTTTGCACTGAGTCTTCAGTGCAAAGGTTTAAGGGGGTCCTCTCCTGGCATCCCAAAGTCAGTTCACGCTTTGGGGACAGTCACACAGTTTGAGGCGGACATGTATCCTAGGTGTGTAGAGCAAACCCTTGAAGCCATCTCCTGGGTCCGCAGCCCCTTGAAATATTTTGTCCTGTCCTTCCTGAAAGACTTGATTCTTAGCGCCTAATTCATGGCCACTTTTTATGACATTAGCCAGAGGGATGGGACCTGTGTCCTTAAGAAAAGCAAGAATTCCTGAGGGACACTGTGGTCTGAATGCCTGAGCCCAGATTCACCTCAACACTGACCTCTCCCCAGGCTGGCCCTGGGTCTCTCCCTCATCCCTCACCCCTCAGACAACCCCCCACCCCCATGTTGGGGCCTCCTCCCCTGGGATTCCTCTGGGACTTTTGACCTATTTTGAGGGAGTGCTCCTTCCCTCTCCCAGGCATAGCCCAGAAAGAGCGTGGTTTTGGTTTCTCTTTCTTATACCTCTTGATTAAATGAGATGGTACATGTGGACAGGCTTTGTAGCCCATGATGCTCTGATCACAGTGAAATGGTTTTAGAGGATCATCACTGAGGAGTTAGGGGGAGGCAGGCCCTGGGACTGGACCAGATTGGCCCTCCTCTCTAGCAGCTTCCTCTCCTGGCTTGTGTATGGGATAGGGCTGGAGGTGCAGTTTCTGCCCAACCCCCATAGGTACCCCAGTCCAGGCCCCCCTACTGTCAAGAGGAGGTCTGCACTCCGCGATCCAGTTTCCTGCAGACAGAGACTTCTCTTGATCTGCCTAGATCTGTCTTCCTAGCAGAATGGGTCCCTGGTATGCCCACCCCAGGGACCTTATTCCTTGTGCTCAGCCATCTAGATTTCTTGTTTGGGTCTTCCATTCATGGGAATAACAGCTTATCTTTGAAAAATGGACATTTTAACTGGCTAGAGTTGATCTTAGAATTCAGGGGGTAGAAGGGAAGACAGGATGACCAACACTTGGCAATGGCCAAGGGCCCTCAGTTTTTAACCTAACGTTAGAGTATAGAACCCTGTCTTCTAGGACAGTGAACCAATACTTGGTTTGGACGAGGACAGGAAAGGGAATTGGAAGTAAAGAGCACAGAAGCGAGACTAACTTCAGAGAGAAACGACAGGCAAGGACTTCTGATACATCATAGGCCAATAAATACATATTGAGAAGCTACTATGGGCAAGATCGTTCTGCTGCTCTCTGCCATCCCGGGGCCTCTGTGCCATGAGACACTGTCAGGAGTTATAAAAACTGCGTGGAGCTGCAGTGAGGGGGTGGGGTGGGGTGGAGGGAGAGGGTCTGTGCTCCTGAGGGGAAGGAGCCCGGAGAGGGATCGTGTCCAGGGAGTAAGGGAGAGCAGGATGAGGCCCCGAGAGCTGGTGGAAGAACTCCAGAGCCTGGATCGTCCCAGGACTCCTGGGCTCCTGACTAGACTCTGATCAAGGGAGGTTGGGCGTGCTGGGATGCCTGGCCCAAGACCACTCAGGTGGGTTGCGACACTCAGCAAGTAGCCAGGTCTGTCTCCCTGGGCTGTCAGTTTTCTTTCTTATATGGGACATGCCCCATTGTCCCCTGCCCCTGCCACCACCTGTCCCTAGTAGGTCACGCAGTGGAGTGAGGCATGCAGTAAGGGGAAACTCTTGAGGTTTCTCAGAAGCCCAGACCGGGCAGGTCTGGGTTGGTTATGATGTTATCCAACTGGGTCATGGTTCGTGGTCAGCTCAAAGCTGTGGGCAAAGGAAAACACCCACTAACCTAATCAGGGGAGGCCAGGGCCAGGACAGGGAGCCAGGCTGGGAGGGAGGTGCCTTGTCAGGGTGGTGCAGTTTAAGTCTGGTCTAGGGTATTGCTCAGACTCAGTGATGACTCTCAGGGTCAACTTCATGGGCATGTGATCCTACACTTAGAAGAGTTCCATGCTTGGTTTAGTGCTCTGCTGTTGCTATCTTGAAATTCTTAATAATTTTTGAATGAGGGGCCCTGCATTTTCATTTTGCATTGGGTCCCACAAGTAAGGCAGCAGGTCTGATTAGACTCATGGTTCTGGCTCTACTCTCATCTGGGGATTGGATCTGAGAGGCTGGACTTCTCCCCACTTTCCCCCCTTGTTCTACTTAAGAGTTCTAAGCTCTGGGATCTGGGCAGGTGAGAGGCAGACTTTTCCAAGCAAGTCTGGGAACATGGTGGGTAGAGTTCTTGTGGAGACTCTAGCCAGGGGAACTAGAGGGTGTTGTAGAATATCTCAGGGTGAGTGTAGGGTCAGGGTATAGGAGAAAGGGTTTATGATCCAGCCCAGAGCACAGCTCAGAGAAGTCCTTTCCTCTGAAGTGCCATTGGCCATGGGGGAAAAGGAGGAAGGGAGGAAAGAAGTTCCCAAAAGATCCTCATAAACAGCCCCCACCTGCCTGTACACCAGAGCCCCAGGGCCTCCGTTGAGCTGTTCCCTATACATATCCTTTGAGAGCCCGGTCGACGGAACCACTCTGGTTCACAGGAGGGACTTGGGTGGGTGGCCGAGTGTGACATAGGGGACCGCGTTTTCTTAGCCCATCCAAGAATACCTCATCTCTAGAGATTCCAGTTTTTTTGAGGGGGCTTACAACATGCTCTTTAAAACATTTCTAGGATTAGCACAAGCGTTCTCCCACCAACTTGGCATCCCTTTGCCCCTGGACTCTGACCCATTGTGTGGTCAGAGGTCCTTGCTGACCACCTGGTCTCACACTTCCTTGGTTCAGCACATCATTATTATCTAAAGCTTCCAGTGAGTGGATTTTTTTTTTCTTCTGCGGATAGACTGTAAGCTATTTAAGGATGAGGACCAAATCCTCAACTTCTCCATCCAACACAGAATGTAGAACCCTAATGATAGGATCACAGGGCAGGAGATGAATAAATATACTGGCGCAATGCCAGGTTCCCGAGAGTAAGAAAACCTCCCAAGTACTTTCCCATCTGGGCCCTTATTCTACTCCCGAGAGATAAGGAGAGAATCTTCTTTTGAACAATGGAGAGGCAAAGTGACTTGTTCCAGGTCACACAGCATGTCAGGGAGGACGCAGACACCAGAACCCATACTTCCAGTCCCCCGAAAGAATGTCTATTTCAAGCAACAGCTCTACGGATCAGCGTCTTCCAGGGAATGGGAAAATACAGTCGTAAAGGCAAGAACCATGGGGCCTGCCTCGATTCTGCCAACCCACAGCGGGAGGGGACTCCACAGCTAGCCCCACTTTCCCGGTCCCGGGCACAAAATATCTAGAATTCCAGGGAGGGCCTGGGCAACCAGCTGTCCTACTCACCACGTCCTCCAGGTTGTAGTTCATAAGGTCCATGTCCAGGGTTAGGGGGTAGTTCATGTTTGTAGCCGTATGTCAACCAGGCTGGTCACTGACTGATGCTGAGAGGCTCTCTGGTGCCTATAGAGAGGTGGCGGCCGTCAGCTGCAAATTTAAACAAATGAGCAGCGCACCGTCTCCTCAGGCTGCGTAGGACCCGCTGTCTGCCTCACAGCTCATCACTTTTTTTTCCACTGGGTCTTTTCTGTTGTGTGTGTATGTGTGTGTTTTTTTTTTTTTAAAAAGGGAAAATCCCCAGAACATCAGTGCTAGTCAAGCATTTCAGCCTCTTTCCTGGCAATGGTTGTCTCAATGGGGCTTGTGACTGTTATGAAGGCCGGCCCTGGCTTCTCGTCCCCATTCCTCCCCATAAGGGAGTTGTACCTTGTAATAAAAACCACCTCACCAGTCTGTGGGGCAACAAGGGGAACTCCACATAGAAAGGGAACAGAAGGACAGCCTTCCAGGATCTCTTCTCCAAGCCACCTTCAAATCTTCACCTTTCTTGCCACTTGGGAGACCGATCATCCGGTTCCCCCCCCCAAGACTGAAAGTCCCATATCCTGGGAAACCCCTCACTCCCAGGCTAATGGGGACACTTGGTCACCCTACTTGCTACCATCCTTTTGCCCAGGCAGGGGCAAAACCCCTTCCCTTTCCAGCTCAAGTTCAGGAGAGAAAGGTTAGAAATTTTCAAAGGGAACAACACTAAAACATTACTGGAAGTCAAAAATGAAATCACCCAAATTACCAGCAGAAAATGTAAGTAGTCATAGAGTCATCTTCTGACTCAAAAAGAATGATGTTCTAGCTGCATATGAACTTGGTTGGCACCTGATTATTAACCTCAGAGACTACCCAGCTGGAGTAGATTCTTACACAGGAGGACCCCGAGGTTAAGAATGGGAGAGGAAGAGCCTCGGGGCCCATAGCTAACCAGTGGCAGAGCTGGACCTTGAAGCCAGCTTTCCTGACTGCATGTTCAGTGTTTTCTCTACACCAGCTGCTGCTCCCACGGGCTCATGCAACCCTCTCCTTTCTCTCAACTCTGTTCTGTCTGAGGACCCCTTCCTTTAAGAAGCCCCTTTATAGGCACTGATCAGTATCCCGTCCATGTCTCCTCTTTGTGCCTTTTCTTCCAGGAGAGGACATTGCCTCCTTTGAGCTCCAATAATGTAAAAATAATGACAACAACCAGGGGCACTCACAAGGTGCATGCGACTTCTTGGCTCTTGTCATCATCTTCCCTTCCAGCCAAATTACCATTTGCTGGGATTCTCCCCTTTCGAATGTCTTCATCTTTTCCTCCATATTCATCCCCTGTCTTTCTTTCCTATACACCTTGCTTATAAGCACCACTGCACCCCAACAGATACAACTTCCTTGGGTTTCAACAATTTGAGGAGTTCTTGGCCTCTGTTTGTGCTGTTGGGGCCCATCTTTCCGCTCTTCATTCACTTACTGGCTTCAGCAATGGCTTTCGAGGGGGAAGAACCCCAGGACAAGGGGTAGGAGTTCTCTTCCATACTTCCAGCCCCGAAACGTTCAGGAGGAAGCTGCTCCGATGTTTCCTGTGTCCCATGCTTGCTAAGCCCATTCTTCCAGCCCCATGCCGAAACACCCCTGCCCCTCCAAACCACTGATATATTCAAATTCATTTTTGCTGCTCTAAGTACATGGATTAGGAAGGAATATAGGAGCACCTGGGGGCTCAGTTGGTTAAGCATTCGACTCTTGATTTCAGCTTAATTAATGATCTCAGGGTTGTAAGATTGAGCCCTCTTCCACTGAACTCTGTGCTGGGCATGGATCATGCTTAAGATTCTCTCTCCCTCTGCCCATTCCTCCCCCAAGGAAGGAGTATAGTATACAGAATCACATAGGAGTTAGAAGGGAATTTGGAAGATACACCAGTCCCTCCTCCTTCCCCCTCCTTTGCCCCCAACAAATGCAAGATTCTTGTCATTACATCCTCATCAGAGGGCCAGCTGGAATTGGACAAACATCACCAGGGGTAAGAAACTTGTTCCCTTCAAAAGATTGTGTTTAAGGCAGGATGATTTAATCATCCTCATGCTGAGTCAAAGCGTGTCTCCCTGTAACTCATCCCAGAGGTCTTGGCACTGCCTTCTGTCCGGATTGTCTAATAAACACCTTCTGAAGACAGACCACCTCCCCATTAGTCTTCTCCTCTTAGAGGGTGCCTAAGTCCTTCTAAGTCCTGGGTGCCTTCAGTCCTTCTTCAAAGGACATGATTTCTGGGTCCCTTATCAGCCTCTGGGTGATTTCTGGTTAATGGTCCACATATTATCTGACTAGGACTTTCTATATCTTTCTATAAAGATAAGAATTTCCGTGTTCAAGACTCTGTACATACATAACTATAATTAAAATGGCCTTACCTGGGGCTCCTGGGTGGCTCAGTGGGTTAAGCCTCTGCCTTCGGCTCAGGTCATGATCTCGGGGTCCTGGGATTAAGCCCCACATTGGGCTCTCTGCTCAGTGGGCAGCCTGCTTCCCCCTCTCTCTGCCTGCCTCTCTGCCTACTTGTGATCTTGCTCTCTCTGTGTCAAATAAATTAAAAAAAATTTTTTTTAATGGTCTTACCTGTGGGCTCCCACTCCCCTCAACAACATGCCTCAGAAACTTCCTTCTTGAAGGTTCGAAGGCATCATCTCAACCCACAAAGGGAACTTCTGCAGTCCTGGTTCAGTCAGCCCTGCTGTGCTGATGACTTAGATAAGTGTGTCATTCTTCAGTCTGTCCCGGCCCTGATGGGAAATATTGGCGGGACAATGCAAAACACAGAGCTCTGCTTCTTGTCATTAGAGACCTACTGCTCTCAAAGGCCAGGGAAGACTTCATGGGAGAAGCAGGACATGAGCTGAACATTGATGTACCTGGAGGGGAAGGTGCATGGTTAGCATGGTTAGTGGGAGATACTGAGGATTGCATGAAAAAATACAGGGAAAGAATTACCTAAGGTTCAGGGTGTGATGATGGTAGTGATGGTGATGATGGTGTCGTAGCAGGAGGAGGCAGGACAAGATTGCAGTGTGCGCTGGAGAAGATGGGAATTGCTCGCCCTTCTCTCACAGCTGCCCATTTCCTTTGATGCATTGTGGGCCCAGAAGAGGAGTCTGGGAGGAGGCTCAGAACGACCTCTTCGTTGTGGCAGCAGGCTAAGGCAGGGAGATATCTATGAGCTTCTCAATGGCCGACCTGGGTTTTATGGAGCAGAGGAACCTGTGACTGTCTGGGTCCTTGAGTTCCTCATGCTTCTTGCCGTGGGCCCATTCAGACGTTCCTTCCCATCTCTCCAGATGCTGGGACATACTGTAGGTCCCCAGGGCCCACTTGTCCCAGCCACTGACCTCGATGGTTTGCCTTAAATGGATAAATACCACCTGATCATGAATTCTGATGTCTTAGCAGGTTCAGAGAGTAACTGCCTCTGGTAGAAAAGATGATCCTGTGACTTTCAAACCCATAAAACCAGACCACCCCCCAACCCCAGCAGAGAGAGCAATCACTAGGCTATAATCCCTTGACCGTGAGGATGAGATAGCAGGAGTTCCACCTGTTTGTGATAATCACATGGTTTTGGGGGGTGGGGGGAAGAGCTTCCAGATCGTGCAGCCCAAATTTTATTTCAATGTGCCACTTGTTTATATTTCTACTGCGTGGTTTTCCAATCTCCACACCACAGGCAGCCTACCCGAGGCTGAATTGTTTTCCAGGCTTCTCATCAAAATGACTGCTGGTGGTTCTGCCACGAGTGGGCTTGTGTCTGCCTTCGGGAGTAACTGCTTCCCATCAATTAGCTCAGGTGAATTTTCTCAGTAATTTTACTTCACAGTTCACGGATTAGATTAAATTTCTATTTATTCCAGAGACCAGATATAATCGCTTGTTTTGGAGTTCATTTCCCACATCCCACAGAAAAATTAAGCTGTTCTGCAGAATGTTGGGTGAAGGGAATGGATCGGGGTTTTCCCTCTGTTCTTCCACTAACCTGAGACACTGTCTTCCCATCGGGGCAGAGATCTTGTGTCTGCTTTCTCTGAGTTTTTCCCAACTGTTCAGAGCAGAGCTCTGTAGGTCCCCACCTAGTGAGTGGGCCTGCGGGAGTGTTGGACATCTCTCTAGGCACCAAAGGAGAACAACAATGGCTTTCGGATAGTATTTACCGATGTACAAAGCTCTACAATTTTGGCATTTAATTTTACTTCGTATTTAACTTGATTTCACATTTAATCCTATTTGATCCTCAAAACACCTTGTGTGGGAGATATCAGTATCATCCCTGACTTTGTTTTGGGGCACGGGTGGGGGAATGAAGAAACAGGGGCTCAGTTCTTTGCTCAGGATTACAGGGAGAGTAATTGACAAGAGTGAGGGTTGGAAGGCAGGTCCTGTGGACAGCAAACCTGAGGCTCTCTCCACCCGACCACACCACCTTCTCTCCGGGATTGTTTTTGCAAAGGACCAGCACTTAATCTGGTTATCCGAGGGGAAAACTGCCTCTGCCCTTCATGGTCCGCTCAGCGGTTTACTCACTACGTGCCATGAAGTGTGTGAAATCCACACACATTCTTTCCTTCCTTCCTCTGAAGTCTTGTAAGTGTTAGGTATTTTTATCACATTATCACATATGTGGAAACTGAGCTTCAGGTGGTAGTAGGAAGTAGTTGTGAGTGTTAACAGCTCACTCAGGCACGGGGATTCAGAAGCACAATACAAATCAACACAGGAAGTGGGGTGGTGAAGGTTCTCAGTGCGGGGAACTAGCACCCACGTACAGCTCCTCTCTCATTAGGTAATAGGTGGGAGACCTACAGGGAGAGAATGGGCTGCAGGTGCTTGGAGGCACATCAAGGTCAGCTCAAGGTTACAGGGGCCCTGAGTGCCCTTGGGAACAGGTTCCCAGGGGTGGGCTGTGTGGCCAGGGTGCTCAATCAGGTGTTTACATACTGAGTGGGAGCTGAACCTCCAGCAGAGGGGGAATGTGAAGATCAAGGGTGACAGGATTCGGGCTCCATCCTGGGAGCACGTTGTGTAACAGAGGAGGCTAGAACAGATACGTGTGTGCAATCTTGCACACTCATAGGCACACGCACCTTGAGAATGCTTTCAAAGCAACATATATGAACGTACTGTATGTTAACATATATGAATGTACGCGACTTATGTGAACGTACTATGCGGGCTGAGTGCAGCAGTGTGGAAGGCACCAGAGTAAGGAGAAACCCCGCGTTCCCTCACACACGCGTGCAGGGCACGAAGGTGCTGCAGGAACTGTGGAAGAACGCTGGATTTACACCAGGAGGCCCACATCAGAGACCTGGAGCTTCTGTTTTCCACCAAGACTGCTTTTAGACGGGACACTGCCTAGCTCTTCAAAGACACCCCAAACCCAGAATGTCCATTAGCATCCCTAGGAAAATGGTTCTCAGATGTGATGCCGCAGAATCAGCTGGAGGGCTTGTTAAACATGGGTGGCTGGGTGTTCCCTCAGAGTTTCTGATTCCCGAGGGTGGGACCTGAGAATCCTCGGTTCTCACAAGTGTTCAGGTGATGCCAATGGTCCTGGCCTGAGAACACTCTTTGAGAAGCCCTCCCTAGGGTACTCAGGGTTGCTACACAGAGATGGCTCAGCCCGACACGGTGGGTATCCCAGGCTGGAGCTCCCGACCCAGCCCTGCACCACTCTCGGCCTCTCCCTGCAAAGGCTACATAGCTGAGGTCTCTCTAGCACAACGGGTAACACGCCGTGCAGCGGGCGCCATGACACGTAGCTGGCTTCTCCCGGAGCACCCAGCCTCCCTGGGGCCACGCGGCACCGCTGAGATCTACAGCAGGCTGCTTCGGGCACTCTCACCCCTGGCGTCTGTCCGCTTGGTCTCGGCCTCAGCTCCAATCGGTGGTGCTTACGCTCTGCTAGGTCATCTCCAGCCTGCCCTGGCACCCAGTCACTTTGACGTGGCCCCGGAAAGAAATAGGTTTCACATCACAACCTTGTTGATGTGTGTGTACACACACACACATTTCACAAGTAATACCACGCCCTGTTATGTGTGACATACTCATCTTGTGTACTCTTTGTTTACCTCTCTCTCTCACAATCTGTTTCTTTAATGGAGGTCGCTCAACCCAATTATTTTCGTGGATCCATAAATAAGTCACAATCCCAGGTATGTAAATAACAAATACAGCTTCTCCAAGGGGCAGTGCCGGGGTGGGTAAGCCGGCTCAGTGTCCAACTCTTGATTTTGGCTCAGGTCATGATCTTGGGGTTGTGGGATTGAGCCCAAGGTGGGGAGGGGGCGTGGTCAGCTCTCAGTGGGGAGTCTGCTTCTTTCCCTCTCCCTCTGCCCCTCCCCTTCCAAAAAATAAAAAATAAAAAACTTCTCTGAGCCTTAGTTTCCTAATCTGTACACTTGTAAGATGCCTACACTGCAAATCTTGTTGTTCTTTGTCTTGAATAATATCGTGTCTGCAAAAGTTTTTTCCAGAGAGAAATCTTCCATGCTTATGAAGTGCTATTAGACACACACATGCACACAAACACGTGCTTTTAATTTTTTTTTAAAGATTTTACTTATTTATTTATTGACAGAGAGAGAGCTCACAAGCAGGGGGAGTGGCAGGAGGAGGCAGAGGGAGAAGCAGACTCCCTGCTCAGGAGCCCAGTGCAGATCACCACCCCAGCCCAAGGTCGATGAAGGCAGGTGCTTAACCAGCTGAGCCGCCCTGGAGTCCCCATACACATGCTTTTTATTTCTATTTATTTATTTATTAAGATGTTGTTTATTTGACAGAGATCACAAGTAGGCAGAGAGGCAGGCAGAGAAAGAGGAGGGAGCAGGCCCCCCGCTGAGCAGAGAGCCAGACAAGGGGCTGGATCCCAGGACTCTGGGATCATGACCTGAACTGAAGGCAGAGGCTTTAACCCACTGAGCCACACACATACTTTTTAAAAGGGGCCTGGAAAGGAAAGACTTTATGCAGAACTTTGAAGGAAGGGAGAGGGAATGGCCTCAGGCCCAGCAGAGGCCGACCCGTGATATAAAGCATTTATATATGCTGGGGAGAGGGTGGCGGGCACTTTGTCTGGACTGGAGCAGAGGAGAACGTGGGAAGAGGACGAGAGGCAAGGACAGCGAGCAGCACAGAGAGCCTGTCTGGGCATTTGGATTGCAGACAGAGCTGCTGCAAAGCACAGCGTAGTCTTCAGAAGCAACAGAACTTCACAATGAAACGGATTTAAGGAGGTTTGTCATTTCAAACTTCCAAAAAACATTCATCTGTCGCCTGTATGTGGCTGGGTTTATTAGTGAACAAGACAGGCTAGCCAAGTGGATGTCTCTAGTAAGGGTGGGCTCCTCGGATAACTTAATGCATTATTCCTTAAGCCTCCACTGTATGCCAGGCACTGAACTAGGCGCTGGGAAAGCAACAAGAAGCAAAACCAAACAGGCCTCTTGCAGTTTACAGCCTGGCCAGGAGGCAGGTGTTAGATAAGCATACGTACCTAGTAATAATGATAACTTGCAATTCTAAAAATCTGAAAGTGCTACGAAGAAAAAGAACAGGGTGCCCCGAGAGAGTATAATAACATGAACTCAGTCTTTACGAACTAATAACCACATTTGCAATACTCCCAGATTGATTTATAGTTTATGAAGGCCTTTCTCATTCTTTGTCTCACGAGGACCTCGTCTCGAGCCCGTGGAGAAAGCCGGCCAGGATTTCTTAACTTCTTTTATGTATAAGGAAACCAAGGCGTGGCAGGTGTCGCGAGCAGCCCGTGTCTATCCAGTTGGAAAGGAAGCACAGCCGGTTCTGACTCTAGACCCCTTGCTCTGTCCTCTGCGGACAAGAGATGGGTTGGCCCCCAGTGGCCCGCTTAGCCGGCTTGTTGTAGACGAGATGTCAAGTAAAATGGCAAAAAGTTCATCTCCTCCATGCCCATGTCCTCAGAGCCCCTTTGAGGGAAAAGCTGTGGCCAGCAGGGAGGGGGCTGAGTTGGACGCCTGGCGCCGAATGACCGAGAGCGGGGCCCGCAGGATGGAACTGTCTTGACAGGCAAAGGCAGGAAACGGCTGAAGCAGAATGGTGACATGACATTTGTCAAAGGCATCCACACCCAACTCCGGCAGTGAAAGTGTACCAGGCCTTGGGCGGAGGTGATGGGCTAACGAAACTCACCACCGCATTCACCTCTGCGATTGGGGACATGGTAAGGCTGGCCCACCTGCCATATCAGCACCTTGATCACGGAGCTCATCAGAGAGAGGTTTCCAAATGACTCGGCCCCGCTGCCCCAGGAAGGAAGCTTTCTGGGCTGCAGTGTGGGGGCTGCTGGGTGTGGGCCAGACACTTGAAAGGGAGTAAATGATGACACAGCAGTGAGGGACAGGGTTGCTGACACTGTGGGACCAGCTCTGGAGAGGAGGCCGGGAGAGGCTGATAAGGGGCTGCCCCTTGTCCTTACCTGCCCAGCGGGGACATTGGAAAATCACACCAGTGGCCCCTTGTAAGGCAGCCAACAGGTGCCAGACTCCAGAACTTGGCATTTTAGGCCCCCGTGATCTGTCCCCGATGTATGGTTTTGGTTTTCCAGGTGGATAAAGACTTATTGAATGTTCACTGAGTGTTTCCGAACCTAACTTCCTGCTACTGCCTTGCAGGTGCCCTTGCCTCCAGCCCCGGGGACCCCTCTGCTCTTCCCTACTTCCCCTGACACCGTTCCTGAACCTCAGCAGCTCTGTCCCCACATTGTGGCCAGATCCAAGCCTGAACATTCTCAAGGCCCATCTTGGTGCCTCTTCCTCCTGAAGACGCCACTGAATCAAAGTAATTGTTTTTGCCCTTGACTGAATCTAGCACTTTCCCTGGATTGCTTACCTTTACCTTGCACTGTAGTTACTCATGTACTCTATTAGGCAGAGAGCTTTCCGGGACAATCATCATACATAATTCATTCTTTCCCCGAGAGCTTTGTACCAGGAGGTGTTCGATAATTGTCTTTGACTGACTGACTGAATGAAGAGGGAATGAGGGTAGGGATCCGTGGAGAAGTGGTGGGAAATCTGGGGTTGGGCCCAGGGGCATCTGGCTCTCCATCGTGGCTTTCTGTGGCCTGAGCCTGTGGGGCTTCTGCTGGGCCTGCCAACAAGGTCAGGAGAAAGAACACAGGCTTGGACTCTCAACTTCCGTGCTCAGGAGGTGTGTGTCCTTAGGCAAGTCTCTGTCTTCTTCCTTAGCCATAAATCATGTAACACCTACCTCAAAAGATTATCATGAGAATCAGTACGTGATCAATACACGGGAATAGTCAATACCTAGTAGGTGTTTCAGTAAAGTGTGTTTACCAGTTACCCAAGTGAGAGTAATGTTTTAGCCTTCAATTTTAGGTGGGAGTGGAGGTCAGGCGGGCATTTGCCTTATTGTCCGTAATAGAGACATCTGTGTACATGTAGGTTCCTTCTGTCTGGATTATAACCTCGCACGGCGTCAGGCCGCAGGGTAGAGGCAGCGGTCCCCAGAGGTCTGCTGAGTGGGGGGAGGAACATGTGCACGGTCACTGAGTCAGTTGTCTCTGGAGTTTAAAATCCTACTTGCAAGGTGCTCTGCAAACTAAACGAACATAAGCTGTCGCTGTTCCTAATGTTCTACCTCCGACAGAAGAATTCTAGTCCTCTGCATGGGTGGGTGCTCCCTAGGCCCCCCAGCTGGGTGCTGTGGAGATGGCCCCACGCAAGAGGTAAGAGATGGCTGCCCCAGAAACGAACTGGGGCTTTTTGCCCTCACAGGCCTGAGGTAGGGTGGAGGAAGCCACAACCCGCCAAGCCCGACAGACCAGCCCAGTGTGTGGAAACTGGACCCTGGCCCAGGCCCGATGGCTGTGAACTCACTGTCCTGGAGATTGGTCTGGGGGGGCTGAGCCCTGGTCAGCTGTAAAAAGAGGACTCTTAGGGTTGGGGGCTGGGTAAAGAGAGTGGCTGGGGAGGGTTCTGGGGTTGGGGAAGAAGGAGCCCCCGACCCATGCATCTAATTTTGCTTCCAAGGTAAGCAGAGTGTGGAGTTGTCAGGCATTTGGATATTGAGATGTAGAGTTCAGATGAGAGGAAGGAGCTCATTTGGCACAGTCCAGTGGTGTTTACAGCCCAGGGGGAGAAGAGACAGACAAGAGAAGGACTGCGGTCTAAGGCATACCAGGGTTTGAAGGTTAAGGACCTCTACTCATTCATTAATGCTTACAGCAACCTTCTGAGGAAATTACTTTTCATGTCTTCATCTTCCAAGTCATGAAACTGAGGCATAAAGAGGTTCACTTGCCAAAAGCCACATTGCCGGCGAGCAGCAGAGCTGGGATTCGCACCCACAGTCTGGTTCCAAGTGTTATGCACTTTGCCTTTGGGTTCTAGGGGTGGGGAAACTGAGGCTTAGGTGAAGTAATTGGCTAACACTGGCAGCAGAGCTAGGACCAGAACTCTCTCGCTGACTCTTTGGGGGGTCTCTGCTTTGTTAATCACGCTGCCCTGTGACCTGCACAACATTTGTATGGTGGGGAGAAAGCCTGTTCTGTCTCTCAAATTACAGCCCTTAGACAACTGCCTTTCCCACTCATACATGAGACTTTTCCGGCCCGTCGCTATGCTCGGAGAAATGGGATGCCAGGTCTAGCTGCCAAGTGAAGCTCCACCTCTGCCACCCCTCCTCTGCCCCCTCTCCTGGTCAGGAAGCCCACGACTAGACACGCTTCCTGACTTCTGGAAGCTCAGGTCTTAAGGTAGCCTGGCGGAATGCTTCCATGTGGCCATCAGCAAGCTGGTACCCTTCCCAGCCTCACTTCCGTCTTCAGTGAAACTAGGAGTTTGGGTCAAGACAGTGGTTCCCAAAGCTGGCTGCGTCTCTGAATCACCCACCTGGGGATGGTTTGGATCCTGTCTCGTCCACAACAGACCCAGTGGCTCTAGCTCTTCCAGATTGAGGCCCAGGCATGTGTATGGTGGTTCGGACACACACCTTGTTAAGAAACCCTAGATAAGATGGTCTTTAGGTCTCCTCTCGGATCTCCTGCTCTGTGGTTCCAGAGCCTCCGTCGCTCTTGGGCTGTGTTCCTTTGATGTCTCTCTCAAGGCCTAGCACCTGGTGGACCTATGCGTAGAAGGCAGGAGACCTGAGATCTCATCGCCACCAGGCCCATAACTCAGCTCCAACAGAGAGGCTTCCTCTCTTTGGACCTCAATTTCCCCATCCACCAGAACAATTTGTGGTGGGGGGGGTTGCTCTAGATTCATTTACCCAACAAGTATTTATTGAGCATCTATTCTAGGCTAAGATGTGCAGAGCACTGGGTCTGAGTATAACTCATGCAGAATGGTAACGTCATAAGGGCGAGGGTGGGAGGGGCGCTTCTGCCTGGTTGCCCAGACTTCTAGGCATGGATGCCAGAGTACCTTGTTAGCACCTGCGTGATCGTCCCCTCGCCCCAGACCCTGGCCCTGGCAGTGCCACCTGGTCTCCACAGCAACAAGCAAACCTGCTGGGCTCAGGAAGGAAATGGTATGCAAAATTGGTCAAAGAAAAATGAATAGCTTTTCTAGATAATCATGATAGCCAGTTCTGAACCATGAGACTAAACCATCTCGTTCAGACCAGCACGACTACAACCTGACTTTCCCAAGTGAACTCCCAAGCATGGCCACGACAGCACCTAGGAGCTGGGTAGAAATGCAGGATCCCGGCCTCCACCCCCAGGAGGCTGAGTCTGCTTCTTAAGAAAATCCCCAGCTGGGACGCCTGGGTGGCTCTGTCGGTTAAGCGGCTGCCTTCGGCTCAGGTCATGATCCCAGTGTCCTGGGATCGAGTCCCACATCGGGCTCCCTGGTGAGCAGGGAGCCTGCTTCTCCCTCTGCCTCTGCCTGCCACTCTGTCTGCCTGTGCTCACTCTCTCTGACAAATAAATAAATAAAATCTTTAAAAAAAAAATAGGAAGCTCCCTGGCTGACTGTATGTTAACATTTGAGAAGCACTAAACAAAAAGAAATCACCTCAGAAAACCCTTCATAAGAAATATAGGTGAGACCTGGATGAGCAGAAGCCAGTGACTTTCCTCACGTGGATCATGACTGCATGTAGCATGTTCTGGGATAATGCAGAGCGGTGGTGTGGAGACATCCATTCTCACCCACGTGGAACGTGTCAAGGTGATTTGTGAACGATTCCTCTGAAAGGATTAATGGATAAGAATGTTGTTGTTTTTAAAGAAAGTAAACATAATTAGGTGGGATTTTCCCTGTTAGACAGAAATAGTGTTACATGAGAATATTCAGATCTGGAGGAAGTTTGACTGTGGCCCCACTACTTCCTGGACATGTCACTGGTATAGACTGAATTGTGTCTATCACACACACCCCCCCGCCAGATTTACATGCTGACGCCTTCATTCAGTGTGACTGTATTTGGAAATGGATTCTCCCCCTGCACACACACTTGCCGCATGACCACAAAGGAAAGGCCATGTGAGAACAGAGACACAGAGCAACCATCTACAAGTCAAGGACAGAACTCTCACCAGAAACCAAACCCTTCCGGAACATCCGAACCTTGATCTTGGACTTCCCAGCCTCCACAACTGTGAGAAAATAATTTCTATCATGTGAGCCACATAGTATTTGGTGTGGCAGCCTGAGTGGACAAAGAGAGCTGTCCTGGGAAAGATCCTCAGATTCCGAGTTCAGTAGCGGGGGCGGGGGGATACCACTGATGACCCTGTTAGGAGTGTTAACATGGAATATTGTGTGAAATGTGCCAGCGCAATGCCTAGCCCTGACCAGCCTGAACAGCAAGTACAATGATAACGACTGTGGCCCTGGGACACAAAGTCACAGAAACACCAGTGGCACCAAGTAGACAACCCGGAAACATACCTTGGCATTTGTAATAAGTTCCAGGGGTCAGGAGAGGGACTATGTTTTTATTCACCACGTGTCATTTTCCCCATGCCTACCATACATGTAGCACATAGCAGATGCTTCAAAATATCTGTTGAATGGGGCGCCTGGGTGGCTCAGTCGGTTGAGCGTGGGACTCTTGGTTTCAGCTCAGGTCATGATCTCAGCGTCAAGGGATGGAGCCCCACATCAGGCTCTGCCCTCAGTGCAGAGTCTGCTTAAGAATCTCTCCCTCCACCCCTCCCCCACTCTCCCTAGAATAAATAAATAAATCTTTATTATTTTTTTAAGGTTTTATTTTTTTATTTGACAGAAGGAGAAAGAGCATGCACAAGAAGGGGGGTGGGTTGGGAGAGAGAGAAGCAGGCTCCCCCCACTGAGCAGGGAGCCCAACTGTGGGCTCGATCCCAGGACCCTGGGATCATGACCTGAACCGAAAATAGACATTTAACCAACTGAGCCAACCAGGTGCCCCAATAAATAGATCTTTAAAAAAATATTTGTTGACTGCCTGAATTAGAATTTAATACATGCTAAAGAAGGATTTATGAATCAGTGGTGAAAGAAAAGACCCTTCTTCAAAGGATGCTGGAAAAAATTGCTGACTTGGAATAAAACAATTCAATTTTATCATTTCATCCCATAAAGGGGCTTTCAAACATTTTGTGACCATAACCCACAGTAAGAATAACGTGAGTCCTGATTGTTCTAAAGTGGTATTTGCTAAGATCAGAGAACAGACTATGTTTTATCTAAATCTCTTAGCTTGATTTACAACTTTTAAATATGAGATCTCCGGGTTAGGGTCTTGCATTTACACTCTTGCCCCGGGTCTGTTTCTGTCAAGGGCAAGCCAGGCTGAACAGATGGATAATGAACCCTCCTCCCCAGGATAGGATCGGGTGTGAGGACACATACACACCCTTGGAGCTGCAGCTCCCACTGACACTTGACCCAAAACTCTTTGCCTCTTTGATAGGAATGGTGAGGAAATGAAAAACTGTCATTTCGAAGCAAACATTGATCCATCTTCATTCTAGAAAAGTCTCTTTCGGGGACTTTTAGTTATGCAAATGTAGAGCAGAGCTCCTCTTCTGAAATGGAGCCACCCGTGACCCATGGCCCAGGAGCTCCATTCCCCTGGTAGAAGCAAGGCAGTAGCCCATGTTGGAGGCAGAAATTCGTCTTCTGATGCTGTTTCCTTTCCTAAAAATCTGATATAAGATACACTTTTACAATAATAGTTAATGAACAATTATCATGTGCCAGATACTAAGCGAAGCACTTTATGTGGATTATCTCATTCGATCTTCATAATACATAATATATAATTTTTATAAAGGATTTTTAGGGGCACCTAGGTGGCTCAACCATTAAGTGTCTGCCTTCGGCTCAGGTCATGATCCCAGAGTCCTGGGATCAAGTCCCACTTCACACTCCCTGCTCAGCAGGGGAGCCTGCTTCTCCCTCTCCTACTCCCCCTGCTTGTGTTCCCTCTCTCTTCTCTCTCTGTCAAATGAATAAATAAAGACATCTTTAGAAAATTAAAATTAGAAAAGGATTTTATTTACTGGAGAGAGAACACACACGTGCGAGCTGAAGCAAGGTAGAGGGAGCAGCAGAGGGAGAGGAAGAAGCAGACTCCCCGCTGAACAGGGAGCCTGACAGGGGGCCTCTATCCCAGGACCCTGAGATTGTGACCTAAGCTGAGGGCAGGTGCTTAACCGACTGAGACACCCAGACACCCCTATAATCTTTATCCTATAACTGGGGAAACTGAGGTTGAGAGTTTAAGTAACTTATACAGAGGTCTTGCAAACAGCAAGTGGCCGTGCTGGGATTTAAACCTACAACTGACTCCAGAGCCTATGTCCACCTCTGTCATCCTCTGGAATTCTTCCAGGTCATTAACGATGCCCTAACATGGAGAGCCCAGACTAGAAGGCCATGCTCAAGATTGGCTCAGACTGGAGCAGAGCAGGAGAAGCCATGAGCTTCTGTGACGTGTGTGCCGACTGCGGCCGTCCTTGCTGACTTTTGGGGAGACTTGCTTCTCCAGCCTGGAAGGAATGGGTGGAACCACTTCACAAATACGGCACACAGATGCAACAGATAGGAAGGGGCCAAAGCCCTTTCTTCCTCTGGGTCAGGCCAGGGAGAGCCAGGTGACCACATCAAGTTCAGAGGGACAACGCTGGGGAAGGCTTTAATGGGATGCTGAGACAGAGAGCCAGACCTTCTCTCAGAAGCATATGGCCCACTGGACAGAGGCCTCTGGCCAGAGCGAACTGCTGAGGTAAGCCATGTTGGAGAGCTGGAGGAAATCGGAGAAGAGCCCCTACCGGCAGTCTGCTGCCCCATCCTGGATAGGGCTGTCCCTTGGTGCAGGCTGGGGCTTGACACGGAGTGAAGACCCGCAGATTCCTCATGGAAGGATGTCCTTGTCCTTTTGGCCATGAAAGCAGGTAGGACTCAAGAGAAATTTTTGTGGATTTAGCTTGCTTCTTGCTTTGGAAGTGTGGTTGATGGGCAATGTTACATTAGTTTCAGGTGTGCAACATAACACAGCCTTCTTTTATTTAAACCTTTCCAATGTTGTTAGCAGAGCACGAATGCTGCATGTGTGCCTCCCAGGCATGCTCCTTGCTCTTCCGGAGACTCCGGGTGGGGGCTCTCCCATCTCTCCACCAAGTAAGTAACCCTGCCTGGAGCCCCGGCTCAGGGGGTACCCTTCTACTGATGCTCCTTCACCTTAAGTTTAAGCTACTGGCTCATATTTAGCTTTTTTCTTTCTTTCTTTTTATAAGTAGGCTCCACATTCGGTGTGGAGCCCAACACGGGATCCAAACTCACAACCCTGAGACAAAGAGCTGAGATGAAATCAAGAGTCAGAGGCTTAACTGACTGAGCCACCCAGGTGCCCCATGCCAGATCTTTTTCATACAAACTTCTGTCGGGCCACTTATTCCCAGCCTAGGTTTCTAGTACACATGCAACTGATTAAAAGTAAAGCAAGGGATGCCTGGGTGGCTCAGTTGGTTGAGTGGCTGCCTTCGGCTCAGGTCGTGATCCCGGCGTCCTGGGATTGAGTCCCACACCTGCTTCTCCCTCTGCCTCTGCCTGCCACTCTGTCTGCCTGTGCTCACTCTCTCTGAGAGATAAATAAAATCTTTTAAAAAAAAATGAAAGTAAGGCAAAATTTAGTGCAGATCGTTCCCACCTTTAGTTTTGTTTGATTCTGGTCTGCTGAAATAATGTCAGTGTTTTCTTCTATCACCTTTTGTAAGAATCTCCTTCCTTTCTATCTTTATATCATCTGCAGAACTGATGAGCACTGATTACTTTGCAGTTAATGAAAAATGACTGCAGAAACTCATTCGTAGTGATAGAAAATGGGAAATGGGGCAAAACAGAGCCTTGTGGTGTGTTGCCATGAGAGGGGTTTTCAAAGTGTGGCCTGGGAATCCTAGGGTTCCCTGAGACCCTCTCAGAGGGTCTGTGAGATGAAAACTACTTTCAAAATAATGCTAAAAATGTATTTTTCGCTCTCGTTTTATTGCGCACACATCTTGGAGTTATCTGGAGGCTACGCGATGTGTGAGATTGCAATGAATCAGGCAGAAACCGTTATAAGAAACTAGTTGTCTATCATATGATCTCCCTGATATGAGGAAGTGGAGAGGCAACGTGAGGGGCTTGGGGGGTAGGAAAACAATAAATGAAACAAGATGGGATCGGGAGGGAGACAAACCATGAGAGACTCTTTTTTTTTTCCCCCATAAGAGACTCTTTTTTTTAAATTTATTTATTTATTTGACAGACAGATCACAAGCAGGCAGAGAGGCAGACAGAGAGACAGAGAGGGAGAGAAGAGGAAGCAGGCTCTGCTGAGCAGAGAGCCCGATGTGGGACTCGATCCCAGGACCCTGAGATCATGACCTGAGCCGAAGGCAGAGGCTCTAATCACTGAGCCACCCAGGCACCCCCGCCATAAGAGACTCTTAATGTCACAAAACAAACTGAGGGGTCCGGGCGGGGGAGAGGGGTAGGGAGAAGGTAGTGGGGTTATGGACATTGGGGAGGGTATGTGCTATGGTGAGTGCTGTGAAGTGTGTAAACCTGGCTATTCACAGACCTGTACCCCTGGGGCTAATAATACATTATATGTTTATTAAAAATTTTTTTTAATTAAAAAAAAAAGAAACAAAACTTAAAAAAAAAAAAAAAGAAACTAGTTGTCTTCTGTGAGCCAGATGTTAAAGGGATTTGCAAAAATATAAACCAGAACCATGCTATCTCCACTTTTTTTCCTTTTCGAGAAGTTATTTTTCGTTAAAAAGAAAAAAGGTCACACACAATGGGTCTATCACTAGCATTTTTAAAAGCAATGAATAAATAAAGCATGTAACATTTTTTATTAATTTTAATTTCTATTACAATAAGTGTTCATAGAGATGACCTACGTAAACAAAAGTTTTCTTGAGGGTCCTCAACAGTTCTTGAGAGTATAAAGGAATCTGGAGACCATCAGTGTTAAGAACCACAACATTAGAGAGAGTCTCTGGGCTGATACCCAGCCCTTACTCTGTGGGTTGTCATAAATAATGTGAAAATTCTTTTCAGAATGTTCCGAGCACCTTTCTTCTAAGGCAAAGGCAACGTAGCAGGGCTGACACTAGAGACTGAAGAGCCCGGGGTTCTAATTCTGGCTCCATCACTAACTAGTGGTGTGATCCCGGGTAAACTTCTCCATGTCTCTAGAGACCAGATTCCACAGGTCTTCACTGTAAAAGGGAGGGGCTTTAGAAGATTGGCCTCTAAGGTAAATGTTCAATTTCTCTTTTTGTTTGTTTTTTAAAGATTTATTTATTTATTTGACAGATAGAAATCACAAGTAGGCAGAGAGGCAGGCAGAAAGAGAGGAGGAAGCAGGCTCCCTACCAAGCAGAGAGCCCGATGCGGGGCTTGATCCCAGGACCCTGGGACGATGACCCGAGCCAAAGGCAGAGGCTTTAACCCACTGAGCCACCCAGGCGCCCCAAATGTTCAATTTCTTAATGACTAAAAGCACTTTTACAAAGCACTTTGGGGGAGGAAGGAAGGGGAGGAATTTGTTCTTTATTTTACCCACAGAGAAGTTTAGGTTGGAAGATGTGAAGAGAAAGAAATGCTCAAGGACATGCCCTGAGGCAGCATCAGACGCAGGAACTGAAGCCAGGGTCCTTGTCTTCTGCCTATGATTTGATCTACTCAGTGAATAATATGAATAATAATAGTATTTTCATGGGTAGAGCATGTAAAAATAAATTCTTATTGTGAAACAATTCCAAACTTTGAAAAGTTGGACAGATAGAACAAAGAACTTCCACAGGTTTCATGACTATGGTAGCCATCCCCCAGTATGGCCTCCCCGTAATCTCTGCCTCTGGGTACCCATGGCCTTGGGGAGTCCCTACCTCCATTCAGCAGTGCTGATCTGTGGGACCCAGAGGACATTAGGTCAGTATGTTGAAGTGATAGTGCGTGACTTTGAGACTTTGTCATAGTCTCAATAACGTCAATGTTATCCATGTTGCTCTTAGATGGCCTTGGGGGATGCCCCCCCCATAATGTTTCAAGGACATTCAAGCATCCCTGTGGAGAGTCATATATGTTGCAGAACTGAAGCATCATGCCAATAAGCAGCACTAATTTGCATTGGGTTGGAAGGAAAAGGCTCGATTATGATGGAGGCTCAGAGTTGACAGAGCCCTGGGGTAAATTAGTGAAGGTGGGTTGCTGGCCTGGCCACCTAAAAGAAAACAGCATCTAGTGGTCTTTTCTAAAAGGTATAGACTGAAAAGCACTAGCCAGACCCCTAGCAAACCAAGTGCCATGGGTTATGTTGATTTGCTTTAGCAAAGAAGTCATACCTGGTACTGTAGCTGCAATGGGAAAACCACCAAGTTTTGAATACTCCATGTTATTCTCCAAGGCCCATCAGACTTTTTTTTTTTTAAAGATTTTATTTATTTATTTGATAGACAGAGATCACAAGTAGGCAGAGAGGCAGGCAGAGAGAGAGAGAGGGAAGCAGGCTCCCTGCGGAGCAGAGAGCCCGATGCGGGGCTCGATCCCAGGACCCTGAGATCATGACCTGAGCCAAAGGCAGTGGCTTAACCCACTGAGCCACCCAGGCACCCCCCCATCCGACTTTTGACAGATGAATAGGTGATTGGAGTGGAGATAGGGTAGGAACCACCACCCCTGTGTCTTTCAAGACCTCATTGGTGGCATTAATCTTTTCGGTGCTTCCACAAATGTTATACTGGCTTTAGTTTACCATTTTAGTATGTGGACACAGTTCCAGTGATTTCCGGTTGGCTCTTTCTTTCATCATAGTCTTTACGCTGTGGGTCAGAGGACCAATGTAGGGAGTCTACCAGTTGTCAAGTGTATCTACTCAGATACCTACTCAGCAATGGATACCCACCTATATGTTCTGGAGCTGAGGAAATACTAATGGGATGGTTCTGGGAACCACTGGGCTTGCTGTGAGATGGAGCCAAGCCAAAACTTGGCAAAGATCATCTGACTTCCATTAGCCTGCACTGACAGGGGACAACAGCAGCATTTTGAGTCTCCAGGGATTAGCATCAGTTGGAGCCACAGTTCACTAATCTCCCAACAATCTGGTTATGTTCTGTTCCTAATGCATAGTTACCTGTCAAGTGGCTTTAGGGGAAAGGGTAGAAGGAAGATTGACAATAGGACTTTTTGGCAGTAGAGTAAGGTCCTTCCTCAAGTGGTCCCAGTCGTTCCTTCATTCCAGGGGGTCGGGGTTTATGAACTGGCTCCAATCTAAGAACTGGTTGAAGGACCCTTACTCTGTTATCAGGAGTCAGACTTGTATTCACACAATGGCAGTCTTTTCACGTATACAAACCAAGTGAGACTTCAGTAGATTGCCTAGGCATTTCTGTCCTAGGGACACTGTGAGCACCTAGCCACGCCAAAGCTCGGCAGGCCCAGCCACTCTGAGGCCTGCTTTGGCTTTGCTGCCCATTATAGTAGTTGACTTTGTCTCAGTTACTAAAGGCCTGCTCTTGACTCCCAACCCTCTGGCATCCAAATTATCCCTGTTGCATCAGTTCAGGGAGCCCACTTTGATGATGGTGTTTCCCATTATGCTTTGCTTTTAGAGCCCTGCAATGATGCCAGTGTTCTTCCCACTAATGCATTTCTCCGGTGAAGGCAGTGTCCTTTGGACCCTACCAAGGAACATCATGAGGCGGTTTTACCTTGTAAGTCTATTCTCGCATTCTGGATACCTTTCTCTTCCATATCAGAAGTTCTGACATCTCAGACTCACTTAGCGCAAATCCTCGGTGGGTTTAACAGCAAACTATTCGGAGCCATTCCCACTCAACCTGAACAACTACATTACATTCAGAATCTCTGCTCAGTGCCCTCATATTAATGCATTCAGCCCAGTCCAAAACTATATTCCTTCCAGCCTGACCCAACACCTTTAGGATCTACTCTCATACTATTCCCTGGGTTTCTGTCAATATAAATTGGCATTTGAGGGGTCTTGATCAAAGGTAAAGAGAATTATTGTTTGTACCACTTGTGTAACTTTACAGCAAACCTGAAATTTTGTCAAAACAAAAAGTGAAACAACACACAAACGGACAGAGTCTCAATATTCTTGTGGTATGTGTGGTATTTTCTCCTGGGTCACCCTGCGGCCTGCTGTTACTTGAGTCTAGTTGCAGATCTGAAAGAAGTAGTAGGGTTACATTCCTGGGAGAATCAGCAGTCCCCTGCAAGGCAACTGCCTTGGGGAGACCGTTACACTTTTTCAGATAAAGAAGGATGGACTGTACCTTCCCTGCTGAAGGAAGGTCAGTAGCGTGTAGTTTGTAGTTTGAGGTTTCCAACATTATCAGAATCTGTCCTTATGTCCCCTGAGATTCAGGGTCTTACTCCTTCCCAGTCAATGTCTTATTTTTGACACGAGACCCTATCTGGTTATTAATTCAATATTTATTGGAATTCAGTTCCCTGTAAGTAGAAATTAAGGTTTGAGATATGAGAAGTCTTGATCCTAAGGCTATAAGAGATAAGAGTTTCTTTTAGGGTAGTCAAAGACATTTTTTGGTCCCTTTCCCATATCTTAAGCTGGAATTTAAAGCCCTAAGCTTGTCATTGTCTTTCTCCAAACTCTCTAGCATACTTAGAAGCAACCAGCAAGGCTCATAATGCTACTATTTCTATCAAAATATTTTATGGCAGCAAATATTTCATCACCCAAAGGCTTGCCTTTGGTAAGCAATTATCATAGCTGCCTGTAGGTTAGAATTTAAGGGACTATTTTTTCCACTGAATGCCATGGAATACCAATATCCCCTTGACCACTGGCAATAATCATTAATGCATTTATTATTTTTAAATATTTTATTTTTAAGTAATTTCTACACCCAGTGTGGGACTTGAACTCATGACCAGGAGATCAAGAGTCACATGCTCTTCTGTCTGAGCCAGCCAGGTGCCCCAGTGATTAATGCATTTAAATTTAATCAGATCAAAGAACCAATTCCAGATTCCCTGTCTTTGAGATTCTGTTTCCCTGAGACCATAGCCAGTACCAATAAGCATCTCAGAGAAGCAGAACCACCGTGAATTAAAAGATACGGAGTTTCTATCAGAATCAGACCTTCCACAGTCGTGGAAGGAGCTGGGGAAGTGAAGGACTAGCAGAGAAGTCAAGAGGATCAGAATAGGAGTTACCAACAACCCCATCTAGCTGGCATGGGCCCATGTTGAGAAAGCTCGTGGAGCCCTCACCACTGTGGGCCCCTTGCCAAGTCCCTGGAGGTGGGCCTGGGGCCACTGCTGGTCACCTGGGTCACCAGTTGGGAAGAATTTCTGTACACTAATCAGAACAAGGCAAGGACAAGCTTGAGCTCACTGACACTTAGATTCACAACTCTCACCACATCTAACCACAATGACCTTCAGAGAAAAACACTTGCTGCTTCATTTCTGCCTTGCCAATCTCATGAGCGTTCCTCTTTTGACCTACTCTAACCTGAAACCATCTGGGGGAGGGGTTTCTGGCAAAGAGAATTCCAGCTTGACCAAGTTCTCACAGTACAAACCACCACTGCCACGTGTAATGTGCGAATCTGGCCTGGATCCTGGTTTGGAAGGCAAACAGCCCCTGAAAGGCGTTTTGGGGAAATTGGGATAATTTTTAGATGAACTAGCTGTTAGGTAATTTAAAAAGATTAATGTTAATTCTGATGCTTGAAAAGTATTATGGTTATGTAAAAGAATGTCATTTTTTAGGAGTTAGGCACTTATATAGTCAATTGGGAAGTTTCAAATGGTTTAACATTTATTTATCTGGGGTTCTTTTCCTTATTATGTGAACATGGCAAAATGTTAACAGTTGTTGAATCTGTGTGACAGATCTGCAGATGTTTCAACTTCTGCATTTGAAATTTTGAGTAATGAAATAATAGGGAAAATAAAAGATTTCTCTTGATTATGACCTGCTCTAGAAGCCTTTCGTGCCTGCCTCTTCTGTCTACCCTGTTGCTCTCCAGGCATCCCCAGCTCTGAGGCATTTGCATTGCCTACCCTTCAATTTCTTGTTTTCTGCTCTCTCTCCCTTCTAAAATTTGAAGTCCTTAAAGGACACAAACTCCTCTCACCTTGAACTTGCCAACGCTTATTTCTGTACCTGATTCAGAATAGGTGCTCCTTTAATCCCTGTTCAGTCAAGAACAGAAGTCTAATGGCGGAAGTTTCTTCAGGGATATCACCAAGTTTAAGGTTCACGTGAATATAAGGAGAGCAAGGTTTCGGATTTTCAAAATTTTTGTTTCAAATTACAAAACTAGCACATGCAAATTAGTGTAGAATTAAAGTGAAAAACAAAATTGGTATCTCACTCCTATCGTATACATACTCCTTCCTGTGGAGTGAAGAACTTAGGACATCTCTTTCCAGAACTATTTCTTCTTCCTTCTTCTCCTTCTTCTTCTTTTTGATTAAGTAGGCCCCACATCCAGCATGGAGCCCAACAAGAGGCTCGAACTTACAGCTCTGAGATCAGGACCCAAGCGTAGATCAAGAGTGGGGCGCTCAACCGACTGGGCCACCCAGCACCTCCAGAACTATTTCTATGCAATTAAAAACACACACACACACACCCCAAATGTTTGGTGTTTTCTTTTTAACTGAAAAATATATCATGGAGTTTTCCATACTGGTGTATCAATAGATCCACATCATTCTTTTTTTAAAATTAAAGGTTTTATTTATTTATTTGAGAGAGAATGGGCAGGGAAGGATCCTGAGGTAATGACCTGAACTAAAGGTAGATGCCTAACCAACTGAGCCACCCAGGTGCCCAAGATTATATATTTCAATAACGTGTAAACATGATCTCTACTTGATATAGTCATTTGACAATAGGAAACACTAAAAGACAATCTAAAAAGTTAACACAAAGTAAATGCCAAATACCATGTAAAAAGTTGAAAGATGAAGATATAAACATTTAGTATTTAAAAGGTAGCATTCTTTTTTTTAAAAAAAGATTTTATTTATTTATTTGACAGAGAGAGATCGTAAGTAGGCAGAGAGGCAGAGAGAGAGAGAGAGAGAGAGAGAGAGGAGAAAGCAGGCTCCTTGCTGAGCAGAGAGCCCTATGTGGGACTTGATCTCGGGACCCCAAGATCATGACTTGAGCTGAAGGCAGAGGCTTTTTTTTTTTTTTTTTTAAAGATTTTATTTATTTATTTGACAGAGAAAGAGAGATCACAAGCAGGCAAAGAGGCAGGCAGAGAGAGAGAGGAGGAAGCATGATCCCCGGGATCATGACCTGAGCCGAAGGCAGAGACTTAATCCACTGAGCCACCCAGGTGCCCCAAGGCAGAGGCTTTAAACCACTAAGCCACCCAGGTGCCCAAAAGGTAGAATTCTTAAAATAAAAAAAAAATTAATTTATCTATTTATTTGAGAAAGAGAGTAGGCAGGGAAAAGGGCAGAGAGAGAGGGAGAAGCAGACTCCCCGCTGAGCAGGGAGCCCGATGTGGGGCTTGATCCCAGGACCCAGGGATTAGGACCTGAGTCAAAGGTAGCTGCCCAACTGACTGAGCCACTCAAGGCATCCCTAAATGAAAATTTTAAACACACAAAGCATTTCCTGCCCTGTCTAGTAATTTTTTTTGTGTTTTTTGTTTAATGAAAGATAATCCAGGTATAAAAGATATTTCTTTCTTTCTTTTTATTAACATATAATGTATTATTTGACCCGGAGGTACAGGTCTGTGAATCATCAGGCTTACACAATTCACAGCACTCACCATAACACATACCTTCCCCAATGTCCATAACCCAGCCATCCTATCCCTCCCCACTGACCCCCCAGCAAGCCTCATTTTGTTTCCTGAGATTAGGAGTCTCTTATGGTCTGTCTCCCTCCTGATCCCATCTTGTTTCATTTTTTTCCCTCCCTACCCACCTCAACACCCCACCCTGCCTCTCACATTCCTCATATCAGAGAGATCATATGATAATTGTCTTTCTCTAACTAACTTATTTTGCTTAGCATAATACCCTCTAGTGCCAACCATATCGTTGCAAATGGCAAGATTTTTGGGGGTTTTGATGGCTGCATAGTATTCCATTGTATACATACACCACATCTTCTTTATCCATTCATCTGTTGATGGACGTCTAGGCTCGTTCCACAGTCTGGCTATTGTGGACATTGCTGCTATAAACATTCGGGTGCATGGGCCCCTTTGGATCACTACGTTTGTATCTTTAGGGTAAATATCCAGTAGTGCAATTGCTGGGTCATAGGGTAGCTCTATTTTCAACTTTTTGAGGAACCTTCATGCTGTTTTTCCAGAGTGGCTGCACCAGCTTGCATTCCCACCAACAGTGTAGGAGGGTTCCCCTTTCTCCGCATCCTCGCCAACTTCTGTCGTTTCCTGACTTGTTAATTTTAACCATTCTGACTGGCATGAGGTGGTATCTCACTCTGGTTTTGATTTGTATTTCCCTGATGCCGAGTGATGTTGAGGATTTTTTCACATGCCTGTTGGCCCTCTTGGTCTTCTTTACAGAAATATCTGTTCATGTCTTCTGCCCATTTCTTGATTGGATTATTTGTTCTTTGGGTGTTGAGTTAGGTAAGTTTTTTATAGATTTTGGATACTAGCCCTTTATCTGATAAGAAGATATTTCTTATATTTGCACTGATGTTGTTTGAATTGCTAAAAATACATCCAAGAGCATCTTTAAGTTAGGCTTTAGCATACATGTTGCTTCAGACAAGCTCATTTCCCTTTATAACAATTTGGTTTTAGTGTTGAAATTGGTATTACTTTTGCAAGTTCAGCTCTTAGATCAGTTTCTGATTTTGTGTCAGTGTCGTCTATAATATTCTCCTCTCCTTTCTTCGCATTTCTTCTGTGGAAGTATTTACAAATGACTATAACCCATAGCGAATATTTAAATGTTAAAAAACCACCAATGCACCAGTGAACATTGTTGAGTAGTATTCAAATTATGGAACACTCAGATTTCCTGGCACTACACAGAATCCCAGATTCAAACGGCCAATTTAAGGACTTACCTTTGCCTACAAAGCTTGTTATTTCTTGAATCACCACTCACTGGATTTCTGTAAATTATGCCTCTAAGTTTATTTATACTTATTTTATTTACAACAATACTTGCTGTTAGCAGCAGAGCCACGAACACACACTAGTAGCATGGGAGCAAAGAGAAATTGACATGGATAGGTTCTTGCTGTGTTCTCGAATAGGTAAATACCATGCGGATAGTACAGCCTGGTTTAACAGATTCTGTGCTAAAGACTAAAAGTACATCATGGTTTTGTTGACTGTGACAGTCTGAGTGGAACACAAGGTGGGAATGAGAGATTCAGAAGGAAATAAGATTGAATAGTGAGAGCAGTGAGGGCTCTCAGGAAGGAGAGGGAGCTACAGGGCAAAACCCTTGCTTGTTTCTGTGCATGAGAAAAGGACCAGGAAAGCGAAAGTGGTGGGGGGTGCCAGCAAGGAGCCCTGATGGACTTTGAAACATCTTCTGGTAGGATTTCATCAGCACTCACTTGGGTAACTTTCTCTGGTCACTGGGAAACCTGCGGGACTTTCTCCTCCAAGATGAATGGGGCCCAGACACTTGCCGCTTTCGCTTGTTCCTGGGGTTGTGGCTGTGTGAGATCCACGCTGGCGGCTTCCGGGCACTCCAACTATGTTAATTTAGTGGGAAGCTCTCACATTTATCGGTTTCACTCTTGGATCATGGTTTTCTATGCTCTCTATTTTGTTCCTAAAATAGGCCAGAAGTAAAGTCCCTTCCTTGGTAGAGTCCCTTACTTGCCATTTTATCCTGACTTGTACCCATAGTGCAAGGCTGAGCTCTTCTTATTCCCTCCATGACTGAATTTGTCAAATCCCTTTTTTTGTCCAGGTTACTAGTTTCATGAAGGAACTGCTCCTCTACCGGCCACGCTCATTCGAATGTGGTGGTTAAAGAAATCCACATGCTCACCATGAACTACAGTGTTGCCCATGTAAAAATGATGTGGGTGGGGCATCTGGGCAGCTCAGTCGGCTAAGTCAGCAATGTTGTCTGAGCCGCTGCCTTCGGCCCAAGCCTGCTTCTCCCTCTGACCCTTTCCGCCACTCGTGCTTGCTCTCTTTATGACAAATAAATAAAATCTTTAAAAAAATATATATATATACATTTAATCTTATCACAATATATAGGTTTACAATAATGATAAATGTGCACTTATTACACTGCTTTTATTTCTTTTAAGATTTTGTTTATTTATTTGACAGACAGAGATCACAGGTAGGCAGAGAGGCAGGCAGAGAGAGAAGGGGAAGCAGGCTCCCTGCTGAGCAGAGAGCCTGATGTGGGGCTTGATCCCAGGACCCTGGAATCATGATCTGAGCCGAAGGCAGAGGCTTTAACCCACTGAGTCACCCAGGCGCCCCATACACTGCTTTTTCTAATAGCAAAACTGTGAAACCTTTAGTATACCCCTATCACAGAAAACTGGTACACTGTTTATTATCACGATTACTCATTATTATTATTATTACTATTTTTTTTAAAAGATTTTATTTATTTATCAGAGAGAGGGGGGGGGAGAGCAAGCACAGGCAGACAGAATGGCAGGCAGAGGCAGAGGGAGAAGCAGGCTCCCTGCCAAGCAAGGAGCCCGATGTGGGACTCTATCCCAGGACGCTGGGATCATGACCAGAGCCGAAGGCAGCTGCTTAACCAACTGAGCCACCCAGGCGTCCCATTATTACTATTTTTAAAGATTGTATTTTTTAAAGTAATCTCTACACCCACACGGGCTCAGACTCACAACCCTGAGATCTAGAGTTGCATGTTCTCCGGACTGAGCCAGCGAGGCACCCCAACCACTCAGTATTACTTAAAACATATAAGAAAGTGTTTCAAAAAATTATAGAATCCCTTATAATATAGAGAATCTCTGGGAATTTCTATTTCTTATTCTGGAATCCCAAAGATTGGCCGTAAGTTGATTTTTGAAGCTGGTCACGGGCACATAGCAGGTCATACTACTATTGTACCTGTTGTCACACACATGTTTCAATTTTTCCATAATGAGTAAAATGAAACTGGATCATGCCACATTCCTGCCCAAACTTCTTCGATGGCTTTCCAGTGCCCATAGAATAAAAGGCAACTATGGGATCATTCCTTTAAAGCTTGGATGGATTTCACCCTTCCACCTCTTCGGCCCCAGTGCATCTCACTCTCTTATTACTTTCCAGCAACACTTGCCTTCTCTCAGTTCCTCAAACTCCCCAGACACTTTTCCTGACTCAAGCCCACGCTGCTGAGAATAGTTTTCCTGTCATTTCCTGGGCAAACTCCTACTCATCTTTAAATGGGAGTTCCTCTTGGAGGCCTTTCTTAGACCAGCCTCCTTCCCCCTTCCCACCACCAAAACTAAATTAAAGATCTCACACAATTCTCTCCCAGTGCTTCCCACAGTTTGTAGTTACACTCATGCACCTAACTGGGTTCGTGACGATCACCCTCACTACATGGTAAAGGCAGACAGTGCATCTTTTTCTCACCCCTGTTTTGCCGGCCTCAAGCACAATGCTTGGTACAAAATAGCCCCACAGTAAACACTAGTTTAAACAATCTCAGCTGTCAAGGGAGGTAGCTATTAGAGCAGTTAGGAAATAATTTAAAATTCTTCTTAGTGAATTTATGACAGCTCTCAGTGATCACCAATATTTTTGTATTGCTCACAAACCTATCCTAGAATCTCACCCAAGATCGACCCTGGGCTTGCTACTTGTTGTTTCTGGGGGCTACCTTTCTTCCTAGTAGCTCTCATTAGTAAATCTAAAAGTGATCCTCCAGGGTTGGCGATGGAAGGAGAGTAAGCATAGGAGATGTAAGAGACAGAGCAACCAATTGCAATTTGCCTAAAATTTCAAATCTGACCCTGGTCCCAAGATTTAGGGGTTATTTGTTTGTTTGTTCCATATTACTGCACTTTATTGCTTTCCTTGTATCAAGATTTAGTTTTTGGTGCAAATGTAAGAGAGGACTTCACTACACTCTGCAGACATTAAAAACACAGCAACAGGGGGCGCCTGGGTGGCTCATTCAGTTAAGCATCTGACTTTTGACCTCTGCTCAGGTCTTCATCTCAGGGTTGTGAGTTCAAGCCCTGTGTCAGGCTCCACACTTGGCATGGAGCCTATTTAAACAAACAAACAAACAAATAAATACAACGATGGAATATTATGAAAAACTTTATACCAATAAAAATTTAAGAACTTAGGTGAAATACAGTCCTTGAAAGACACAAATGATCATAACTGACTTAAGAAGAAATGAAATACCTTAATAGTCCTAGATCAATTAAATAAATTGGATTGGAAATGAAAAATGTCCCCTTAGGCCCAGGATGGCTTCACTGTTAACAAAATATTAGCAAACTGAATTCAGTAATATGTAAAAAGGATAATATGGCATTCCCAAGTGGGTTTATCCTAGGAACACGAGATTGGTTTAACATTTGAAAATCAATTAATGTAATTCATCATGGTAACAGAATAAAGGAGAAAAACCATATGATTATTTCAATAGATACAGAAAAGGTATTTGGCCAAATTCAAAACCAGTGTATAACAACAACGAAACTCTCACTAAGATTTCTGTTGTCCAAGATTCACCTTGTTTATGGCCTAACTTCCATGCTTTTTTTTCATGGTGTACCAAGGTTCTCCCCCACAACCAATCCTGAAAGAGTCAACACTCAACCTTAAACAAATATTTGAGTGCCTGTAATGGGCTAGACAATGTTCTAGGAGCTAAGGTTATGGTTATGAACAGATGAAGTCCCTGCCTTGTAGAGTTTGTGTTCTTTGAAATAGGTGTGATTTCCAGGGGAACTCCTTCCTCTTTCCCCCTACCCATGTCACTTATGATAAATGTGTATGTGTGTCTGTCTTCAAAACTTCTCTTTCCCATTTCTGCATAATTTCTCACAGATTGTAGAATAAATAATGGCTATGCTACAGCTCTTTCAGTGCCCTAGGAGGTAGATTATCTGGGCACTACGGTCTTGGACTCCTTTAAAATACACATTTTAAAGGCTTATTTATTATCTTTCCCACATCTTGGACTTCAATTCACATTTAACTCTATTCTCCTTAGAAAAGCACTAAATAGGAGAGGCATGGTTTTCTCTTTGTCACTTGTAAATCCGGCACCATATGCCCAAGTGCTAAATTAATAATTGTCTTCTTGCTCTAAACATTTAAAAAAAAAACAGCATTATGTAAATATGATTCACATACCATTTAAAGTGTTCCTCTATTTAAAGGGTATAATTTAGTGTTTTTAAACTATATGTACAAAGCCGTGAAATCATCACAACAATCTAATTTTAGAACATTTTTGTGCTGCCTTAAAGAAATCCCATAGCCATTCACAATCGGTCTTAAATACTTTTAAAGTGTCTTTATCACTGTCATTAACTGGTTTTCTCACGCCTCAGTCTAGTGCACCTCTCCTTCCCTAGGTTCAGCCTGGTGCGCACAGTCCCAAAGTCCCTATCTTTGAACTTGACCTTCTTCTGTATTCTTCTCTCTGCCCTTAGGACTGTGGGGGTGTTACCTCCACAATATCCTTCCCACCCTCTCCGCCTTGGGCAGCAGTGTGCACAGCTGGGACTCCAGCTCCTGCAGAGGGGAGCTCCCGACTACATTGCACTTGAGTCCTCCTTCCTTACTCTACTTTTCAGTTCATTGAGGCATTTTTTAAGATTTTATTTATTTATTTGACAGAGAGAGAGAGAGCACAAATAGGCAGAGCAGCAGACAGAGGGAGAGGGAGAAGCAGGCTCTCCACTGAGCAGGGAGCCCAATGCGAGGCTCAATCCCAGGCCCCTGAGATCATGACCTGAGCCAAAGGCAGAAGCTTTACCAACTGAGCCACCCCAGCACCCAATTTCCTTTATTCTTTAAGCCAGTTTGAGTTGGATTTTTTTGTTAAACTGAAATGGGACCCTACTTAGGATTCACTTATTATTCTTTAACAGCTTTATTGTAATATAATTTACATATATATAATCCATCTATTTAAAGTATACATACAAATCAGTGGTTTTTCGTGTATTGACAGAGTTGTGCAACCATCACCAAAATCAATTTTAAAATATTTTCATCACGACACCTGAGTGGCTTAGTTGATTAAGTGGCTGCCTGCGGCTTGGGTCGTGATCCCAGGGCCCAGGGATCGAGTCCTGCATGGGGCTTCCTGCTCAGTGGAAAGCCTGCTTCTCCCTCTCTTTCTGCCTGCTACTCCCCCTGCTTGTGCTCTCTCTCTTTCCCTGTCAAATAAATAAATAAAATCTTAAAAAAAAAAAACCTTTAAAAATATTTCCAGCAATATAAAATAAAATAAAATTTAAATTAAAAAAATAAATATTTTCATCATCCCCCAGAGAAACCCTGTACCCATAAACAGTCAGTCAGTCTCCATTTCTCCTCATGTGGGACTTCAGCCTTCTAGAACTGTAAGATACTAAATTTTTAAAATATATTTTGTTTTTAAATAATCTCTACAACCAATGTGGGGCTCGAACTCACAACCCCGAGATCAAGAGTCACACGCTCCACTGACTGAGCCAGCCAGGTGCCGCAATAAACTGCTATTGTTTTAAGCCACTAAGTTTGTGGTAATTTAATTATGGCAGCAATAAGAAATGAATAAACGAGTGCTTATTAGACATTTGTATATCTTCTTTGGAGAAATGTTTATTTAAAATGCCTGTTTGTCAACTGGCTTATTAATCTTTTCATTGTTGAGTTGTAAGAGTTCTTTTTTTTTTTAAGATTTTATTTATTTATTTGACAGAGAGAGAGATCACAAGTAGGCAGAGAGGCAGGCAGAGAGAGGAGGAAGCAGGCTCCCTGCGGAGCAGAGAGCCCGATGCGGGGCTCGATCCCAGGACCCTGGGATCATGACCTGAGCCAAAGGCAGAGGCTTTAACCCACTGAGCCACCCAGGCGCCCTGAGTTGTAAGAGTTCTTAATATAATCTGGGTACAAGTCTCTCTTTTTAAAATTTTTTTTAAGATTTGATTAATTTGAGAGAGAGAGCAAGAGTGAGCACAAGCAGGGGAAGGAGCAGAGGGAGAGGGAGAAGCAGACTCCTGGCTGACAGACATGGGGCCAGACATGGGGCTCGATCCCAGGACCCTGGGAGCATGACCTGAGCCAAAGGCAGACATTTAACCGACTGAGACACCCAGGCACCCCTGGCTAAAACTCTCTTATCAGATATGTGATTTGTAAATATTTCCCCACATTCTGTAGGTTGTCTCCACTTTCTTGGTCATGTTCTTTGAAGCACAAAAATATTTAATTTTGATGAAGTCCAATTTATCCATTTTTCTTTTGTTGTTTGTGCTTTTGGTGTCATATTTAAGAAGGCTTTGTCTAACCTAAGGTCACGAAGATGTGCTCCTATGTTTCTTCTAAGGATTTTATAGTTTTATCTTTCATAATTAGATCCATGATCCCATTTGGTCAATTTTTTAAAAAGATTTTATTTATTCATTTGACAGACAGAGATCACAGGTAGGCAGAGACACAGGCAGAGAGTGGTGCGGGGAGCAGGTTCTCTGAGCAGAGAGCCCGATGATGCGGGGCTCTATCCCAGGACCCTGGGTTCATGACCTGAACTGAAGGCAGAGGCTTAATCCACTGAGCCACCCAGGCGCCCCCCCCCTCCCAATTTAGTCAACTTTGTGCATGGTATGAGGAAGGGGTCTGGCTTCATTCTTTTGCAAGTGGATATCCACCTCACCCAGCACCATTTATTGAAAAGACCAATCCCTTCCCCCCAACTTTGAATTGTCTTAGCGCCCTTGCTGAAAATCAATAGACCATAAATGTAACAATTTATTTTGGGACTCTCCAATCTCTTCTACCAGTATATCTGTTCTCACGCCAGTCCTGCATGTCTCGACTTCTGTAGCCCCTTATTATTTTTGAATAATGTTTTTATTATAAAGACAACATATTATCATTATAGAACATTAGAGGAAAAGGGGAAGAAGGAAAAATTGCCAACGATTCCAATACAGCAAAATAACCTTGTTAATGAGTTAGTATATTTTATCCCTTCCTTGTTTCCATGTTTTTGGATTTTATTTTTTAACACACTGAGGTTATAACATATATACAATATAGTATTTTGCTCTTTTTACTTAACATTGCAATAGAAGCATTTCCCGTGTTACTAGAAACTTTAGAAAACATCTTTTCTAATGGCTTGCATTAAGGTTCTGCTGTGGGAATATACTGAAATTTATTTAACCAATCTCTTCTTTTTTGACACCTAAGTTGTTTCCGTTTTGAGACTTAGAAAGAACACTGCATCTTTGTGAATAAATTTTTGTATCTATTTTGGATGATATTCTTGGGATAATTAAACAGGAACAAAATTGGTACACATCACCGGATGGTTCCTCTGAGTGTAGCATCAGTCTATCTCCAGCAGAGCAAAGGATGAGACCTCCCCCGCCCCCCCGCCCCGCATTCATTGTTTGCCAGCTCTGGATATTCTTCTTCTTTTTTTCTTTTCTTTTTTTAACTTTGCAAGTTTGATAGATAAAAAATGGGTAACTGGTTTTTAAAATTTGCATTTCTTTTGTTATTAGTGAACTTGAACATTTTCCCACGTGTCTTTTAGCCCTGTATATTTCCTCTTTTGTGAACCGTTCAAGTTCATTTATTTTTCAGTGGGGTTCTTGACGAATTCTGACTGATTACTCTGGATTTTGGCTTTCCTATCAGTAACTAACTCTTAACACACCTGGGTCGTTTGTTCAGAACATCCAGAAAGGGGCTTTCTTTTTTTTTTTAAAGATTTTATTTATTTATTTGACAGAGAGAAATCACAAGTAGACGGGAGAGGCAGGCAGAGAGAGAGAGAGGGAAGCAGGCTTCCTGCTGAGCAGAGAGCCCGATGCGGGACTCGATCCCAGGACCCCGAGATCATGGCCTGAGCCGAAGGCAGTGGCTTAACCCACTGAGCCACCCAGGCGCCCCAGAAAGGGGCTTTCTGAATAAAGAGGATATTAAAGAATATATAGATATCTGGAAAGGGGCTCTTGTTTGGAAAGTGGAAGGCTAGAGAAAGGGGATCAGAGTAAAAATACCCCATTTCTGAAAGGGATATTAGCCATCTCCTATCAGCTCTAATAGCCAGAAAAGTTGACAAAGGTAGCCCTAAGCAAATCACTAAGGTATTGAGAATTTTCATCTTAAAAATCTCCAAGTTTAAGGGACACCTGGCCCGCTCCATCAGTGGATCATGTGGCTCTTGATTTTGGGGTCGTGAGCTCAAGCCCCACGTTGAGTGTAGAGATTGCTTAAATAAATAAACTTTAAAAAATCTCCAAGTTTAAGTTCCCAGTGTGTTCCATATAACTTTGAACTTAAGCTTCTCAAGGCTGTGATAAGGATCTAAGTGGTCTTATATGGGAACAGACCTTCAAGGGGGTAGGATAGGGACATAGCAAAAGTGATGGGAAGCCATTATCTATTTACATCCAACACAGGAAGATAAAGTCTAAACTTAAGCTGCCTTAGGACAGCTGTGGGGTGGTATCAATAAGGAATAGCCAACTGTCAGAGGTGGGAGTCTGGGCAACAGATGATTGTAAAAAAATTAGTACACACCTCTTTGGTTACTTTGTAGGAGGAATTTGATAATGTCTTGATAACTCTTAGTCTGTAATAGGCATGTCCCAATAGAGAATGAGATGGGCTAACTGATGTGAATTCCAGCTGGCACAGAAGGTGACATAAGGTGCAAATGTCTGATCTCATAGGGCCATGACATCATCACATCTTCTAGCCATATCTGAATTAGACAACCCCATTAACATGCAGGGATTCTGGGTAGGAGTGGGAATCCCACAGAAGTCACACTACAAGGATGAAGGTATGTGGGGGAATACCAGACCGGAACCTGACATTTCATATTGCATCCTTGGCAGGACCTTTTCAAAGAAACAAGAACCGAAATGTAGCTTGAACCGGCATGCAAAGCAGGCCGCTATTTCAGTCTGAATCATGAGCCGGGGCCACAGCGGGCCATCTGAAACTGAGGGGCAAAAGCAAACTGAACACCAAGGCATGAATGCATATAATAAAGATTTAAAACTGTCCAGGCAACTGGACAGTTCCAAGCGTTAGCTAGGCTGGGAATTGGGCCAGGAAGCAGAATTTTATAGCATTTTCTTCCTGGCTAGAGCCATGCCAACAGTGATATTCTAGCCCTCCCACTCCACCCCCACCCTGGGATTCCTGCAGTCCCCTGGACCGTCCCAGGACCGGAGGACCACAGGTTCTCTTAGGAGGCTTCCCGGTATACTGCAATGTTGTCATGTCACCTGCCACTCTGCTCCTCCCCCGCCCTACAGTCCCTCCCCTCTACAGCCCTGCCAAGCTGCCAAGGAGCTGGCATTGCCCAGACCCAGAGGGCAAAAGTGTGGCTGAGGTGGCCAGCCACGTCATCTGTAACCAGAGTGCTTATGTTCTCTGCAGTCCTGTGATGAAAGGACCTGCCAATGATCCTCAAGTCTGTTCTGCTTTCTTTGGCCTTCCAGAAGTGAATAGCTGTCTTGAAAACAGAGTAAAGAAAGCTCTGATGGGAAAATATTTTCAGGCTTCCTTCTCCCCTGCTTTGTGTGTGTGTGTGTGTGTGTGTGTGTGTGTGTGTGTGTGTGTGTGTGTGCTAGGTCATCTTCCTCCCTTCCATCACACTCTTGTGTATCGCCCTTCTGGAAAGCCTTTCTGAACCCCAAGACCCACTCCTTTCGGCTCTGGTTCATCTCTGCTGTGATTGCCAAACAAGAATTTTCATTCAGGTCCCAGCCCGGGTTTCTCCTAACCAGAGAAACTGAAGGAGTGTTTAGAGAAAGTAAATAGAGTTTACTATTAGCTTAAGTCACACTCAGCTCTTACTGTGCGTAGCAGGCACCGAATGTGTTTAACTTAAATGAAATCACATGCAAAACACCACTGCCCTTGAGAGCCAAGGCAACTTTAATTTTTAAATGTCCATGCACAGATAATGATTAAAATCTGAGGATCTTGATTTAGACAGACATAATGAAATCTAGGCTTTACCATTTACGAATTGTAACCATGGCCAAGTCACTGCATTTCTCTGAACTGCCTTATTTTCTAAAAGGAAGACATGAATAACGTGCCCATAGGGCTTTCAAGAAGATTAAATGTGATCCTCTATGTAAATGAGCTCCTTGTTCATGCTCATGGACAGTTAAGTGATAGCAGCTTCATTCTGTGCCATCGTATCTTCAATGTGCTCACTCTCCGTGCCTCTGCTTTTTGACCTTGAGCTCTATGACGGTGGGGCCAGGATGTACCCCCTGAGGCAGTGTAGTTGTCCCGCTGACTGATCCTACATGCATCATCCCAAGAGAGCTCAAAGGCAGTCTCATGGTATTTGGGACAGACTTGGGAGAAGGGCCTGAATGGTTGGATTTGAGACAGAGAATGAGTATCTGCATAATGAACAAGTTCACTACATCACGCCATGTTGCCTAGTTGTGAAGTTTTAGGAAACTTGTTCATTTGTTTGTTTATTTCCACTAACATTTATTGAACCTCTATTATGTCTGAAGCTCCAGTGTTGAAAGACAAACAAGTTCTCTTACCACCTAAGCCTATAGCTTACTGATTTAACCCAAAAGAAATAAGGAGGCAATTTAATTAGTATTCATTGAAAAACCATTTGACTCAGCTATGTAAAGGAACACTGTGTTCTATTAAGCACAACTAGAACCTCCAAAGCTTAGTTCTTGGAAGACAGTATCTGGAGAGGAAGAACTGGCTGACCAGAGTCCTGGTCTGTCCCAGGTTCCCTTCCCCTCAGGGTTCCCCTCTTCACTGTTCCCTCGCTAATCCTCTAGTCCAAACATTGATTTTAAAAAATCTTTTGTTTGTAGATGAAACAGGATGGAGTCCTCCACTCAAGATTTTACTGCGTAATAAGGGAGAACCAAAGGATATCATTGGAAACAATGGGAAGCAATGGTAGGACTTGGGAAACTGACCATACCTACTAGAGCTGATCATAATCATATGAGCATGCGATGACCCCACGAAGCTGTTCCTAAGAACACACCCAGTGGGCAGTTCTTTGGGTATGTCTGTTCTCTAAAACCATATGCTAGGGTGTTAATAACAGAACTATCTGTAATAGCCAAATAACAGAAACAACTTAAATGGCCACGAGCAATAAAATTGACAGGTTAGAGTATCCTCACACAATGGAATTCTTCTTACACAGCACAAAAATGGGCAAAGCACAACCTCACACAACAAATGGGTGGACCTCAGCAACACACTGTTGCGTGAGGAAATCCAGATGCAGAAGGGGGTGCACGGTGTGATTCCAATCATCAAAAGCTCCCCAAATAGGCAACACTAATCGATGGTGTTTGAAGTCAAGATAATAACTATCTTTGAAGCTAGTGGCTAGAAGGCGCACAGGGACTCCAGGGGCACTGGTGATATTCTGTTTCTTCGCTTTGGATGTTGGTTACATGAATTCATCAAGATATACACTTACAATGTGTGTACTATTCTGTATGTACACTGTACTTCAACAAAATGTTTTTTAGAAAATAGTATAGAAGGCTCTGCCCTCCTGATGGCCCTATCGCTAACTCACTCAGGAGCTTGGTTTGAATCTGCTATCGCCCACTCTCGGACTGGACAAGTGTCCAAGCCCTTTGCATGTGTTCCTGATTTCCCAAGCCTTTGAACACTAGTTGGGAGCAGATGTGGCCTTATTTCCCACCACAGACGAGCTAAAGTCTAGACAGTCTTGTCCCCTTGGTGGCTTAGCTTACCATTTCCCTGGACCATTTCCCTGGATCTCCCAGCCAGTTCCTGAATCCCAGCTGAAAGATATTCCAGACTCCAGAAAACTGGTAGGACTATGTTAAATTATTCAGTGAACAGACAGATTTTGGGGGTGAGATCCCAGCCTCTATATTTAAGAGTGGCCATGCCCCCAATATAAACCCAATAATAAAATAATATTTTAACAAAACAGGGCACCTGGGTGGCTCAGTCGTTAAGTATCTGTCTTTGGCTCAAGTCATGATCCTAGGGCCCTAGGATCAAGTCCCGCATCGGTCTCCCTGCTCAATGGGGATCCTGCTTCTCCTTCTCCCTCTGTCCCTCCCCACAGCATCGCGCATGCACGTGCTCGCTTGCTTTCTTTCTCTCTCTCTCTCATTCTCTCTCAAATAAATAAATAAAAGCTTTTTAAAAAAATATTTAAAAGATGTTCTTCAGCTTTTAAAAAGTAATACTTTAACAAAAGAATAATTATTCTGGGGGCGCCTGGGTGGCTCAGTGGGTTAAAGCCTCTGCCTTTGGCTCAGGTCATGATCCCAGGGTCCTGGGATATAGCCCCACATCGGGCTCTCTGCTCAGCAGGGAGCCTGCTTCCTCCTCTCTCTCTCTCTGCCTGTCTCTATGTCTACTTGTAATCTCTGTCAAATAAAATAAATAAAAAATCTTTTAAAAAAAAGAATAATTATTCTGTTCATTCCAAAGTGAATTAAAATATAAGCTGCATGAGAGCAGGGATTTAGTTTTATTCACTGCTTTATTTTATTTTATTCACAACTGCTGTAGTCCCAGCACCTAGAACAGTCCCTGGCACATAACAGGCACGAAATAACATAAAAGGCATGAAATAACTGTTTATAAAGAAAAGCAGCAAAGCACAGAGGATACGAGTGTGTGTTTTAGAATGAGATTGCTGAGGTTCAAATCCCAGTTCTGCTGCTTACTAGCTAGGAGATGTTGGGCAAACTATTTAATCTCTCCAGGTCTCAGTTTCTTCATTTGTAAAATGGAAATAGTGCTAGTATCTTCCTCTTAGGCTTACTGTGAAGTTTGAAAAACACATGTAAAGATAATGTATGGGATGGTTTGGTGGACATTATGCTGCAAGTGGGCTTGTCTTATCTACACAGAAAAATTGAGGCCTTCTGGCTATCTATGTGACATCCAGTCGAATAAGTAATAAAAAGAAACATTTTTTCATGTGTCTGTTGGCCATTTGTATATTTTCTTTGGAGAAGTGTCTGTTCATGTCGTCTGCCCATTTTTTGATGTGATTATCTGTTTTGTGTGTGTTGAGTTTGAGGACTTCCTTATAGATCTTAAATATCACCCCTTTTTCTGTAGTGGCATTTGCTAATATCTTGTCCCATTCCATGGGTTGCCTCTTTGTTTTGTTGACTGTTTCCTTGACTATGCAGAAGCTTTCGATCTTGATGAAGTCCCAAAAGTTCATTATTGATTTTGTTTCCTTTGCCTTTGGAGACATGTCTTGAAAGAAGTTGCTGTGGCCGATGTCGAAGAGGTTACTGCTTATGTTTTCCTCTAGGATTTTGACAGATTCCTGCCTCACATTGAGGTCTTTTATGCATTTTGAGTTTATTTTTGTGTATGGTATAAAAGAATGGTCGAGTTTCATTCTTCTACACATAGCTGTCCAATTTTCCCAGCACCTTTTATTGAAGAGACTGCCTTTTTTCCACTGTATATTTTTTCCTGCTTTGTCAAAGATTAAATTAGGACTGGAGGAGATTATGCTGAGTGAAATAAGTCAAGCAGAGAGAGTCAATTATCATAGGGGTTCACTTACTTGTGGAGCATAAGGAATAACATGGAGGACATTGGGAGATGGAGAGAAGTGAGTTGGAGGAAATCAGAGAGGAAGATAAACCATGAGAGACTGTGGACTCTCAGAAACAAACTGAGGGTTTTAGAGGGGACAAGGGTGGGGGTTTGGGTGATCCTGGTGGTGGGTATTAAGGAGGGCACATATTACATGGAGCACTGGGTGGGGTGCATAAACAATGAATCTTGGAACACTGAAAAAAAAAAGTTAAAGCTGAAACTGTTATGAAAAAGAAACGTTTTTTAAAAAGATTTTATTTATTTATTTGAGAGAGAGAGACAGTGAGAGAATGAGCAGAAGGAGGGGCAGACAGAGAGGAAAGAAGCACACTCCTTGCGGAGCAGGGAGCCCCACGTAGGGCTTGATTCCAGGACCCTGGGATCATGACCTGAGCTGAAAGCAGATGAAGAAAACTTTAAAAATTATTTTTTCAATATTTTGTTTTTAAGTAATCTCTACACCAAATGTGGGGCTTGAACTCATGACCCCGAGATCAAGACTCACATACTCCAGGTATGTGAGCCAGCCAGGTACCCTGAAAACTTTTAAAATTATTAGAATTCAAGATCTCAGAAAGATGTTTTATAGGTATAGACAAGCTTATTCTAAAATCATATGAAAAAGCAAAGGAGTGAGAATAGCTAAAACAATTTTGAAAAGGAAGATCAAGTGGGAGGAATCACTCTGTGTCATGTTAAAGCTAATAGTGTAGCTACAGACTCACTTCAGAGCCGCAGTAATCCACACGGTGTGGACTGATAGACACATAGGTCAATGGAACAGATCAGGGTGCCCAGGAGAAACTCCCATAAATAGGCCCTTCAGCATTTTCACAAAGAGACAAGAGCAATTCAAAGGAAGAATGATGGTCTTTTCAACAAACGGCTCTGGAGAAATTAGACATCCATATGCAAAAATCTTGACCTAAAGCTCACATCATATACCAAAGTTAACTCAAAACGGATCATGAATTTCTATGTAAAATGTGAGAAAAGTCAACTACTGAGTGATGCCATTTGCATGACCTTCTCAAAATGACAAAACTATAGAGATGGAGAAGTGATCAGTGGTGGTAGAGAACAGACACTGTGTGTGTGTATATGTGTGTGTGTGTATGTGTGTGTGTCTCACAGATGTAAAGGGATAGGGGCACCTGGGTGGCTCAGTCGGTTAAGCTTCTGACTCATGATTTTGGGTTAAGTCATGATCTCAGGGTCATGAGCCCCTCACTGGACTCCTCGTTCACAAGTGTGGAGTCTGCTTGAGATTCTCTCTCTCCCTTTCCCACTGCCCCCTCCCTCCTTCTCATGCACCCCTCTCTCTTTCTGAAATGAATTAATTAATTAAAAATGTAAAGGGGGCACCTGGGTGGCTCAGTGGGTTAAAGACTCTGCCTTCGGCTCAGGTCATGGGTCCTGGGATCGAGCCCCACGTCAGGTTCTCTGCTCAGCAGGGAGCCTGTTTCCCTCTCTCTCTGCCTGTCTCTCTGCCTAGTTGTGATCTCTGTCTGTCAAATAAATAAATAAAATCTTTAAAAATGTAAAGGGCTAGCACAAGGACGTTCTGTGGTGACAAAACAGTTCTTGATCCTGACCGTGGTCGTGGTTCCACAAAACTGTTCACGATTTAAAATTGCATGGGACCTCGCACATACAGATGAATGCATACAGAAAATGGCAAAACCTGAATAAGGTCTGTAGTCTAGTTAGCAACATTGTTCCAATGTCAATGTCCTCACATTCATATTGCATTCAGTTATATAAGATGTTACCTTTAGGGGAGGTTGGGTGAAGGGCAGATAGGACTCTGTGTACTGCTGTTTCAGTGTTCTGTGGTGTAACTATTTCAAAAATAAGCAGTTTTTAAAAATGTATAACATTTCTCATAGCACTTGGTACACAGTAAGTGCTCAAGAAACGTAACCATTATTCTTTTTAAAATTGTCTCTACAATTACTAAAACAAGAAAATGACTCATTTATACTCTTCGCCTGGCCTAGAGTAAACAATCAATAGGTGTTGAATGGATGGAGGAATGACAGGTTCAGGGAAGAGATGGAGGAGTGAGAGTTTTAAAAACTGGGTCACACAGAAGGCAGCCTTGTGGGCTTCCGTTCTAATGGAGGAAGCGGACATGTAAGCAGCTAAGGCCTGGGAGAAGTGGTGGCTTTGAGCTGAGGCTTTGAGGAGAAGTAGGTGGAGAAGGATAAAGAATGTCATGGGAGGGGCACCTGGGTGGCTCAGTGGGTTAAAGCTTCTGCCTTCGGCTCAGGTCATGATCCCGGGGTTCTGGGATCGAGCCCCGCATCGGGCTCTTTGCTCAGCAGGGAGCCTGCTTCCTCGTCTCTCTCTGCCTGGCTCTCTGGCTACTTGTGATCTCTGTCAAATAAATTTAAAAAAAATAATAAAAAAGAAAAAAAGAATGTCATGGGAAATGAGAATATTAAGGTACATTGAGGAAGGTTCTAGCTGTGTTTAAAAAGTGTGGTCCCTTGTTAGGTAACAGAGTGTCATTAAAATTTTGTGTACATTTTACAATAACATTTTACCATTCTGGTGGCCAGAGAGAAGGACAGATGGTCAAGGAGAGAGTGTAGGCCAAGGGAAAGTATCCAGTCTGCGATGAGATGAGCAGTTTAAATCTGTGTTGACAGAGATGTATTTGTATTAACATGTCCGCAGTAATGTCGCTGTGACCAAATTTTCTCTAGTCTGGATAAACTTTTTAGGGGAGGCAGATCCTCACCTGTTACAAAAAGGAAATTGAAAAGATGAAGAAGGGTGTTTCAGTCATTTCCACTTTGCATTTTATCTATTTTCCAGAACCCAAAACTGGGTAGAAATAAAGTCACAATACAGTGTTACCCCTTCTTTCAGAAATAACTCTTAATGTGCCCAGAAAGAAAGACATTTTGTGGGGGTGGGGAGAGGGAAGATTCACAACATTAAAACTAGAAACAAGTGATTTCTATAAAGGTAATTTAAAGAAACTCTGTAACCAGCCCTCCTAAAGTCCAGTTAAGAATATTATAATTCAGAGATTTGCACTTCCTTTATTTCTCCACCTGGCCTATTTCCTGTTTCTAAGGTACTTTGGTTGCCATGGAGACCTAAACAAATACAACTAGTTTCCTTCAGTTGGGCTGCTGAATTCACCCTGGGCTCTACCTCTGTTTTCTCTCATGGCCACTCACCACTACACCCCAGTTAGCCATTGCCTTTGCCACTAACCCACCTCCTCCCCACACCTCCAACTTTCTCTCCCAATTGCTTTCTCTTGCTGGTGTGGTAACACACTTGAATGTGTACATAACTATGGGTATTGGCTTCCCAATTTATAAATTCTTTTTGCAACCTTACCTCTCACCGGTGGGATTGACTCTTGCAAAACCCCCCTTTTTTTTTAAAGTTATATTGATTGAGCAATGTATCAATAGATGATAGATAGATAGATATTGGTATATACTGGTCCTATATATATTGATTGTAATTAGGAATACCATGAGTATTGATATATTGTTTTCTATTAAATAGCTATATAAGGAAATAAATAAAATTTTATTTATATATATATAAATATATATAAGGAAATAATATATAATATATATTATATATATTATAAGGAAATAATGGCAAAACCTGAATAAGGTCTGTAGTCTAGTTAGCAACACTGTTCCAATATCAATGATATATAATATATAAGGAAATAAATATATATATATAAGGAAAAAAATAAATTTTTATGAGTAGGAATGTAAGTGGCCCAGAGCATCAAGGAAGTAGTAAGATATATACAAGTTGGTATAAAATAATGATTCAGAGCAATAATGATCCATAAAATTAAGAATTAGGTTAGTTTGGGGCTGCCTGGGTGGCTCACTGGGTTAAAGCCTCTGTCTTCTGCTCAGGTAATGATCCCAAGGTCCTGGGATGGAGATCCACATAGGGCTCTCTGCTTAGCAGGGAGCCTGCTTCCTCCTCTCTCTCTGCCTGCCTCTCTGCCTACTTGTGATCTCTGTCTGTCAAATAAATAAAATCTTAAAAAAAGAAAAAAGAATTAGGTTACCTTGGGGATGCCTGGGTGGCTCAGTCAGTTAAGCCCTAGCTCTTGGTTTCAGTTCAGGGTAATCTCAGAGTTGTGCGATCCAGCCCCGAGTTGTCTCCCGCATCAAGTCCCATGTTGGGTTCCACACTCTGCCCAGAGTCTGCTTAAGACTCTTTCCCTCTCTTCCTGCCTGCCCCACCCCAGCTCTAAAATAAATAAATAAATCTTAAAAAAAATAATTAGGTTACTCTGCAACCCAAAGACAGAGGTATAGATTGAGGGGGACAGTTATCATCTGGAAAGCTCATAAACGAACTATGTATTAGCCATTTCCTTCTCTTTCCTCCTTCTCGCTCTTCAACCTAATATGGTCATAACTTGGGACAATAGGTGATCACACACACTGGGACATTCCTATTAGGGTGCCCTATAGATCAGCTGGGGAGGAGATTTCCATCTCTGAATGGAAGCTCCTGGAATGTCCTGAAGCAACAAGAAGATCTAATGTCAGAGCTGTTTGTGAGATGGGAAAATGGGTAAACATTTCATCAGCTGTGATAAGCACTATCAGCACGAAAATCTATGTGTTAAGCACCTGCTTCTGCCTTGTGCTGCCAAAAGCAAGGTCCACCAACAGGTCTCCTACTAATGATGAAACTACAGAAGAGATCTCAGAAGATTAAGCAGAGACCTGCAGTGAGAGGTGTTTACATCCTATACGTAGGTAGAGTGAGTATATTTTTAGGGTAGCAAGTTCTGGCCAAATGAGCTTAACATGAAAACACGAGTATTACCCTACTTCAAAAGACCCACCCAATTTCATGTTCTGTGTTTGAGACTGGAACCAAAAACTTAATTATTATGTAGAGCTTTCATACAAATGACTAATTTAGTTCTCATTATATACTGTTTTGTAATAAATCTAGACTTTCTTCCCAATTAGATTGACTTTTTGCCGGGACAGAATTTCTTTCTTTCTTTCTTTATAAGATTTTATTTATTTATTTGACAGACAGAGATCATAAGCAGGCAGAGAGGCAGGCAGAGAGAGAGGAGGAAGCAGGCCCCCTGCTGAGCAAAGAGCCCGATGCGGGGCTCTACCCCAGGACCCTGGGATCATGACCTGAGCCGAAGGCAGAAGCTTTAACCCACTGAGCTACCCAGGCGCCCCCAGGACAGAATTTCTGTTAAGTCACCAGCTATCTGGGAACTTTGAGAAAAGTCATATTGGAAAAGCACGTTAAATACTTAGGCAAACACTAACTTTTTTTTTTTTTAACTTTTTTTTTTAGATTTTATCTATTTATTTTAGAGAGAGACAGTGAGAGAGAGCATGAGCGAGGAGAAGGTAAGAGAGAGAATCAGACTCTCCATGGAGCTGGAAGCCCGATGCGGGACTCGATCCTGGGACTCCAGGATCATGACCTGAGCTGAAGGCAGTCGTCCAACCAACTGAGCCACCCAGGCGCCCAAGCACTAACTTTTTTAAGCATATAAAATTTTTCTAAACTAGTAACAACAGGGTATAATAAAGTTCGTAAAGCTATTTGTACACTCAGTGTCTCAGAATGCTGCACTTCTGAAGGTTTTATGTAAGATTTTTACAGTCTTTCCTGTTATCTTCTGTCTTAATCAGCTCCCACTTCTTTTTGGTCTTAGGCTAGAGTTGCTTAGCACAGACCCTCTTCCCTTCCAATGGTTTCTTTCTTTCTAAAATATTTTATTTATTTATTTGACAGACAGAGATCACAAGTAGGCAGAGAGGCAGGCAGAGAAAGAGGGATGCAGATTCCCTGCTGAGCAGAGAGCCTGATGAGGGGTTTGATACCAGGACCCTGGGATCATGACCTGAGCCGAAGGCAGAGGCTTTAACCCACTGAGCCACTCAGGCGCCCCACTTCCAATAGTTTTTGATTGGCTACAGGCAGATGATAAGTGTTTCTTACATTTGTACCATACTTCACCAATTATAAAGTGTTCATCTGACCTTTGCACCTGACATCATGGTCTGTCAGTCATAGCCTGAGGCCTGGCCTGACCAACCAGAATATTCCATCTCCCTCCACCAATGACTGGCTTTTGGGAATGGCCACATGACCCAAGCTGGGCCTATCAGTACCTGTCCTGGGACTTTTGCAGAGTGCTCAGGAATGCAGTTCTTCTGAGGGTTAGCTTAATGCTATTAAAAAAAAAAAAAAAAAAAAGATGAACCTGGAGTTGCCCAAGGCCATCTCACTGCCCCATGGAAAGGGTCTAACATACAGGCAAAGCGTTGAGAAATAAGGAGAGACAAACCTGAAGATGTCATTTGAATATCTGAATCCTGGACTTGACAGCTTGCATGGGCTCCCACACCCATCCCAGCACATGTATCAACTCTTTGTTTATATTTTTGCTGTGTTTAAACTAATTTCAGGGGGCTCCTGGCTGCCTTAGTCAATGAGGCATGTGACTCTTGATCTCAGGGTTGTGAGTTTGAGCCCTATTTTGGGTATAAACATTATTTTAAAAACAAAAACAAAAAACTAGTTTCAATTGAAATTCTTTCACTTATACCCAAAAGAGCTCTGTCCAATACAAACTTCACATCAGTACTTTGAGATAATAGGAATTTATCAGTGAGTTTTCAGGTTGAGAAATGAATGACTTACTACATAAACGAATATACTTCATTGTATATAAGAAAAGAACTTCCACCCAGATCTTGTGTTTCTTTTTTTTTTTTTTTAAGATTTTATTTATTTACTTGACAAAGATCACAAGTAGGCAGAGAAGGCAGAGAAAGCAAGAGATAGAGAGAGAGAGGGAAGGAGGCTCACCGCTGAGCAGAGAGCCCAATGCGGGGCTTGATCCCAGGACCCCGAGACCACGACCCGAGCCGAAGGCAGAGGTTTAACCCACTGAGCCACCCAGGCGCCCCAGATCTTGTGTTTCTTAATCTCGAGCTTAGTGGGTTATAATCTATTGCTTTTCAAATAACCAAAAGTGTTAAAATTGCATGTAAAGCAAGAGAAAGTGTGCTTTGAGAGAGGGCCCACAGGTAAAGCATCCCAAAGTCTAAATATTCAATGCTTCATGAGCACTTGGGGGACAGATTTGCTGAGGTCAGTCTTCACCCTCTGCAGCCCACCACATGCCAGAAACTTCTAACAGTCAGTGAAAGAGTCCAGCCAGTAAGGCCCCCAGCACTACCTGGGGGACAAATTTTCTAAAACAAAGGCCTTCAAAACAAGTTTTCAAATGAGTTTCCATTTGAACATTTTGTTCCCAATGGGTAAAGCTTTCTTCTTATGTCCTCTTGTGTTTCCTTCCTTCCTTCTTTCCTTCCTTCCTTCTTTCTTTTTTTCTACAAAAACCAAAAATAGTAGTGTCTTTGCTTCCTCTACCCCACTTTACTTCCTCATTTTGTACTCTTTTCGTTGATTCCTTTCTATTTTCCAGCAGGTTGTGAAAACATAGTTATACTGCTACTTACTAACTTATCTGTTTCAGATACTATCTATTGGCTTCTCCGTTAGGGAAGACGAACATGTATCTCTCCTTCCCACGCATCATCACCACCACTACACCTTCACCTGTCCCACCTCCTTTGCCCTGGTTTGGGTTGTTTAGTCTTATGAAGTTCATTAAGTCCTTTGTAAATGCCAGTCACAACTGAGTCATAGTGCACTTGTGTACTGTGATTGCTTCTCCTTTCTTGGGAGAACTTTTAGCTTTCCCAAAGCTAATACTTAACCTTTTTGTTTGTTTGAATGATTTGTTTTCCATGTACTGATTAATTCGGCCCCCAACTCCCCTCCAACTATGAAATCCTCACTCAGTGTACTAGGCGCTCTGGGTGTCCTTGTGTTTTCATTCTAGAGACAACTCTCCAGAAAGAGCCTGCCCCACTCTGGTCTGGCCTGGCTGTTCTGGCCCTGATGCACAGCTGTCTTCTGAGGACCTCCCCTCAACTTCTCACCAAGATTCCCTCCCCCCACCTTTCTCTGTGTTGCATTGTCTCATCCTATGTTCTCCTCCTGGGTCTACTTCTTCATATCTGGTGAAGCATGTCCCTCAATAGCTTCCTGACAAAGTGTAGTCAGGAAATGAATTTTTGGAGAACTTGCTTGCTCGAAAATGTCTTTATTTTCTTTTTGTTGTTGTTTAAGATTTTTTTCTCCTCTACACCCAACATGGGGCTCGAACTCACACCTCAAGATCAAGAGTACTACGCCTCACTGACTGAGCCAGCCAGGTGCCCCGAATATATCTTTGCTTTCATACTTCATTAACAGCTTGGCCATATTTGGGATTCTAGGTGGTAAGAAATTCTCCAATCGAGTCCCACATTGGGCTCTCTGCTCAGCGGGGAGCCTGCTTCCCCTCTCTCTCTGCCTACTTGTGATCTCTCTCTCTCTCTGTCAGATAAAAAAAAAATCTTAAAATCATTTTGATTCTTAAGCTTCTCTATGTAGCCTATTTTATTTTAAATGTATTTTATTTTATTTAAATTTAAATAATTAACATATATTGTATTAGTAGTTTCAGAGGTAGGGTTCCGTAATTCATCAGTCTTACGTAACACCCAGTGCTCATTACATCACGTGCCCTCCTTAATGTCCTTCACCCAGTTACCCCCATCCCCCCCCACCCCTCCCCTCCCACAAACCTCACTTTGTTGCGTAGAGTTAAGAGTCTCTTATGGTTTGTCTCCCTCTCCAATTTTTCTGGTTTTATTTTTCCCTCCCTGCCCCTGTGCTCCTCTGTTTCATTTCTTAAATTCCTATGTAGCCTATTTTAGATTAGTTTTTTTTTTTTCTTTCCTTGCCAATGCACCTTCTTTGTAGGTCTGTTTTCATTCACTGTGTTGGCCCAGATGGGATGTTTCAATCCAGAAATTCACATCGCTTAATTCTAGGTAATGTTCTTAAGTATTCCTTTGGGGATTTCCTCCCCTCTGATTTTTCTGTTCTCTTTTTCTTGAGTACCTTTTATTTATCTGCTGGATCTCCTGGTCTTATCTAATTATCTTAGGGCTTTTTTTGTTTTATTTTATTTTCTTTTTCCCCTCTATTTTCTATCTTTGTCTTCTCCATAAGAGTTCTTCAATTTTATCTTGCAGACTTTCTCTTGAATATTTTTTTTTCAAGGTCTCCCCCACTGGGGGCTTTATTCAGAGGACCTTCCAGAACCCTCCATATTCCCACTCAAGGCTCAGCCCCCAGTGTCCCCCACACAGCTTGGCCTCCTGCAAGCTGCTGGCTGTGGGCGGGAGGGGGTGCCGGGGGCTGAAGAAACATTCTAATCTACAGCAGCTCAGGATTCTCCACAGGGCTTGACCTCAGGAGCAGGTTGGCGGGGGGTGGGAGGGGTACGGCAACTATCCCTCTCTTGCTGGTACCTCCTGTGTTACTGCATGGCTGGTTCTAACAGGGTAGATCCATTCCTTCCACACAAGTCAGCCTTCACCGTGGAGCCTTGGTCCTTCTGGTGTTCAAGGTCCCCAAGGACGAGGTACAGGGAGTGTACCAGGTATACTTGTGTACTTGTACACCTTGTACAAAGTACAAGGAGTCCCCCATCCACTACCCCGAGGCAAGATCACCTTCCTCAGATGCCTGCAGTCTCTTGTAGTTTTTGGAAATCTTTATCATGCTTTTTGGTTTTAGAGAGAAAGAAAGGATGAGCTCAATACCTGTACGGATTCCTTCGCACCATACTCAGACTGCAACCCCGCACACCTGGGTCACACCAAGAGTCACCACCCCTTACTTACCCTCATCCTACCGAAGTCCTGCTCACCCTGCCCTGATACCCTCCCCGCCCCCAACCCCTACATAGATATTTACCTTGCCCATGGCTTTGGGACTAAATTAGTCAAGAGGAAGGAAGGAAGGAAGGAAGGAAGGAAGGAAGGAAGGAAGGAAGGAAGGAAGGAAGACAGGAACTAGGTTTCTACCCAGTCTGTTTTTTTTAAGTAACTTTTTTCTGTTTATTTAGGTCTCTCCTTCATATAAGAGGAATTCCTCGTTTACCCTGTGATTCTTGGATGTTTATACCAGGGGGAGGGGTGCAGAGGGAAGGTGTTGGCTTTATCCTTTGGGAACTTCACTGATCTAGCTAGGCTGTTTTGTGGAACATCCAAAGGTAGTATCTTCAGGTCTCTGTTTTACCAGCTTTCTGTTTATAGCTTTCTGCTGGGATGAGGGATGAGGGACGAGCAGGTGTGGAGAGAGGGCCTGGATACCTAACTGCACATTAAGAGATTGAACCCATCTCTAATATATAGTCCCTTCCCCCCATGGCTGTGGGGTTCCTGTGCCCTCAGTTCCTGAGTCTTTGGGAGTTCTGTGGTGAAAATCAAGTTGCTTCATGGTTTTTTCTCTGATAGTTTGGGATATAGGTTTCCTGGTTCTGCTAACACAGTTAACATTCATCCCCTCTCCTGCTTTCTTTGTCTTTTTTCTGTCATTTCGGTGAAGTTTTGAAACAGTGGGGAATTTTTTTTCAAAAATTTTTTTAAAGATTTATTATTTATTTATTTGACAGAGAGAGATCACAAGTAGGCAGAGAGGCAGGCAGAGAGAGAGGAAGGGAAGCAGTCTCCCTGCTGAGCAGAGAGCCCAATGTGGGACTCGATCCCGGGACCCTGAGATCATGACCTGAGCCGCAGCGGCTTAACCCACTGAGCCACTCAGGTGCCCAAGGGTGGGGAGTTTTTAAATGCGAGCTTAATATGGCATCTTACTGGAAACTCCAATGTGAACTTTCAGGTTTCTAATGGCCTCCATGACTTGGCATCCAGGGTCAAAGACCCAAATGCCATTCTTTTTTTTTTTTAAGATTTTATTTATTTATTTGACAGAGAGATCACAAGTAGGCAGAGAGGCAGGCAGAGATAGAGAGAAAGGGAAGCAGGCTTCCCACAGAGCAGAGAGCCCAATGCGGGGTTCAATCCCAAGATGCTGAGATCATGACCTGAACTGAAGGCAGAGGCTCAACCCACTGAGCCACGCAGGCGCCCCCCAAATGCCATTCTTTTGAGTCACATATTCTTTTAATTCCTCATCCTTTTACTGCTTTGTGTTTTCTTCCACTTGGCTTCTATTACCACTGACCTCTGTGTCATCTTTCCCCAATGTCCTATGGAATTCTCATTGCGGTAAGAGCAGTAACAATCATAATAAGGGAATCTTGGCTTCTCCCTTAACCTCACATCAAATTTACACCCAAGGCCTGTTGATTCTTCCTCCTGAACATCTCTAGAACCTGCCACTTCCTTCCCTCCATATTTGATCTTAGCTCACACCTTCATTCTCATCTGGATCACCTTCTGGTCTTCCTGGCTCGATTCTAGCTCCATTCTATGCCCACCAGTTTCTTTTTCTAAAACGCAAATGCGATAGGGATGCCTGGGTGGCTCAGTCAGTTAAGTGTCCACCTTCGGCTCAGGTCATGATCCCAGAGTCCTGGGGTCAAGCCCCATGCCGGGTTCCCTGCTCACTGGGGAGCCTGCTTCTCCCTCTGCCTGCTGTTTCCCCTGCTTTGTGCTCTCTCTCTCTCGGACAAATAAATTTTAAAAATCTTTAAAAATAATTTTAAAAATAAAATACAAATGTGACGATGACTACTGCATAAAATCCTTTCTCAAATTTCAGAGGTTTTAAAATTCATATCACCTGCTTTCAAGTAAGCTTGTGCTCTTGAAGTCTTTGCAGGCCTCACCACACCCTCCTGCCTCACCGACATTTCGGTCACCTGCCTTTCCCTGAAGGCCTCTGAGCTTTCGAACCCTGCTTTCAGGACATCCCACTGCTCTGGGGTAAAGTACAAACTCTTTTTATCTGGCCGGCCTAGAAGACCCTTCAGGATCTGGCCTGTGCTCACCTCTCCCCATCCTCTTTACTTCAACCAACCTGAAATACTTTTGCTTCAAATTTACCAAGTTCCATCTTGTCTCCAGGCTGATTATATGCTGTGCTCATTCTCCCTCCCCCCACCCCTTCATCTGGCTAATTCTGACTCTGGTCTCAATTTAGGTGTAATTGCCTTTGGGAAACCATACCCCTTATGTGCCCCTCCTGCTGGCTCTCCGTGGGTACTCTATCTACTTCCTCTGTAATGGCACTTATCACACAATGATATATCATTACCTACTTTTGAATTAAAAAATGCATTTACTAGGTGGCTTAGGATGGGTCAGGCAGTGAGTTAAGTTTTTTGATTTTTGTTTTTAAGATTTATTTATTCATTTTAGAAGAGGGGAGGAGCAGAGGGAAAGCAGACTTTGCGCAGAGCATGGAGCCCAATGTGCGGCTCATCTCATGATCCTGAGATCATGACCTGAGTCAAAGCTAAGAGTCAGATGCTTAACTGACTGCACCACCAAGGTGCCCCTCAGGTAAGTTTTTGTGTATATATATAATTTCCTTTTGTCTTCACAATAACTTTAGACAAGGTACTATTATTATAATTTAAATTTTCTATGTGAGGAATCAAGTCTCAGAAATATAAAGTGAGGGCCCCTGGCAGGCTCAGTCGATAGACCATGCAACTCTTGATTTCAGGGTTATGAGTTCAAATCCCACTTGAGCATGGAGCCTACTTAAAAAGAATAAATACATTTAAAAATTTTAAAGAAATATGAAGCTATTACATGATCCAGGTCAAATACAGGTCTGTCTGGTCCTGAAACCTGTGCTCCCAACTAGTTAGGTTACTACTACTCTAATCTGGTTCAGAGAGCAGCCGTCCTGTCCTTCTGGACTGAGACCTGGCCTGCCCCAGGCACCTGCTCTCTCGTGGTGCCCATTCAGACCCCTCAATCTTTTTATTATTTTCCCCCCATTTTAAGTAGGGTCCATGCCCACATGGGACTTGAACTCACAACCCTGAGACTAAGAGTTGCATGCTCTACCAACTGAGCCAGCCAGGTGTCCCCAAGACAATTCATTCTTTCATGCCATGTTGTGCACAAGGTCCAGAGGCTGGGAAGCATTGTTGTGGAACCCCACAGCTTCTCCCAGGTAGGATGATCAGATTTAGCAAGTAAAAATACAGGAAGCCAGTTAAATGTGAATTTCAGGTAAATAACAGGGGTTTTTTTTGTTGTTCAAGTATTGTCTCAATGCAATATTTGAGACATATTTATTCTAAAAAACTATTCTTGGGGCTCCTGAGTGGCTCACTTGGTTGAGCATCTGACTCTTGGTTTTGGCTCTGGTTGTGATTTTGGTCAGGGTCGTGGGATCAAGCCTGTGTCCTGCTCTGCACTGGGCATGGGACCTGCTTGGGAGTCTCTCTCTCCCTCTGCCCCTCCCCACCCTGCTTGCACATGCATACCCCCCCTCAAATAAATAAGTAAAATCTTTAAAAAATTATTCTTTGTTTATCTGAAATTCTAATTTAACTGTGCATACTGTATTTTATCTGGGAACCCAGCACCATGGCCATTCCATTTCCTCTGAAAGCCCCTCTATTTTCAAACCATCCTACTCACTGTCATCTGTTGCCCCTTTCATTCAACACACACTGAAGACCCGGGTACTTAGTATATGCTGCAATACAACACATTCCCAACAGGAAAGGCAGAGAAATGACTTCCTTATGAGTTGTTAGTCCTTTTACTATTTTTTAAGACATACTCTGAGCACACAAGCTCTAGCTTCCCATACCTTTAAAATAATTGTCAGCCCTGCTCTCCCTTCTCTGAATCACCCTACTTTTCTCCTCTGCTCAGCCAAGATTCGTAAAAGAGTATGTCTCCAGTCCCTTACTTTCCATTCATTTGAAAGAAAGGATAAAGAATAGTGATTAAGGGGCGCCTGGTTGGCTCAGTCTCTGGGTGTCTGCCTTTGGCTCAGGTCATGATCCCAGAGTCCTGGGATCGAGTCCCACATCGGACTCCCTATTCAGCAGGGAACCTGCTTCTCTCTTTCCCATTCTCCCTGCTAGTGTTTCCTCTCTCTCTGTTTCTTTCCGTCAAATAAATAAATAAATCTTAAAAAAAAAAAAAAAAGGAAAGAAAGAATAGTGATTAAGAATACAAATTTTGTTGTCAGAATATCTGGGTTTACATCCAAACTGACTCTTGCCATTAGTAACCCAAAGTGTTTCCTTCCTTTAAGCATCAGTTTCCTTGCCTGGGAAAAGGTAACTGTGCCTGCTTTGCTTCAGAGGGCTGCCACGAGCAGTAACTTAGAGGCTTCACATAAAACACTTAGCACATGCCTGGCACATAAAAAGCATTCAATAAACATTAGTATTGTGCCACCAAAATCTATATTCTGCCCTGTAGACTACCAAAAATGCTCTGGCCAAGGTGAACAATGGTCTTGATGTTGCCACACCCACGGACAGTTTTCAGTCCTCATCTCACTGGACTCTTGTGACTTGACGCTATGTATTCCTTGAAATTCCCTCTCTGGAATCCCCACTTTCTCCTTGCTGTCTCTTCTGGGCTTTCTTTGTTCCATCCTCTTCCTCTGCCTACCCCACCCCAACATGCTCTTCCTTGAGTTTATCCTTTCTTCTCCTGCCTCAGTTCTACTCACCCTTCGTGGGGGGTGATGTCCACTCCGGTCATCTAACTCTCATCCTTATGGAGAATATATCTTTCCTATCTCCACTCTGACCTGACCTCCAGTTCTGAATCTCCAGGTGGATACCTACAATATACTGAATGCTTGTGTTTCCCCAAAATTATATGTTGAAACTCCACTCCCAGTGTGATGGTATTTGGAGGTGAGGTCTCTGGGAGCTCATTAGATTTTGAGGGTAGAGCCTCATGAATAGGAGTAATCCCCTTCCTTATAAAAAGATGCCAGGGAGCTAGCTAGCTTTCTTTCCCACCAATGAGAAGTCAACTGTTGTCACATCCCAGGGGAAAGCTATCACCAGAACCTGACTATGCTGGCATCCTGATGTCAGATTTCTGGTCTCCAGACTTGTGAGAAAGAAATTCCTATTGTTAATGAGTCACCCAGTCTATGGCATTTTGTATTACAGCAGTCTGAACTAAGATAGGGTCTAAGGGGCATCTCAAACTCAGCACTCAATTTACCCATCTCTGAAAGTATATACCCATCTCCACCTTGAAGCCTGATCTGCCTTTTAGATTCTCCCATCCAAGTACTAACCAGGCCCGACCCTGCTTAGCTTCCGAGATCAGACGAGATGGGGCGCGTTCAGGGTGGTATGGCTGTAGACTGCCTTTTAGATTCTAACGGTGGGTGTTGCCTCCAACATCACGAAGTCCACAGACCTAGACACCCCGACATCATTCTCTCTCTCCCTTCCTCACCCTTCTTTCCCAAATCCAACCCATCTCTATGTTTTGTCATTTAACTTACTGTTGATCTTTTAAATCTGCTTTCTCTTTCTGAGACCTCATGCTGGGTAGAGAGTGGATCAGAGGGACCAAGGAGACCAGTTAGAGGTGTTTTCAACAGTCTAAGGGAGAGATGATGAGAGCCCTCCTAAGTGATCTCCTTGGAACCTCTAAAACCCATCTCTATTGAGCTGCCAAAGTAATAGTCCTAATCTCCCATTAAGTCACCCCCATCTTCGAAATCTTCAATGGTTCCCCTTCACCTACAGGATAATATGCAAACTTGAACGCCGACACACAGGCTGTCTACAGAGCGACTCCTGACTGGCTCTCCAGACTCAGTTATTGCCACTTGTCTCCCCAAAACACGTGTACCCACCTAAGCTACTTGGGGGGGGGGCACTCCTCAGCCTGGTCCACTTGTTATTGACCGTGGCAGTAACGCTCTTCCATCTTGGCCCCTCGGACCAATCGCTGCTCAACCTTCAAAATCCTGCTCAGAATTTCATCTTGAAAACTTCCCTAAAATACCACACTCCTGCCCGCTCGCAGAATTAATTATTCCCTCCTGGGTAATCCTTCCAGGTTTAGCACATTCCTCCTCCTCCTCCTCCTTCTCAGAAGCTCATGTTTTCATTAGAATGCATCGTTATGTTATTTTGTTCATATGTCTATCTTTGCTACTACTAGAGTGTGAAGTCCTTGAGGTCAGCTATCTGCTTTCATACATATTCACTCCTCAGAGTCAACACCACTCCTGGCACATGGTGGATGTCGAGTTAATGTTTCATTTTGGTTTTTAAAACTATGTTTTAAAAAATGATTTTATTTATTAATTTGGCAGAGAGAGACACAGCGTGAGAGGGAACACAAGCATGGGGAGTGGGAGAGGGAGAAGCAGGCTTCCTGCTGAGCACGGAGCCCAATGCTGGGCTCAATCCCAGGACCCTGGGGTCATGACCTGAGCCGAAGGCAGATGCTTAATGACTGAGCCACCCAGGTGCCCCTGAGTTAATGTTTATTCAACTGGGCTGCAGTTCTGCCCAGGCAAGTCACGAAGGTGGAGGAACAGAGAATATTGAGAGAAGAGTGGTGGGAGCTAAGTTTGGAGACGCTGGGAGAAGAAGGTACCTTGCGTGCTAATCTGTGAATGTTGGATTTTACCCTATGGAAAACTGCAAATAGTAGGGTCTTCAAGCTGGAGAGTGATTTGGACAAATTTGTCTTAAGAAGCCAGTTCTGGGGCACCTGGGTGCCTCCGTCAGTTGGGCATCTGACTCTTTATTTTGGCTCAGGTCATGATCTCAGGGTCCTGGGATTAAGCCCCATGTAGGGCTCCACACTCAGCACAGGGTCTGCTTGTTCCTCTCTTTCTGCTCCTCTCTGCTGGTGTGCTCACCTACTCTCTCTCTTTCTCAAATACATAAATAAACAAATAAATAAAATCTTTAAAAAAAACCCACAAGAAGTCAGTTCTAAAAGCGGGGTGAAGGGTAAATTGGAATGGGGAGAAGACTGGTATGGGAGAGGTCATCCTGAGGACTGTTGCAGTAAAGCAGGCAATAGATAATATGTACATCAGGATAACGGCAGTGGGTATAGACCAAAGAGCTAAATTGTAAACAGTACTTCTTTTTTTTTTTTTTTTAAAGATTTTTTTTCTTTTTAAAAGATTTTATTTATCTATCTAACAGACGGAGATCACAATCAGGCAGAGAGGCAGGAGGAGAGAGAGGAGGAAGCAGGCTCCCCACCAAGCAGAGAGCCCAATGCGGGGCCTGGTCCCAGGACCCCAAGATCACGACCCCAGCCGAAGGCGGAGGCCCCAACCCACTGAGCCACCCAGGCGCCCCTTTTTAAAGAATCTATTTATTTATTTGAGAAAGAGAGAGAGAGAGAATGGGGGAGAGGAACAGAGGGAGAAGCAGACTTCCTGCTGAGCAGGGAGCCCCACTCGGGGCTCAATGCCAGATTCCTGGGATCATGACCTGAGCTGAAGGCAGACATGTAACTAACTGAGCCACCCAGGTTCCCAAGAGTATTTCTGAAATAAAGATGATCACTTTCATTCAGAGGAGTAAGATCATGGAAGGAATGAAGGATGAGACCTCTAAGTTTCTGGCTTAGATGGCTGGTGATTCCATTAAACGAGATACACAGGACAACAAGGGCAGGACAGTTTAGGGGTTCTGCCACCGTCAGACTGAAGAGCTGGTAAGACAGCCACAACAGTATAGAGGCACTCCGTGGGGACACAAGGCTGGGGGCTATGCATCTGAACGGTTGTCCACACACTAATTAATGCCTGGTGACCTCACGATTATGGGTGAGACCACCTTAAAAGGAAGAAAGAGAATGAGGAAAAGTAGGGTCCTGCGAGCCAAGGAAACTATGGAGAAACCGTGCATAACAATATCCAGTGTGCTAATGTGTGTTTGATAAAATCCCTCGGGAGGTTTGCCCTTATTCTGCAGGGAGTGAGAGGACAAAGAGAGCTTGGGGCAGTCCAGCTTGAAAAATCCTGGGCTAAACAAATCTGAACACATTTCTTTCATTTGGGATTTTACATTTAATATATCAATCCACACTGTAAATTTCCCAAAGGGAAACATATTCATTCATTCATTTTGTAAAAATTAAACATCTTTTATGTGCTGGAATTATGGGACTAATGCAGTAACAGAGCAGACAGAATTCCTGTTCTCAAGAATTTACATTCCTCAGGAAATTCAGACATTAACTAATTAAACTAATTAATTAACTGCCATTCGGCTAAATGCTACGGAGTCGAAGTACAGCGTAGTACAAAAGCGTCTAATGGGAGGACCATGAGACACTTTTCCACTAGCACAGTCAAGGGACTAGTGTTTTGTGAACAAAATTGAGGAAATGTGTCCGTGGAAAGGTCAAGTAGGCTGAGAACTGGAGCGTATGTCCTTGGATTTAATGATAAAGGAGTCATTGATGATACTAGTGAGAGCCGTTTCATCGAGTGGGAGCTGCTGAAGCCTAGACAGATAATCTACTCTTTGGCGGTCTAAGAGAAGAAACTAGGCAGCAGTTTGCGGGGGGATGTGTGGGGAGAGGCACAAAGTCTAGGGCAAGCCGTCTTTAGTCTGGGGACTCTTACACCAACTTACAAGTTGAAAGAAAGGAATGAGAAGAACTAGACAGTTTGCAATTAAAGATAATGAATGAGGGCACTCATTCGTGGATTCACTTGCAAATTTTTTTTGTTGTATTCTCTGCCCTAGGGACTGTCCTAGGCACTTGGGGTACAACAGGGAACAAAATATTATGTGGTTCCTGCTCTCCTGAAGCTCATGTTCTAACAGGGAAGACGACCAGATCAGCCCATGAAGAAATAACACTCAGAGCTATGATAAGGATTGTGAAGAGAAAAAGGCAGCAGGGACGCCTGGATGGCTCAGTGGGTTAAAGCCTCTGCTTTCAGCTCAGGTCATGACCCAGGGTCCTGGTTTTGAGCCCCGCGTCTGACTCCAGCTTCCCTTCCTATCTCTGCCTGCCTCTCTGCCTACTAGTGATTTCTGTCAAATAAATAAATAAAATCTTTAAAAAAAGAAAAGGAAAAAGAAGAAGAAGAAGAAGAAGGCAGGTCCTGAGAGGGAGGGTGGGTGTGTGTAAGGGGACGGAGGTCTTGAAGGAATGACATGTTTTTGGAGATAGGAAGAATAAGAAGGAGCCAACTGTGTGAAGAGGTGGGGAAACAGAGAAAATAGTAGATACAAATGTCTTGAGGTGGGAACGAAGTTTAGGTGATCCAAGAACTCCTAAGGGCCGTGGTGGGTGCAGCAATTTGGGCTGAAGTAGGAGGGGTGGGTGGGATTCAGCTCACACAGGTTCTTCGGGAATGCGGAGCGCACTGTCAGCAACTCGCGAAGCTGCTGAAAGTGGGCAGTGGGGATGCTCTCACTTACATTAAAAAATATATCACTGAGGCCGTGTGGAAAACAGATTAAGGGAAGGCAAGAGGGAGTAAAGAAGGGGGCTGGGTTGGGCACTCCAACCGTCAGGAGGCCGGTGAAAGGCAGCTCTGGGGGTGAGGAGGGAGGCCTTTGGGGTCACACGGAGAAGACGGATGCAGGAAGCATTTTAGAGGAGGAACCCAGAGGCCTTGGTGATGGATTGGAAATGGGAGGTGAGGGCGCGATCTTAGACGAGGAAGTAGAGATTGAGATTATATGTCGGCCTTTGGGCAAGGTTGTTTTTGAGAAGGAGACAAAAAGGGAAGGGGCCATTGACTCCAGAGCCTAATTAATAAGCATTTACCAAGCACCTCCGAACTCCAGGCAGCGGGCTAGGTGTTGGGCATACAGAGGAGACCAAGGCACAGGTACATCCAGTTCCTGTGGAGGGCAAACCTACAATCACATTAACTCTGATATCGACTGATTGGCACAGTCATAGAAATTTGCATGGTGCAGGCACAGGCATGGAGTGCTTCACCCCTCCTGGGAGGGGAGAGATATCAGGGAGGAAGGTGAGGCTGGGTTCTGTGGATGATAAGTCTAGAGGTGGGGAAGGGAAAGTGAGGAACACCTTCTCTACGACCTCGATTTTTCTGCATGAAGAATGAGGTGACCAGTCACCATCTGGGAGCAGGTAGCAGAGGCCTCGAAGGAATACTCTGTGTTCTTGGTTGTGCTGTCCATAAGCGAGACGGGTCTGCAGCCTCCAGTGTGATGTCCGGGCTCTAGTCAAAGGACATTTTATCATCCAGAAAGATATCATCCAGGGCCTGGGTATATCCCCGCCTACCAAATCTTTTTTAAATTTAATTTAATTTATTTATTTGAGAGGGAGATTGTGTGAGGGAGAGGGCAAGTGAATCTAAAGCAGACTCTGCACTAAGCACAGAGCCTGATGTGGGGCTCGATCCTGTAATCATGAGATCATGACCTGAGCCAAAACCAAGAGTTGGACGCTTAACCGACTGAGCCACCGAGGCACCCCTCCACCCCCCCAAATCTTAATTTCCCCCAAGTTACTTATTATTACTCTGTGATTAATTCAACAGCATTTAGTAAGTATTTACTGTGTACCTGGCATAGAATAAATGAATGAATAATGAGTGAATGGACAAAAGAATAAGTGGTTGAATGAATGGACAAGAGTTACAGCTTGTCATTGACATTAGAAACAAGGTTTAACTGAAAATTTGATAACAGTTCTATGTTTAGCCGCCCTACCTTTAGCATCAGAACAGGCTAGACTGCGCACCATAAACATGAATAGCACTTGTGGTGAGTCAGGCCCTATGTTAAGCATTTCACGTATGTTTCTCCTTTACTCTTCTTACAATCACCCCAGAGGCATATACGTCATGCTGATGTTACAGATGAGAAAACAGGTTCCTGGAGGATAGATGGCTTAGGGATTCAAACCCAGGTCTAATTATTCCAAAGTCAGATCTCAACACTATATATAGTTTTCATTCTTCCCCACTTCCAAAAGACACAGTGCTTTTGCATAAACATTACTTGATCATTTGAACCTGTGCCCTTTTAATTACTGAAAATGTTAGGAATGGAGGAATCTGGAGCTCCTACTTTTGCTGGCTGGAAGAAGAACTTGCATCTACAAGGAGGGACGGTGATCTTTGATTCTAGGGCTACTGACTATGGACACCTAACCTGCTATTTCCTCCCATTGTTATTATTTCACTCTCTCCTGCAAATTAATGCACTGAAAAGTACCAGGCATGTCAATTTCAAGCAATTTTACAGAAGAACTAGTTCTGCTGTAAGATGTGATTCTTGTCTTCAATGAGCTTCCGATCTAGCACGAAGAAATAAGGCCTCGAAAAACTCAAAGAAAACTAGCCAGAGTGTGCTTGGGGATTAGGCGGGAGGACATGACATTTGGCATCATCTAGGGTAAGAAAAACAAGATTAATTGACTGAATCCTTTTTTTAACCTAACATACTATGTGTTAGATACTGTGCTAGACTCTTCACATACATGATCTCATTTTAATGCATCATCCAATCCAATTCAACAAACACTTGCGTGCTTCTACTCTATTATACAAAATGCCTTACTGGGTGTTATTGGTCAAAGAAATATGAACATGACTTTGTTCTTGTCCTCAGTGAGTTTAGAAATTAGACACATACACAACTGGCTATGATTCAGGGCTATAAATATATTGTTTTTACAACTTACTGTCCAAATCGTGATACTTTTGAGAATCAACAAGAGCACCATTAATAATTACTGAAGACAAACACGGGCATAAACCCAAACTGTTCTCAACAAATCAGGTTGTTATCACCTTAACAGTGAAAGAGCTGGAAGTGGTGGGAACACAAAGGAACAGTTGGGATGAATCAGGGAGGCCCAGGGGTAGAAAAGGATTTGAGCTGGGCTTGCTGCAAGGGAGGGTACAGACAATAAGCATGTGAGCAAAATAATTTCAGAATATTTTCTGAATAAATAAACAAAATAATTTCAGGCCTCTCTGCCTGATTGTGATCTCTGTCTGTCAAATAAATTAAAAAAAAAAAAAAAAAAAAAGCATGGTCAGGGGAAAGCATCTCAAAGGAGATAATATTAAGCGGAAACTTGAATAATAAGAAGAAATTCAAAGACAAAAGAAAAAAAATCACAAGAGTAGTCTTTTTTTTTCTTTTAAAGATTTCACTTATTTTAAAGAGAGAGAGATCACAAGTAGACAGAGAGGCAGACAGAGAGAGAAGGGGAAGCAGGCTCCCTGCTGAGCAGAGAGACCGACGCGGGGCTTGATCCCAGGACCCTGAAATCATGACCCAAGCTGAAGGCAGAGGCTTAACCCACTGAGCCACCCAGGCGCCCCTCACAAGCGTAGTCTTATCCCAGCAGTCATCTGAAGGTCAGTAGGGCCAGCCTCCTACTTATGGGGTTTGGGTTGAAGTAATAGCAGAGAAGCAGAAATGGAAATAAAACCCCAGAGCAAGAATGGATATCGCCTAGCATAATTCCTGTCTCTAGGAGGCCCTCAGTGAATGCTAGTTCCTCCCTCCTCTCCCACTCACCTTGTTAACAGGAGTGAGGGGAGATGGTTTTTGTTTGTTGTTTAGAATGGAGAAAAAGTTGGACATGAATCCAGGTTAAGGGGAAGAACCAGCCAAGAGGAAGATATTAAAATGTAAGGGAAAGGTGGTAACCAATGGAATTTTTTTTTTAAGATTTTATTTATTTATTTGATAGAGAGAGAGATAGGGAGGGAACACAAGCAGAGGGAGTGGGGGAGGGAGAAGCAGGCTTACCACCAAGCAGGGAAGCTGATTCAGGGCTCAATCCCAGGAACCTGGGATCATGACCTGAGCTGAATGCTTAACGACTGAGCCACCCAAGGGTCACTGGGATGTTTTATTTAAAAAGGGATAGATGTCAAGGCCAGATTAGCTTGAGGTTGGAAGTGTGGCACTTCATCCTCTAAGATGGGAATAATCAGAAATCTGTGCAAGGGAGGTGGAAAGTTAATGAGGCTTCCTTGGTAAGGCTTTGATTGGAAGGTGAGGTATGGATAGAAGAGATTTGGAATGCTACTGTGAGAGGAAAAATGTCCTTAAAGAACAGTGGTTCTTATCCTCAGCTGCATATTAGGATCTTTGGGGGAGCCTTAAAACAGAAAATGATGCTGGATCCCCCGCCCCAAGGATTCTGATTTAATTCCTTGGGGATGGGGCTCCGGCACCCGTGTTTTCCAAAGTGTCTGTGTTGACGCTAATGAGCACATGATTGGGAAACACCAGTGACAGGCTTGCAGAGCTGCTGAAAGGGCTCAGCTGAGGTGTGGGAACAGGAATTTGTCGTGGAGCCAATCAGCTTGGTTACACGCCTCTCTCCAGCACCAGCATTCCTGGAGCAGAAGCTGTGAAATTAGAGCGTGGCACTTGTTTATCTGAGGTTAGTAAGGCACCAAGCTGAAGAAGTAAGTGAAAATAGAGGCTGGAGAAAAAAAGAATTGAACTGGACTACCAGAGGCTCTAATCCGATAGACTAAAAATAGATTCAGACAAAATCTAATAAAATAATAATAACAATGCCAAGTAATTTTTTGAGTGCTATCTACAAACTACTAAAATAAGGGATTTATGTAAATTCTCATTTATTCTTACATAGCTCTAGGTCCTATTATCCCCATCTTATAAACAGGGAGTATGAAACCTAGAAATTCAGAAAAGTTTCCCAGGGCACCTGGCAGGCTCAGTCAGTGGAACATGCAATTCTTTTTTTTTTTTTTTCTTTTAAGATTTTATTTATTTATTTGACAGAGAGAGACAGAGCAAGAGAGGGAACACAAGCAGGGGGAGTGGGAGAGGGAGAAGCAGGCTCCACCCTCAACAGGGAGCCCGGTGTGGGGCTCATCCCAGGACACTGGGATCATGAACAGAGCCGAAGGCAGAGGCCCAGCCCTCTGAGCCACCAGGTGCCCCTGGAGCATGCAGTTCTTGATCTGAGGGTTGTGAGTTGGAGCCCGTGTTGGGTGTAGAAATTACTTAAATAAACAAACAAACAAATAAATAAATTATTTATTTTAAAATTAAATTTATTTAATTAAATGTTTATTAAAATTATTTATTAAAATAAAGAAATCATATTTACATGTATTACATATATAAAATTTATTTTTATATATTTTAATATTTATTTATTTATTTTAGAAGATTTTATTTATTTGACAGACAGAGATCACAAGTAGGCAGGAGAGGCAGGCAGAGAGAGGAGGAAGCAGGCTCCCCACTGAACAGAGAGCCTGATGCAGGGCTCAATCCCAGGAACCTAGGATCATGACCTGAGCCAAAAGCAGAAGCTTTAACCCATTGAGCCACCCAGATGCCCTAATTTATATATATTTATATATAAATAATATGGAGTTAATAAGTGGCAGAACTGGGATTTGAACCCATATCTGCCTGACTCTGGAACCTGAGCTCTGGTTAGATGGGAGCAAGGGAACGGGAAGGTTTTACATAGAGGAAAGAAAATGAGAGGTTTCTCAAGTGAAACAATGGAAGGTGAGGGGATGGGTCTCCTATCAAGACAGCAGAGCCCCAAGTGTATCAGAGAAAGAGCGGGAAATCAATTGGCTGGGCACATTGGCAGTCCCAATCTGTCAATGGAGTACAGACTCCAGGTGCAAAAAGAAACTAGGAGATATTAAAGGGTCATGTAGGGGGTGCCTGACATGATAAAGAGTAATGTTTAAACTTCATCAAGCAGATAAAGGGCTAGAAGGTCACTGGGGAGACCTCCACCCTGAAATACTCTTTTCTCCCCATGTTCCCTGTCTTGTCCTGGTAGCCACAGATGGTATTTAATCCAATCTTGGCACCCAGGACTGAAGAGACCACCCACTCTTCAGCTATAAGGTACCTTCCCAGAGCTCATACATAAGATCCCAGTCTATTTTCAAAGACCAGTAAAAGTCCGGCAAAATGACTTAATGGCAGGAAGTCAGGGTGAGACACTTGTCGTGATTGTTGCTACCCCTGCAAGAGAAGGTTATTCAGGGGCACCTGGGTGGTACAGTTGGTTGGGCATCGTGATCTCATGGTCATGGGATCGAGTCCCTGGTTGGGCTCCGTGCTCAGCAGAGAGTCTGCTTAAGGATTCTCTTCCTCCCCCCGCCACATGTGCAAGCTCTAACTCTAAAATAAATAGACAAATTTAAAAGGAGAAAGATTATTCAGAAACATAGTTTTTTTTGTTGTTGTTTTGTTTTTGTTTTTTAGATTTTATTTATTTATTTGACAGACAGAGATCACAAGTAGGCAGAGAGGCAGGCAGAGAGAGAGGAGAAAGCAGGCTCCCTGCTGAGCTCTACCCGAGGACCCTGGGATCATGACCTGAGCTGAAGGCAGAGGCTTTAACCCACTGAGCCACCCAGGCACCCCAGAAGCATAGTTTTGTTACAAGGGAAGCATAGTACACATACAAATACCATGACCATTCCACAAGTTTGCCATGGACCCCCGTCAACATTACCTGTCAGCAACAGGCCATGAACTAATTCAGAAATACCCAAGGGGACCAAGGCTCCATAGATGGAATGATGGAAGTCCTTTCTTGATCTGAGTAGACCGAACTAAATTTGTACCTAATGAGCTGGACTTCAGATTTCAGTGTCTTCCTAGCCATGCATTATTTTCAGATTGATGAGTAAGTTAAAATAATTGGTGCACCGCGATTTTAGGAGAACCGAAGAGACGATGTGAATAGCTAGGATTCTCTGGGTGATGACCAGAACAATGCTGGAACTTAATGAGATTGAAAGAAACCTGGTGAGCGGAGCTAGTTGGTGGTGGTACCCTGGGAATGGAGAGATTTTTTTTTTTTTTCTGTCAAAGGAAATATAAATTCTGCAGCTAAAGCTGGCAGTTTGGGGAAAATGTGTTTAACCCACCCACTTCCCTCTCTGTTTGTAATATTGCTTTCCTACTTTTCAACTTAAGTTTATTCTAGAAGTGGAACATTTATTCCAACAAAATGTGCCTTGAGTGGTCTCTCAGTGATTAAAGACATCTGCTTAGTATGCATTAACTTCTGTGTAGTACTTGTACCTCTCTGAGGATTGCTTTGCTAAGTCCTCAGCAGCCTGATGCTGCTTCATTTTCTTCAGGTGTATAAGTTAAAGCAGCAATTTTTACCTGCGATGGGTCCAAATAAAATAGTACTTGGCATCTTGGGCTCATTAGCCTTTCATCTTGGTTAGCAATTACCAGATGTTGCTTTGCGCATATTTGGAGAAGAACTTTATCTGTTGACCCTTCTTTTGGAAAATCAAAATATTATCCTGCAAACCATGAAAGGGAGAAATGCTGTACTATAAAGCTTAGGCAGGTGTGATATAATCATGTTACTGAGGATATAGTATGGGCAAGTCTTTTTTATTCTAAGTAATGAAGTAGTTGGAAATTTTTAAAAAACCAACTATCATGTTTCCTTAAAAAAAAAAAAACTCATAGAAAGCTAAAAGTGTGAAATCCATTTTAGCATGTTGAAAACATTTGGGGTTTTTAAGATAGTATCACAGATGTATATATTCCAGGTTGAAATTACTTGGAATTCTAGATTCTAAATATTTTAAGTTGAAGTTTAAATGAAATCAAGTATAAATTAACCTCTGATTTTTTTTCCCCCTTCTAGTTATTTTTAGGTAAGTAAATGAGGACAGGACATGAGACTGGCAAATAATATTTGCTGGGGGGACCCATTATTGTGATCAAATTCCAAGTAGTATTTTCTAGTTGCAGCACATGACTTTAAAAAAAAAAAAAGAATTCTGTTGTATTTTAAACAAGCTGAAAACCTCAATTCTATATATGACTCTTTTAAAAAATATCTTTCCTGCAGACCAGTTCTCTAGGAGCCAGCCAACAAGGCAGACCTAACACTTTAGCTAACAGCTTTATAGTTCAAAACCCAATAAGTAGGGTACCAGGGAAAAGCCAGTGACTAAAAACAAAGTAGAAATGACCAATATATCTTGGGAATCACTTTACTACAATTAATAGGTGACCTCACTGGGGACAACACGCCCTCCAAAAGCCATAGTTACCGCACATCACCCAAACTATTATATCCAATATTAACTAAAAAACCAGAGGATCAGAATTGTGATTTTTTTTTTTTTTAGAGAGGGGTATGGAGCAAGTGGGGTTGGGGGGAAAGTGGGGGATAAAAGATTGGGCAGAGGCAGAGGGAGAATCCTAAGCAGGCTCCACACCCAGCACAGAGCCCAGCGCAAGGCTCCATCTCACAACCCTGAGATCATGACCTAAGTCAAACTCAAGAGTCTGAGCCTTTGCGTGATATTTTTAAATATAACTCATAAATACAAAGATACTGTGTACATTAGCAAATAATTCATCTGTATTCTTTTTTTTTAATTTTTTAAAATTTTATTTATTTTTTTGACAGAGAGAGACACAGCGAGAGAGGGAACAGAAGCAGGGGGAGTGGGAGAGGGAGAAGCAGGCTTCCCGCTGAGCAGGGAGCCCGATGCGGGGCCCGATCCCAGGACCCTGGAATCATGACCTGAGCCAAAGGCAGACACTTAATGACTGAGCCACCCAGGCGCCCCTTCATCTGTATTCTTTTTTTTTTTTTAAAGATTTTATTTATTTATTTATTTATTTGACAGAGAGAAATTACAAGTACACTGAGAGGCAGGCAGAGAGAGAGAGAGAAGGAAGCAGGCTCCCTGCTGAGCAGAAAGCCCAATGCGGGGCTTGATCCCAGGACCCTGGCATCATCACCTGAGCCGAAGGCAGCGGCTTAACCCACTGAGCCACCCAGGCGCCCCCTTCATCTGTATTCTTAAAGTGTCCCATTTTCTATGATTCTCATTAATCTGTTTGAACTAAGAAGAAAAAAACTTGTATTGAGATACTGGGATTGGACCTACCAACCACTGAAATTGAACCCAGAAGAAAGACCCCATGATTCATAGTTTAATTCTGCACCATCTGTGCTTCTCACCACAAAACTGCAAAGGGCTAAGTTTTAAGGATATCTAAGTGTTTTGCAAAAACATGCAGGATCATTAAAGGTTTTAACCCTGGCAGATTTCTTGGTGAGAACGGGTTCGTCTATTTCATATTTCCTCCTCAGTCTTGTTTTTGGTCATGACCTCAGCCAGGCCCCTTTTGAAGGCATTCACTTACTTGGGAACGCAATCCTTTCCTCTGCCTAGTCTCGTTTTTTTGAGTGGCCTAGGCAAAGAAATGCACCACCAGGCAGTGGCCCATTTTAAATCCTTAGGCTCCTCTCCCTCCCATTTACTTTCTACCCTCCTGCTACTTGGAAAGACAGGCCTTTCCTGTTTTATTAACAACTTAGCCATCCTCTCTCTAGAATGGGCACAAGGTGCACATTCCCTCACATGAATGGTGGTATAAAAAAAAATTGGGAGGGGGCACCTGGGTGGCTCAGTCCTTAAGATCTGCCTTCGGCTCAGGGCATGAACCCTGATTGCCAGGATCAAGCCCTTCATCGTGCTCCCTGCTCAGCAGGAATCCTGCTTCTCCCTCTCCCACTTCCCCTGCTTGTGTTCCCTCTCTCACTCACTCTCTCTCCAATAAATAAAATCTTAAAAAACAAACAAACAAAAAATATCTGGGAGATGACATACTACAAATTTAGAATTTAAAAAATTGTAAGGGGAACCTTCTTCATAACCTCAAGAACAGGCTGTTCACACTTCTCAACCATCTTTGCATTGGCTGTGTGGAAATAAAGACGACCAGAGGAGAACAGGCGATTTATTCAGAGCTTGCTAAGCCTGGGAGGCGGCCACCTTCATTTAGTTTGGTGGAGACTCAGAGGCAGGCAGTGAAAACAGCGAAGTCTCGAGGCGCGCTCTGATTGGAGGTCGTTGGCATGAGGAAGCAGGAGGCAGGCGAACTAGAAGCGGGGCGTGTGATGTGATTGGTTTGGGGAACATATTTGGCTTTCTCTGATTGGCCCCGAGTTGGAAGCAGGGGCAAAAATTGGGGAAGCGTAGTCAAAGACCAGAGTACTGCTCCTTGTGGGCCGATCCCGGGTTACTCGGGGCCGCTTGCTGCAGGGACTGGGGTCGGAGGTGTGTTCTCACACAGGGTCTGGCCATTGTCCTATCCAGTCTGTCTCAGCTGGGTGAGACCCAGGTTTTTCTTTTCCCTCGGCCCGTTCAGCTTCCTAGCTTCAGTTTTTTCGTTTAGCTTGGAACCAAACAGTGCTCCCGATATTTCTGTTACGTGAAGACATTAGGACATGACAAGTACTTAGGGAACAGATACAGATACACATCAGTAGCTTTCTAGTGAGGGCCAGGCAGGCGGGAGAACGAATCGCCCTCGGCCGCCTTCTGGTTCCTATTTCCAGGAGAAGTGACTCCTCAGCGGCTTTCCCTTCCTATCCAGGAGGCTGGCCCTCTCGGGCCGAGAAGGTCGCAGCCCCGGGCCCCCGCCCGTGCCGTCGCCCCCCTTCCGGCCCCCACTCCCGGGCGCGCGCCGACGCCTCCGGGCCACTAGTTCCGCGCGTTCCTGAACGGAAGCGCGTCCGGAGGGGCTCAGCTGCCCCCTGCCCCCGGTCCTGCAGCAGCCTCCGCCGCCCGCGGGGGACTTTAGGTCAGCTCTCCCGTCCCCGAGCTGCGACTCGGACGTCTCGTTCTCGGAACGCGTCCTTGCTCGGGAACAGCAGCTCATCCTCTGGTCACAACCCCTGCTTTCCACCTGGCGGGGAGCGAAGGCAGGGCACACTCTTTCCGGCCATCATTCCCCACTCATTTCTCCTCAGCTATGAAAAAGCTAGCTCTCCTTCCCATTCAGAAAGGAACCCGACTTCCCCTTCGAGTCTCAGTCTCTCGGGTCCCCAGTCGGTGTGAGAGCACGGCCATCCATCTTCTCCTCAGGGAGGCTCCCCGGCCCGCATTCCTCCCGTCGCGAAGCCGGGGAGGCCGTGACGCCGCGACAAGCGCGGCGGCAGCGGCGGCAGCTGAGCTCTCGCCATTTTGCGTGGAGGAGGAGCCGCGGCCGCCGCCATGCGGACAGGCAGGGGGAGGGGGAGATGAGGGGGAGGGGCGGCGGGCGAGCGGGGGAGGGGCAGAGCAACCGAGTTAGCTCAGCCCGGGCGGCGACTCCGGCGGCGCCATGAGAGCGAGCAGCGGCGGAGGTAGGGCTGGGCGGCCGGGAGAGCCGGCGGGCGCGGGCACGGGCAGCCCTGCGGAGCAGCCCCCGGGGCGGGGCGGGGGCGGGGGCGGGAGGAGGAGGCAGAGGCGAGGGGCCGGGTGGGGGCGGGCGGAGGTTTCCGAGGAGGAAGGAGCCGCCGCCATTTTGGGAGCTTCGAGTCAACAATAAAGGACCGAGGGTGCCGAGCGGGAGTGGCCTCGGTGGTAGGACTCGGGCCCGAGCCTCGGGGAGTGGGGTGAGGTGGTGAGGTCGAGGTCAGCGGTGCGGCCGGGGCCGCGGGAAGCCCCTCGGCCGGCGGGGGAGAGGGCTCTCTGAGGCGGAGGCCTGGGGCCTGGCCCGGCCCGGGGGAGGAAGGCGGACGGCTGGCGGCAGCCCTGTGGGGTGGGGGCGCCTGAGAAGAGTCGAATATGGGAATGTCGTGCGCGGCGGGGTCCAGAGAAGGAGCGGGTGAAGTACTCAGAGGAGCTTTGTGGAAGACGAAGGGATGTGGGAGCACAGAGGCGGCAAGGACTTAGGGGGATGTTGGAGGTTATAGGGTACGAGGCGGCCCTATAGGGGGCGGCAGGGATATGCAGTGTCGGAGGGCTGATTTCGGAAGAGGACCCGCTGTTGCTTGCTTGGAATAAGGCCTCGTAGGTCGGTAACAGGAGGGTGCTTTTGGAGCCCCCGAGTCGTGAGGGAAAAGGAGGGGCTTTCTCACTTAAGGGTTTCTCTTTGGGGCCTTACTGGGGGAGTCCCTATTGTTTCCTACCCGCGGAGTTGGTTCCCTGCTCTTGTGGCGCAGCTGCGATTATAGGGCCCCAGCCCTTTTGTGTTTATGGTCACAGAGGGCTGGTTAGAAGTGTTGGTTTGGGGCGGCGTTTTGGGGAGCAAGAAATTATTGCCCCACAATTACGGGGCTCAAATCTTTGGCTTGTTTCTTTCCCTCATCGCTCAGTCCCTTTTCTCTACCACAGTCCCCTTTTCCCTTCAGTCCCTCCAACTTGCAGACCGAGCTTAGAGAAACTGCGCTGCATTTGCAAACAAAAGCTCTTGTCTGAGATGACGATAGTGTTTTGGGTGTGAAACTGTCAGTTGCTAACTACAATCTGGGAAGTGCTGTAATTAACTCCGCGAGGGGCTCCTCCCAACTAGTCTACGTTTCGTTCGTATTTTTGAAAATGTAGAATGTAACTTGCAAGTCTAAATTGGGAAGGGGTAGGAGGAATATTTCCTTCTCTGAGACAGAAAGCTGCAGTGCAGGTTTCGGTTCAAGTAAGAAGGGAGTAATAGTCACATTTTGGATCCAGGGAGATAAATGGTCTTATGTTAAGAGCTCAGGGACAATAATGATATCTTTTAATCAATCTTTAGAGGTTGCCCTCTTCATCCTCTTAGTGCTTGGCGAACAAGTCTTGTGTAAACTCCGTGGTATTGTTGATCATAATATAAATCTGTCGATACAGGAAACCCATTTACCACCTTGAACTGAAATTAGGTGGCTGGTAACCACGGTCTGCTTAAGGCATCAGATTCTAAGAGACTTAGAAATATACAGCTTTGTGTATACGATAACCAGGATTTGCTTCTGAGCAACTTTATTTTCAGTTTTTAAAAAAGACATAACCAGTTGTCTTTTAGAAAAGATGTATTACTTTGGAATGCTTGGTATTTGGCCAAAAAAAAGAAAAAATCAATAATTAATACGCTTTTTTTTTTTTTTTTTTTTGTAAAAATTTATAAAGGAGTTTAAAAAAGAACAAACCCAACAGAGGAATAGTAGTCCTTATTTTCTGGCCTTTGTAAATTGTTTTTCTTTACTACATTTCAAAATAATTCGATTTGGGGACTAATTAAAAATGGCGGACTTTAGCCAGTTCTTTTTTAAAACAACTGTTTATTAGTACTCTGGGTTTCTTGGAAAGTTTGGTTAAAGTTACTAGTGTGTTTTAGTCTTTCACAGATTTTTTTTTTTAAACACAGGCAGTTTCCTTTGTGTGTTTTTGTAGATATTTTTAATAACAACAGATATTTTATGTTAGGATACACTTTTTGAAAAGTGTTATTGAAATGTATGTAGCTAGTAGTTTTTTAGTATTCAGATTTTATTAAGGTAGCTAAAGATTTTTTTGGCTGTTTCTCAAGTGAAGGATTTTGACATGTAGACATGTCTTTATCTCTTGACTTCTTCAGTTACTGTTTTAAGGGGCAAAATTTAAGAGAAAAAATAATTCATTTTTGTGAATTTGAACCTCTATGGTTAAAATTCATAAAGGCACAAGTTATTTTTTTCCTGAAAGCATAGTCATAGTGCACTTAATTTCAAGAGTTTGCAGTTGCTGTCAGAAATAGGGAAAAAAAAAAAAGAATTGTCTTGCCTTGTTAGAAGATACGTAGATTTACATTAATAAAATAGTGTGATACTTCATTCAGTTGTAACACAATTAAGTATAATGAATCATTGACTTTTATTCATCAGGAAGGAAACTGAAGGAAGAGATTGCCATTTGACAGCTAATGCTAATTTAATCACAATATCTTTCTACCTAATCTTCTCTGGGTTACTTTGAACTGACAATTTTAAATGTTTGAGATTGGTCTCAGTTGGCTTGGTGGGTTTTTTTTGGGTGGTTTTTTTTTTGTTGTTTTGATTTTTTGTTTTTTGAGGCAGTCCATCTTTTGTGTCTCTTCCTAGCCTGACTAGTGTTTTGGTCTAAGTACATCTGTATTCTTATTTAATAGAATAATTTCCTCTAAAGGGGTTCTTTTAAAAAGGGAAAGTTTTTTCTAACTTTCCTATGTTTGCTAATTAAACTTTCTCTTTGTTTCAGATTGAAGTGAGTGAATTCAGATCTATAACTCAACCTTGTTAGAGGGCTTTTTAAAAAATAAAAAGTTGATTCGGTGCATGAGAGCAAGTTACTGCTGCTTACCGTTCAGAGACTTACAGGTGCTTGCCTGCATTGCAATAAAGGACTCATATATTGAGCAAGACTTATATTTATCTCTTCATTTTGGAGAGCCTAATAAACTGTTATTACAGTTTCTCTACTGACTTTCAAAAGTTTTGAAGTTTGAAAGAGACATCTTTACAATTAATACAGCATGAGCACGGCCAGAACAGAGAACCCTGTTATAATGGGTCTGTCCAGTCAAAATGGTCAGCTGAGGGGCCCTGTGAAGCCCAGTGGTGGCCCCGGAGGAGGGGGCACACAGACACAGCAACAGATGAACCAGCTGAAAAATACCAACACAATCAATAATGGCACTCAGCAGCAAGCACAGAGTATGACCACCACTATTAAGTAAGTGTTAGAATGAATAATAAACAAACTTAGAGGAGACCAAGGGGATGTCTTTTTGCTACTTTGTTGTTGACTACTTTAAACCTTATTTTAACCATTTTGTTTGCAAGGAAAAGACAGATGACTGTTTTATGGCGGTTGGGTATTTGCAATTGAATAATGTATTTTTGTCATAATTCAGGTTCATTAACAAAATATAGATAACAGATGATAATATATTCATTTTGTATACATTACTGTTTGAAACATTTCTGGCATTCATAATGAGCTCAGATTCATCCTGTTTTTTGCCAGTATGGCTTTTTCCCTAGTGTTTTACTGTACCTTACCCTAATTCAAATAGCAGTTAAAGCCAGTTTCAAGTTTTAAGGGTTTTTTAACTTATTTTAATTAAAGATTTTATTTATTTATTTGACAGAGAGAGATCATAAGTAGGCAGAGAGGCAGGCGGGGGGGGGGGGGAGCCTGATGTGGGACTCCATCCCAGGACCCCGAGATCATCTCCTGAGCCGAAGGCTGAGGCTTAACCCACTGAGCCACCCAGGCGCCCCTCAAGTTTTAAGTTTAAAGACTGTCCCAGACATACTCACTGACAGAAAATTTATCCATAACTTTTTATTTTTTTTAAGGTTATGGAACTTTGGTTTTTTACTTGAAAAAAAATAAGCTTTCTCCTTTTATACACAAGATTACAAGCCATTATATATTCCTAGGGTTTTCAAGATTTTGAACTCTTGGAAATTCATGCAACTGAATAGTTCCAGGCCCCTTTGTTGACTCTAAAAACTTTGTTGCCTCATCTTGCTACAGAATATTTTTTCTTTTAAATGTGCTGTCCTTCATCTAAGTGTACACTTTATTTTTTTTTTAAGATTTTATTTATTTGACAGAAATCGCAAGTGGGCAGGCAGAGAGAGGGGGGGGAAGCAGGCTCCCCGCTGAGCAGAGCCCAATACGGGGTGACACAAGGCTCCATCCCAGGACCCTGGAATCATGACCCCAGCCAAAGGCAGAGGCCCAACCTACTGAGCACCCAGGCGCCCCTAAGTGTACACTTTAAGTTACTACTATCACTCTAAGATTCAGTTAATAGAAAATTAACATTGAAGACTTGACCAGGGGCACCTGGGTGGCTCAGTGGGTTAAAGCCTCTGCCTTCAGCTCTGGTCATGATCCCAGGGTCCTGGAATCGAGCCCCGGATCAGGCTCTCTGCTCATCCAGGAGCCTGCTTCCCGCCCCGCCTGCTTCTCCACCTACTTGGTAATCTCTGTCAAATAAATAAATAAAATCTTAAAAAAAAAAAAAGACTCTTGACCCCATTTCACATTTGACTTTTAATATCTAGCCATAGAGATGGATCTGTTCTCTTGAAATCTTCATATGATGTTGAAACTGGGTCACTGAACTAATGTGTGTTATATTACAACCTAGGTCCTTTCCGTGCCTAAAAAGCACTTCTAAAGAGAAGTAGCACTTACAAGCTACCAGAGTATCATATAGATGGTTACTTGAATGTGGTTTGCTAGTGACTTCTAAGAGTTAATTTCCATTGGAATTGGTTTGGTCATTGGAAGAATTAGTATTAATGCATATTCTGTTATTGCATTTTCTATTTTTAAGCTTTAATTAGTATAGAAATCAAGAATATTCTCTAAATTGTAGTTTGTCTTTTCAATATATGAAAAAGATTTAGGCTATTTAAACATAAAGCTGTGTTATTTCATTATTTTCTACTTAAATTCTGATTTCAGACAACAGATTTTGCATTTTATTTTTGGTCTGCCTGGGATTAATGGTGGTTTTTATTGTTGTTGTTTTTTTTTGTTTTTAACTAACATATAATGTATTATTTGCTTCAGGGGTACAGGTCTGTAAATCATCAGCCTTAAACAATTCACAGCACTCACCACAGCACATACCCTCCCCACCATCCATAACCCAGCCACGCTATCTTAAGATAAGAGTCTCTTATGGTTTGTCTCAATGGGTTCTTTTTCATTCTGTGGGTTCTTTCAATCTGTTTGTCATAAATAAATAAATAATATTTATTTGTTTATTTAAATCTGTTTGTCATCTCTAGGATCTAGAATGCTCTAGATCCATCACTGTCTTCAGAATTCATTCTAATACTTAGTCTCTGTCACTTACTCATTTTAAATAGTTTGGGTCCTCTAACTCCTAAGATTATAAATTCCTTGTGATAAGATTTTCCATTGTATTTCTGCATTTTTATTCACTTTATATTGAATTTGACAATGGCAGGCTGGCATACTAGGATGTAAAGCTGACATTTTTGCTCAGAGACTTTGGTGTGTTAATTATAGGCAGAGTTGAAAGGCTTTGGTACCCTTGAAATTGGGAGCAAATAGTTAACTGTGTTAGAGTACTTTAAATTATGTGGGACCTACCTTTAAGTAAAATAAGTCCTCATCTTTCTAAATCAAGACTCTCGAGAGGTTTTGGAGGCTCTGATTATGTAAGCGTTGCTATAATGAAATCGTAAAAACTTTTATTTAAAGATGACACATTTGAAAGCATTATCTGCTTTATTGACCATTTTTTCCCCCATGAGGTGCTTCAGTATTACTTGAGGTTTTTACTTGACCAAAAAGAGAATTTTACTCTTGTTTTCTTGGTTTCAAGCATTCTCAGTTTCAAAAAAAAAGATTGAGAGATAGTCACTAACAGCTAATACTGAGGGGTTTTTTTGGTTAAGATTATATTTGTTGGGGGGCATAGAGCCAGATACAGGTCTCAATCTGACCGTGACCTAAGGCCAAGCTTGACCAACTGAGCCACTCAGGCACCCCCTGAGTTCTTATTTTGCCAGGAACTATGCTGAGTGTTTTATGTAAATTACTCGATATAATTCTCAACCCCCTTTATATATGAGAAAATTGGAGGCTTAGAAAAATAACTGCTGCAAAGTCACAAAAATACTGAGTAGTAGAGTCAGAGCTTGGCCTCAATCTGAAACTTTGGAGCCCTTGGTTTTAATTAGTCACCAAAAGTTAGAAACTCAGATGCTTTACAGGAGACTGTGCTACATGAAAAGGTACTTGCTTTATCTGAAGGAGTCTCCTGCTTGATTTAAGCCCCCAGTTATTGACCTCTGTCAAATTGTTGACATGTAGAAGTTTGGAACTGGTGTTGCTAAAGCTTCCTTTTTTTTTTTTTTTTTTAAGAAAAGCCTGAATCTGGACGTTATATGAAATCTCCTAATTTTTAAATGTTGGCAACTAATTTAAATTAAAACACACTACTTATATCAAATAAACATGGTGGTTACCAAGATTGGACAACAGTTGCACTACATATTACACTGCTTCTTTTAAAAGGATGGATGCCTTATTCCCTTCTATTCTTGATTTTTTTTTATCCTCTCTAGATTGTTCTTTTGTAAGAAGAGTAGTTTTCCTAATGCTGTTTATTTCTGTTAACTATATTTCAAAGTAAATGGCAGTATATTAAACTTACTGTGCTTTTTAGAACTTAATTATAATTAATTATGGTGAATCATCTTTGTATTATTAGAATAGCAATACTATGAATTCTCATGCCTCAATTTTATTATATTCTCCATAGACCTGGTGATGACTGGAAAAAGACTTTAAAACTCCCTCCAAAGGATCTAAGAATCAAAACTTCGGTAAGTTGATTGTAAAATTCAAGTGGAAAAATGGTGTGGAAACTCTAAAAGTGAAGTTGTTAATTATAACAATAGGCACTGTGTGTTTACACTTAGTTTGTAGTGGTTGAAATTGTATGGATCATATATCATGAATTGCCAAAAATTTTCGCCTTTTGGAGGAATCACATTAATATAATAATGTGTATCTGTATATTCAATACTGTATTTATACATCTGTATATTTTATCTAATTTATGGAGTATTTTCATGGTTTGCAAGACATTTTCTCAAAATTCTCTTATGCCCCTAGAAGTACAGTAAGATTCAGGTTAGGTATTATCCTTATTTTGTGGATGAGGACAACAAAGTTGAGAGATTCGTTCTCTTAGCCCAGTGTTCCCAACTGGGGGTGATTTTTGTCCCTTAGTGGTGATTTAGCAGTAGCTTGAGACATTTGATTATCAATGGCTTGTTTGGTTTTTTTAATAAAGATTTTATTTATTTATTTGACAGAGAGATCACAAGTAGGCGGGGTAGCGGGGAGCAGGCTCCCTGCTGAGCAGAGAGCCCCATGCAGGGCTGGAGCCCAGGACCCTGAGGTCATGACCTGAGCTGAAGGCAGAGGCTTTACCCACCGGAACTACCCAGGCGCCCCAGTTATCACAGCTTTTTAAACTCCACTTACGAGGATGCTGCAGGATGGCGCCTTATGAAAGAGAATTTTCTGGCCCAGTGTCAATAATGCTAAGTTTGAGAAATCTTTATTTAGAATAGGATATTTGCAGACAGTGAGTGGTGGAGCAGAGTTTGACTTCACCTCTTGCTATTTGTAATTGAAAGCGTGATACTTAAATAGAAATAATAGTACTCAACCAGTCCTCAGAAGAATATGACCACAGGGTGGCCTTTTCCCCAACAATTTTTAAGTGGCCTGTGTGTGTTAAAGAGTGGTTATTCCTTAGGAATACTTGAAATATAGATCAAGACAACTCATTTGCATATGTTTATATTTTAAATGGGGTAGAGGAAGAATAAGTCTCTCAAACAAACTTTCTTTAGTAACCGCCAAAGGAACACAGTTGCACTTCATTTTGTTGTTTTGTTTATTTGACTAGGATGTGACCTCCACAAAAGGAAATGAGTTTGAAGATTACTGTTTGAAACGGGAGTTATTGATGGGAATTTTTGAAATGGGCTGGGAAAAGCCATCTCCTATTCAGGTACGTTCTCCCGTTTCATCCACTTGTGATGTAATGTTTTAAGTCAAGCATTCCATACTTTTTGATCTGTGTGAATGGTAAAATTAGTATTTTTCTCGTGTATACATGTGCACCTACACACTTTTTCTGAACCTTTTAAAGAAAAGTCAGAAAATCATGGCCTTTACCTTTAAACATTTCAGTGTGCATTTCTTAAGAAATGGGATTTTTTTCTTTTTTGAGTAAGCTCTATGCCCAACATGGAGCTTGAACTCAAGACCCTGGGAGCAAGAGTTACATGCTGTACCAACTGAGCCAGCGAGGTGCCCCTGGGGATATTTTCTTGTGTAACCATAGTACAAGTGTAAACATAGTACAGTGTTAAATTTTGTCAATTTAACTTTAATACAGTATTACTATCTTATCTGTTATTTGTATTCTAATTTTTAAATGACCCCAGAATGTCCCTTATAGCATTTTTTTTTTCTTTTCTGTACAGAATACCTCCTAAGATCAGGTATTGCATTAGTTAGTTATATCTCTAACCTCTTTTAGTTGTCAGCATTTCCCTAGTCTTTTTTTGATCTTTTATGACATTGACATTAAAAAATACAGCCCTTTTTTCCTAATAGAATATTCCTCATTTTGGGTTTGTGCTCTGTCTCCACGTGATTAGCCTCAAGTTACTCATTCTTAGTCAAACTACTGCAGAAGTTATGTTATGGCTTTTCAGGCTACCACATTTGAATGTATTCACAGTGTCCATATAGTTTTCATTGATGAATTTAATTTTCATTATTGTCTCAAGGTGGTGTCTGATTTTCCTACTGTATAATTAATTGCTTTCCCCATCCTTCCCTTGAAACTAATGAGTAGTCTGTGGGAACTTTAAGACCATGCTGATATCTTACTCTTCCACCAAAATTTCTTCCTAGTCTTCGCATCCATTGTTGATGATTTGATCTTTACTCTGCTAGATTATGATGAGTTAACCAGTGCTAGCTAGCACTCCTTCCACATTTGGCCTTGTAAAGAAGAGCCTTCCCTGGGGTACCTGGGTAACTTATTTGGTTAAGCAACTGCCTTCGGCTCAGGTCATGATCCTGGATTCCTGGGATAGAGTCCCACATCGGGCTCCCTTCTCCCACTAATCCTCCCCTTTTGTGCTCTCTCTCAAACAAACAAAATCTTTTAAAAAAAAAAAAGAGCCTTCCCTATCTCTTCATGTATTTGTATATTATCAGTGTGGACTTAAAAATCCCCCCGCCCCCCCGCCAAGTGGTATTTTTGTGGTCAAATTGTCTCTTTTTTGGCCATTGTGAGCTCCATGAAGCTGGTCCCTGTGTATTTATAATGTATGCACACTTGTTTTTTTCCTGATAGACTGGTTTTTTTAGAGCAATATTAAGTTCACAGCAGTTGAGCAGAAAATAGAGATTTCCCTTAAACTGGGTCCCCACTCATACATAACCTCTATTAACATCCTTCGCAAGAATGATGCATCTTTTACAACTAGAGGAACCTCAGTTAACATTATCCAAACTTCATAATATATATTAGGGTCCACTCTTGGTGTTGTACATTCTGTGGGTTTGAACAAACGTGTGATGACATGTACTCATCATTGATATCAGGCAGAGTAGTTTTACTGCCCTAAAAATCCTCTGTGCTCTGCCTGTTCACTCCTCACCTCCCTTACCCCTTTATTTTTCTTGAGTACTTCTTTTTTGGCATATCATGATGCTGAGCCTGTCTGTACCTGTCTTGTCCCAGCCTTGGAATCAGCCATTTCTCCAAGGAGCCCTGCTTAGTGGGGTAGTAGTATTAGAGACTTAAATCTGAGTACATTCTTTGCTCTTTGGCCCTTTCAGTGACTAGAACAAGGAAATACCTGTGTGTGTGTGGGCACGTACATGTAGACATAAACATGCATGTTAAAACTGTTAAACCCAACCTGTAATAAGGACAGACCCGATGACATCGTTGAGTACTTTTTCATTGAGCAAACCTGTACCGAGTGACCTAGACTGCAGATGTTTTTATGAACAAGACAGGATTTCTGTCCTCACAGTCATGGGGTTAAAATAGCTAATCATACAGATAATTTCAGTGTGATATGATGAGCCCCTTTCTTGTTGAAATTGTGTATATATGTAGCCATTAGAGGAAGACAGAATAACCTAGAGGTGATCCATATTCCAAGCAGAGAATAACTGGGATAATGGTTGTTTAGGGGTTTTTATCTTTGTGTGCCTTTGTGGACAAACTAAAGTTTATTATGGCTGAGAAAGTGTCAAGATTATATACATCACCAGATAGGCAGTTTGAGTGCAAATATTAAAAATATTTTGGAAATTTATTTTTTTGTTATGTAGTTCATGTTAATCCATTTTATTTACAGGGGTGAAAAGTTTTATGAGAGTCTTCTACTGTAGGGACTAGATCATTCAATTTTGTATCTCTAGTACTTAGCGAAGTAGATGGCAGGAAATCGGCCTTCAGATGTTCAGTGGTGGTTAGAATGCTTTGAAATCATGGTTGACATGTCTGCAGGTTAACTTTGTCTATAGAACTATTGAAGAACTAGTCTGGGCAGACTGCCCAGGTCCAGTCCCAACTCCAGTCCTTTATAAGTTGATTATTTTGAGTTATCTCTCTAAGCCTTAGTTTCCTGGCCTGTAAAGTTGTTAGGATATTATTTATCATAGAGGAGTTGTGAAGATTAAATGAGGTAGTACATTTTAGTATGCTTTGTATAGTGCCTTGTAGATGATAAATGCTCTGTAATTGTTTTAGGTTACTATTCCATAGAGTAGTTTTATCAAAAAAGGAGATAGGGAGGCAGGAAGGAATAAATGCCCCTGCCTTCCTTAAAAAAAGGATTGGTTCATTCATAGCAAACTTAATTCATTCTTTTTTTAAAGATTTTATTTATGGGGTAGGGGACAGTGGGAGAAAGAGAAACCCAAGCAGACTCTGCACTGAGCACAGAGCCCCATGTGGGGCTCGATTCCACGACACCAAGATCACGACCCAAGTCAGACACAAAATCAACTGTGTCATCCAGCTGACTTCATTCTTTTTTTTTTTTTTTTTTTTTAAGGTTTTATTTATTTATTTGACAGACAGAGATCACAAGTAGGCAGAGAGAGAGAGAGGAGGAAGCAGGCTCCCGCTGAGCAGAGAGCCCGGTGCGTGGCTCGATCCCAGAACCCTGGGATCATGACCGAAGCTGAAGGCAGAGGCTTTAACCTGCAGAGCCACCCAGGCGCCCCAAGCTGACTTCATTCTTTTTTTTTTTTTTTTTTTTTTTTTAAAGATTTTATTTATTTATTTGACAGAGAGAAATCACAAGTAGTCGGAGAGGCAGGCAGAGAGAGAGAGAGAGGGTAGCAGGCTCCCTGCTGAGCAGAGAGCCCGATGCGGGACTCGATCCCAGGACCCCGAGACCATGACCTGAGCCGAAGGCAGCGGCTTAACCCACTGAGCCACCCAGGCGCCCCAAGCTGACTTCATTCTTAATGGACCTTTGCTGACTCCTGTTTTCCACCTTTGTATTAAAATTTAAAATTGGCTTTGTTATTTGCACTTTCAGTATTAGTATAATATATGGGCAGTTATCTTTCCAGTCACTTAACCAAACTCACATTTAGCTTTTTTGGTGAAGTAGAAATAATAATCTCCCTCACATGGTTTTTGTGAGGATTAAATGTAACTAAAACAATGTTGTGAAATAGCAAAGCAGTGTACAAGTACAAAGTATTTTTTTTTTTAAGATTTTATTTATTTATTTGACAGAGAGAGTTCACAATAGACAGAGAGGCAGGCAGAGAGAGAGGGAAACAGGCTCCCTGCTGAGCAGAGATTCCCGATGCAGGACTCGATCCCAGGATCCTGAGATCATGACCTGAGCCGAAGGCAGCAGCTTAACCCACTGAGCCACTCAGGCGCCCACAAAGTATTATTTTAGATATCTAAGACCACCATTCATATTGTCTTTTTCTCACTATTATTTTGCCTAAAAATCTATGGAAAACACAAGATGTTCCTTAGAACTATTCAGTGTAATAAACCATAAATGTTAGGATTTTAGAACCCCTGTAGTGAAATCTAACCTCATGACTGGCTGCCCTCTATTTATTCTCTTCTTATATGCGGTCTCTCCTTGCCTTCCGGTTGTTTTTAAGGTGTTCTTTTCCATAGTACTTAGTTTACAGTTTTACACAGGCATTTTTCCCCCCAAATATTGAAGAAGCCTTCTTGATCAGATGGTGGGTGTCCTCTGTATTTGAATTTTCTTTGAGGTGAAATTTTATTGATTATAAGATTATTGGACAATGAAGCACTTAATTATATTCTCCATAAAGAATATTTTACACTGGGGCGCCTGGGTGGCTCAGTGGGTTAAGCCGCTGCCTTCGGCTCAGGTCATGATCTCAGGGTCCTGGGATCAAGTCCCGCGTCAGGCTCTCTGCTCGGCAGGGAGCCTGCTTCTTCCTCTTTCTCTCTGCCTGCCTCTCTGCCTATTTGTGATCTCTCTCTGTCAAATAAATAAATAATAAAAATCTTAAAAAAAAATTTAAAAAAAAAAGAATATTTTACACTGATAGGCTGGAACCAGACATACTACAGCTTGCCCCCACACATCTTTCTTTGGTGTAGCCATCTGTGACTCTAGTTCTAGTTCTGAATGCTGTGCCCCATAGCTAGCATAAATCTGCCACTGTAAAGCATAGCTTTATAGGAGCACAGACTTCTTTGGAAGGTGTAAGAACCTACTGTTTTATTCTGCTTAACATTATGAAACCTTACAGAGTTGACCTTTGAACAATAAGGGTTTGAATTGCGTGGTTCCACTTATACACAGATTTTTTATGGTACTATAAATGTGTCTTCCTTACGATTTTCTTAATATTTTTTTTCTCTAACTTTATTTATACCTAACATACAAAATGTGTGACTATTTACGTTAATCAGTGAGGCTTCCAGTCAGCAGTAGGCTATTAGTTAAGTTTTTTTTTTTTTTTTTTAAAGATTTTATTTATTTATCAGAGAGAGAGAAGGGGAGAGAGCGAGCACAGGCAGACAGAATGGCAGGCAGAGGCAGAGGGAGAAGCAGGCTCCCCGCTGAGCAAGGAGCCCGATGTGGGACTCGATCCCAGGACGCTGGGATCATGACCTGAGCCGAAGGCAGGTGCTTAACCAACTGAGCCACCCAGGCGTCCCTAGTTAAGTTTTAGAGTAGTCAAAAGTTGCATGTGGATTCTTAATTGTGTGGGATGTCAGTACCCGTAACCCCCACATTCAGGGGTCAGCTGTATTAACTTTGAGATGATTGAAAATGGTAACTCTGACTGCTTCCAGACCCTAGGCAGACCTTTTGAAGACTTTTTCGGTAAGATAATGATGAAATGGCAGTTAGTCCACTATTGAGGGAAACATGGGAGTTCCTTATTGTTGGCAAAAAAATTTCTTATTAGGTCAAGAATCTCAACTATTTTGAGAAATTATTTTGTCAACCAGGTGTAATAAGTTTTAATTAAGAATTAATAGCTTATTGTTGATAGTTAGGAATTATAGCATTCTTAATCCTTTGTAAATGATTTCTCTTGCTAACGTGGATTTCTTAGAATTATAGGAATTGTTTTTCAGAATTTGCAAGAAAAAAAATCTTTAAATGCATTTACTCATTAGTTACTGTGGTAAAACTGGGGTGTGTTCCTTAAGTTAGAGATGTTTTTGAAATTATTATCTTCCAAATTCTTTTTTCTGGGCAGCAGTAGATACCTGTGATAACCATTGCTATCTCCTCTACCATACTCATACTATTTTCCCGCTAAAATTAAGATTCTTAAGGTCAGCTGACCCAGGAAGGGTCAGAAACAACTACCTAAAAGCAGCTAATAGGGCAATTTTCAGCTTTTTTCGGTACCACACTTCTGTCAAATGCCTCTCAGTACTAGGAAATTGGAAGGTATACTCTGCTTTAGTTGTAGGCAGCAAACCATCTTGGGCTGACTTTAGCAAAGGGGAATTTATTGAAAGAATATCACAGGAGTTCACTAGAGTGAGAAAAGTCACACTTGGAATTTGACCAAGGACTGAGGCAGTTCTGAAGGGCTTGGAAATTGTTACAGTATCTACTATAACAATTTAAAATTGTTAGAGGATCTCCTATAACAATTTAAATTCTTAGAAGAGAGCATGGAGCTGGCCTGGGTTCAGTTGATGTCTCCTGTTTAGCTGGAGAGGTTACCTAGACACCCCACCGGGTGGGGTGGGGACATGTAATTCCTCAGAAGAAATTTGGGGTGCTAGGGAAGGTGGATCCTAGGGTAACCGAAACAACAGATAACTTAGTGGGTCATTTCCACCTTAATGGTGGAACATGGCCTTGGAGAGGTAAGGTGGCAGAATCAGACCTTTTGGGGTTGTCATGGTTTTGGTAACTTGACTAAGATGCAAATCACACAATTTATACATTTAAAGTATACAATCCAGTGGTTTTTAGTGTATTCACAGTTGTGCAGATTAATTTTAGAACACTTTAATCACCCTAAAAAGAAAGTGTTTTAGCAGTCACCTCTCATTTTCCCCTAGCCCTAACCAACCATTCATCTCCATGAATTTGCCTGTTCTGGACATTTCATATAAATGGAGACATACATTGTTTTTTGTGAGTGATTTCTTTGACTTAGCATTTTTTAGGGTTCATCCATGTTCTAGCATGTATTAGTACTTCTTTCCTTTGTATTGTGGAATAATAATTCCATTGTATGGCTGTACCACCTGTGGTTTATCAATCAGTTGATAGGGTTGTTTCCACTGCTAGCCATTTTGAATACTGCTGTGAACATTCACATAACATGTTTTTGTGTGGGAATGTTTTTATTATAAAACAAAAATACCTAACTTGAATGGATGTAAATAAAAGTATCTGGGTGCCCAGCAGACAGTTTTTAAAGGTTTTTGCTTCCTCCTCCTCTGTTTTCTCCCTGGTAGCTCCCATGATTTCCTCTTGGGTTTCACAGTTGTCTGAGCCTGACTTGAATTCTCTTTCATTGTATTACCTGATTTTTCTGGCGGATAGTAGTAAGATACAGTGTGGATGTGTTGAATTCAATGACTGCTACTGCTGATCATAATGGTCACTATATGGGACAAACTATCAGTGAATCTTAACTTGGAGACTAGCTTGCTTACTTTGTTTAAAAAAAAAAAAAAAAGAAAAAGCCTATCTTTAAACAGTTTCTGTAGAGCATAAACCCTATCAGAGAGTGCAAGGGAATAGAATTTAGTGGCCTTAATCTGAGTTAGAAGGTGAACCCAAAATGGGAAATTAGGATACCCTTAAGCTAATTCTCACCTGCCTCACTTCATTCAAAAGTTTATTTTAAAGAACCTGACTTAAGTCATTTGGAGGCCCTTGGAGACCACCTAGACTTTTATTCTGTTACAGAACTGAGTAGTGTGCTTAGTAGCCTATTTAAAAACCATGGAAAAGGGCGCCTGGGTGGCTCGGTGGGTTAAGCCGCTGCCTTCGGCTCAGGTCATGATCTCGGGGTCCTGGGATCGAGCCCCGCACTCTCTCTCTGCCTACTTGTAATCTCTCTCTCTGTCAAATAAATAAATAAAATCTTTAAAAAAAAAAAAAAAAAAACATGGAAAAGGGGCACCTGGGTGGCTCAGTTGGTTAAGCGATTGCCTTTGCCACAGGTCATGATCCCGAAGTCCCAGGATGGAGTCCCACATTGGGCTCCCAGCTCCATGGGAGTCTGCTTCTCCCTCTGACCTTCTCCTTTTGCTCTCTCTCAAATAAATAAAAATAAGATCTTAAAAAACACAGAAGAAAATGAACCCAAGGGGGTAATAAGCCCCCAGAGCAACTGTAGATTAACAGAGTTGACTCAAAGTAGGAATGAAGAGATTAAGACCAAAGGGTCAAAGCCAAGGATTTTTTTCTTTGACCTGCTTTATTATAATAAGCAGACTGTTTAATGCTGGTGATAGGAACAGAGGGTAACCATATTGTTACTGGACCATATTTACAGTTCTGGGAGCTGTGTTTTCTTTTTCTGGTCATAGGGAACCCATCTGACCCCTTTGATCCATTCTTTAATTTATTTATTTATTTTCCTTTGATGCATTCTAAGTAGGATGATTATTAGATGTTCCTATAATAATGATTTTAAACTGTTAGAGATAGTTCTTTTGGTCATTAGCGTAGACACGGAACTGATTGTTACAGTGATTATGAATCTCCTAACTTTTCTGGCTTTATAAATTAAAATTAAAAATTTTAGTTTCAGAAATTGAAATGTTCTTATTCTTCCCTCTTTATATCTATTCTTTGTATATATGTATATGTGTATTCAATTTTCAGTAATTTGGGGGAATCCTTTGCTGTTGTTTAGGTCACTTGTCCTAATAGGAAATGTTATCCTTGCAAAACACATATGACAAAGTAAGCTAAATGTGAAAATGAAAAGTCACTCTCTGATATGGATTAAGATAACTGGAATAGAATTGAGCCTCCAGTTGAGTACATTTTAGGACAGAGAAGTTGAATATAAGTCACTGACATTGTAATCTTCTATGATAGTATAAATCAGATAGGACTTAAAAGTTAAACTTTGCCAATCAATTCCTATTTTTTGCAAGGATGAGTTGTCAAAACTGCGATTTTTCATTGTGGTTAAATTGGTTTACTTTTCTCAGAATGTATGGTCTTTCCTTCGTATTGTTTGTGCCATTTTCTTCTCCCAGTTTTACATTGTGAAAGGTCCTTCACTTTTTTTTCCTGTTTATTCAAGTCTTGTTTGTGTCCCCCTGGGTTCCTCTTCATTTGTTTTCTTTGTTGTAGATGCCCACTCCCTTAGTCCTACCCATTCTCAACACATGCAAATCCATATCGTTTTTATGACGTTGGGATATAGTTTAATAATACACTATAAGCAGTTCTCATAAATATTGGTTGATAATGATGGTGAGCTTGACTGATAATTTACTTGGCCTCTACCTATTCTTACACAAATGTGGGACGCTTGAAAGCCATATCAAAGAGGTATACTTCCATTATATTTTAGAGAATAATTTACTTATGTACTGTTTTTATTCACAAGTAATTTGCATTTTCTTGTCTCTTAGGAGGAGAGCATTCCCATTGCTTTATCTGGTAGGGATATCTTAGCTAGAGCAAAAAATGGAACAGGCAAGAGCGGTGCCTACCTCATTCCCTTACTTGAACGGCTAGACCTGAAGAAGGACAATATACAAGGTTAGTTTGTTTAAACTAAAAATGGCAGTTTTACTTTACAGGTATGTGGAAGATATTACCATCTTTTTTTTAGAATTTACATAATATGTGGTTAGTATTTACCTTTTCTTTTCACGGCTTGTGGCCCAGTTGTCTTATAAAATACCCAGCTTTTCTAAAAAGATTGTTAGTTTTCAGAGGGGTTTTACATAGCACACAGTTTTGATAGTATTCCAGTGAAATAGGCAAGATAGGTATTGGCTTATAGATATGAAAGCAAGAATCATAAAGTTATCTGACTTTGCTACTTACAAACTGTAGAACTGAGTTGTTTCTTGGGACACCTACATGTCTACAAGAGCTCATGTACTTTTTCTTCTATAAAGCCTTGTGGTTTTAAGAGCTTAGGAAGTAGGAAGAAACAAGTTTCCATAGTTTCATGCAGAGTAAGCTAACATTTAAATTTTGATCTCTAAAGCTTTTTTTGAAATTTTCATAAATTGATCTTGATCTGTAATGATCATTTCTCCTGTCTTCTTTTTACCTACATGCATATGATGTAAATGGAACCTGGGCAGCAGGAGTTCTTAGTCAGGTGTTTAGTGAATCCCTTACTGAAATATTAAATTAATAAACTTTGAGGTAATGGTTGCCAAGGCAAAGAACCCTTTAAAGGTTTGTAACTAAGGAGTACCAGGTTTATAAAGCTGTGCTCCTCAGGAAAAGTCCAAAGCAAGAACACTGTAATAGGTTCTCTCTCTTTTTTTTAATTTTCTTTCTTTTCTTTTTTTTTTTTTGGTAAAGGAGATTTACTTTTTTCACTTTTCAGAATTAGGCTTATTATGATTCAACTTTTTAGAATGTCCTGAGTGTCTAGATTGCAAGGGCCAGTATTTCTGTAGCTTATTTTACACCCTTAAAATATGTTTCTTTTTTGTCTTTTCCAGCAATGGTGATTGTTCCCACTAGAGAACTTGCTCTACAGGTCAGTCAAATTTGCATCCAGGTCAGCAAGCACATGGGAGGGGCCAAAGTGATGGCAACCACAGGAGGAACCAATTTACGGGATGACATAATGAGGCTTGATGACACAGGTAGGGAATGACTGATATAATGTGGCCTAGCTGTTCAAGTGTAATTGCAGACATGGGTGTTTCCTGAACTTCACTAAAAATCGTTAAGAATTAAGGACCAGAAACACTGCCATAGAAAAATGAATAAAGGAAATGACCATTTCATTGGAGAAAAAAGATAAATTGATAGTAATTGAAAGGATATTTAATCTTGCTGATAATTTTTTAATGTAAGTAAAAATAGTTTGATACTGTATCCAGCTGGGAAAGCTAAAAAATATTAGTAACCAATAATAAGTTTGAGAAGAAATGGGCTGTCTTGCAGCTTGAGGGTATAAATTGATATGATATTTATGGAGGATTTCACAAGCTTGAAATCCCCTTATGTAAAATAATACATAAAGTTTGAGTTAAAATTTTATATATATATGATTATCATTTGGTAAATTACTATGTGCTTCATACTGCACATTTAATTAAAATGGTTATCTCATTTCATCCTTTTAACAATCTTCTGAAGACCATTACTGTAGTTCAGAGGCAAACAACTGTATGTGAGATGTCTGGTATGTCTTTGTTATTCATTGGGGATAATTTTTAAGACAAGTATTCCCCCTTATTTGGAGCAGATGGTTTGGCAAGCTATTAGCCTGCCCCATGTAGCAGTGAAACAAACAAGTATTCTCTTACCAACCTAAGATGAAATGAAAATTCTTATCTTAAAACACATCCCTGCCTGTTTGTATTATTCCTACCCCTACAATTTTCTGATAAAATATGTATAATAAACCTTTACTGTATCCTCTTTGCCCAAGCTAAAATGAATGAGAATATATATATATATATTCTAATCTTTTGTAGTGCACGTGGTGATAGCTACCCCTGGAAGAATCCTGGATCTTATCAAGAAAGGAGTAGCAAAAGTTGATCATGTCCAGATGATAGTATTGGATGAGGTAATGTCTCTTCATTTGGAAAGTACTGTTCTGTGCTTTGTTTATAACTGCCAGTGAATAAAGCAAAAGCTCTTTGTATTTGTGAACCTCTAGTAAGTGCATGATTCTTGTCAATTCAAACTAATTCGCTTATTATAAAACCTGTTTTGCCCATTAAAGGCAATAGATGGTAGGCATTTGTAGGAGTAGTTCAGCCTTGTGTCTTTTTCTTAGGGATGCCAGATTATAGGTTTTGTTTTTATTTTTCAAGGAAAGGAGTTGTTGAATATCTCAAAGGCAAATTCATTCTAAGTCTTTTTCTAAAATCAGTGATCTTAAAAAACATGTAATGTCTGTAACCCCTCATTTAGTATATCCTGCTTTGTATTGTTTGGTTTTTTTGTCTCTGGTATACTTGTTATCTCAGGTTGTAAGTACCTTTTAAGAACTTACTGTACTCTACATTTTGGGGATCTGGCCATGTTTTTATACATACACTGTATTGGTGTTAATATTTTGAGATAAAGTAATTTTCCTCTTCGGATGTTTTAGATAACTAGATCAGGTCAATCATAGTCTAATTCAGACCGGTTTTTTTTATCTTTGAGTAATAAGAGATAATGTTTGTTAGTCACTGTGTGTAGCACTAAGTGCTATACATGTTTCATCATTTGCTTTTCACAACAACCCTGTAAGGTAGGTACCCTATAAAGCAGTTAGTACTGCTAATTTTAAAGCTGTGGAAACCTAAGTATTGGGTCGTTAAATAACTTGTCAACATAGCTAATAAGTGGGAAGGAGACAAGATTTCAGACCAGGTAATTTGACTTTAGATTGTACTCTCAGCCAAGTATTGCCTCTCATGAAAATCACATTAAAATTTTGTTAGGGGAACAAGAATTTTATCTGTCTAGAGTTTTCTCTTTCTTCTAGAATATGGTATTAATAGCTTTTCCCTCTTTTGAATCACTGCAAATGTGTCTTGGTGCTTTTGGAGTAGGGAGTGTCCTAGAGTACTGTTCACAACCAGGAATATTCCATGAATGCTCCTGTGGCATAATGCCTTATTAACTGAAGACCTTGGACACAAATTGTTTTTGAAATTGTCTTTCCTTTGTACTGCAGGCAGATAAGTTGCTGTCACAGGATTTTGTGCAGATAATGGAGGATATTATTCTCACGCTACCTAAAAACAGACAGATATTATTATATTCCGCTACTTTCCCTCTTAGTGTACAGAAATTCATGGTGAGTATAAATCTATACTAGGAAGCAGTGCTGTTCTCTTCCCCATGGGTATACCTTTATTCATAATAACATTATCAGTTTATGCTGAGTATTTCAGGTTTTTGGCTTTCCTGCCAACTGTTGAATTAAGGTTAGTTTTGCATAAATTAATATTTTTAAAACAGTAATTTGATTAATTTCTGTATTCTCTGAGCATTTGGTGTCATGCTGACATACAGCCATTGATCCTGGATAAATTTTGATTACAGTGTAATCCTGTATACAAAGTACAAAATAGGAATTTAGCTACATATCTGAATGTTAGATTTTCTATTATATGGTAACATTTTTACCATCATGGATTACTTACACTCTGAAGAAAACTGCATGCCTTTTAAGCACGAGTTGATCAGAAATGTTGAGGGATTTATTTCAAGTTTAAAAAGATATGTTCTGCTTTTTTTAAATTATGTGACTCTTCTTTTTTCCAGAATTCCCATTTGCAGAAACCCTATGAGATTAACCTGATGGAGGAACTAACTTTGAAGGGAGTAACCCAGTACTACGCCTATGTAACTGAGCGCCAAAAAGTACACTGCCTCAACACACTTTTCTCCAGGGTAAGTAACAGGCTTCAGTTGCTGAATGGGTACCATTACTTAACCCCCAAAAAACAGTTGTGCCTGTTTTCCCACCATTTTCAGTGTAAAAATAGTCCATAGCTTTTGCTAAAAGGTAGTTTTGGTTGTTGATCTTAAGTTGATACTGTATGATAGACTGATATCAAAGACATTTTTAATTAAATTCTAAAATGCTTTGACCTTAATTATAGTCAGTCCTCATTATTTGCATATTCTGTATTTGCGAATTCAGCTACATGCCAAAATTTGTAACCCTACAATCAATACTTGTGTGCTTTTGAAGTCCTTTGTGTATATTAGTAACACTATGGGAAATACCAGCTGTTGTGCATATTCCCAGCTGAGATTGAACAAAGTGACATGCTGCCTTCTTGTTTCAGCTCTCATAAACAAATGTCTTTCTCACAGTCTGCATCATATTTTTTGCATTTCTGTCGGGGGGGGGGTTGGTTTGGTTTGGTTTTTTGGTTTATTTCCTGGTTTAAAATGGCTCCAAAGCTTAGTGCTGTTCATTTCTCCTAAGCACAAGAAGATTGGTTTGCAGAGAAAATGTGTTTAAGATAAACTTTATATAGATAGGAGTTAACAGTGTTGTTGGCCACAAATAAATAAGGTGCTTTGAACAGTAACACACTTTAAAACAGTGTTATCTGTTAATCAGTTGATGAAAAAGTTGTGACTAGAGGCTCTCAGGAACCTTTCCCTGTATCTCTCTAGGAGCAGTGGTTCTACAGTCAACATTTTCAGTCTGTAGGAACTTTATAGAACAGAATTACTGCAGATAATGAGAATTGAATGTTTCAGTCATGTTGGCAATTGCGTGGCTCTTAATATGCATACTCTTCTACAATAAAATTTATAACTTAACCTGCAACTGTTAAGTAAATGAGTAATATTTATGATATTTACATTTTATGATATTTTGTATCTCTCTTGTATTATGAGATTCTAAGATAATGTTTTTAGCATTTGTCAGTCAATCAATTTTCAAGATTTGGCAAAGTAGATGAAGGTTTTGTTTTTCTTTCTTATTACCCTCCACCCCCTACCCCCACCCCCGCCATGCTCAGCTTCAGATAAACCAGTCGATCATTTTCTGTAACTCCTCTCAGCGAGTTGAATTGCTAGCCAAGAAGATTTCTCAACTGGGTTATTCTTGCTTCTATATCCATGCTAAAATGAGGCAGGTGAGTCTAAAACTAGAACTCCGTGTGGGAATTTAAAAAATTTTTTCTAAGTATTTCTTGGATTTTTGTTTTGTTTTAATGCTCCTCCATATGCCCTAAGTTTAAGAATAAATTATTCCTTAGTAGGCAAAGGACCTTTCATTTTAACCACTGGTTCAGTTTTCTAACTATAAAATAGGTATAAACATACACTTAGCTCATAAGGTTGTTAGGAAGATTGAGATAATTCATAAATGTGAGTATTTTGTTAAGCATAATAGAAATACAAGATTTTATTCCTTTTCCTTAGTAATGTAGTTTTGCACTGTTTAATACAGTAACCACTGATTTCATGTGGCAGTGTGAGTTAAAATTAAATGAAATTTAAAATTTAGTTCCTCTGTCACACTAATCACATTTTAAGTGCCATGTTACATGTGACTAGCTGCTGTGGTTTTGGAAAGTACAGATACAAAACATTCCTGTTATGCAGGAGGTTCTATTGGACAACATTCCTCTCTATTTTCAATTAATGTACCTCTTCAGCCCTTTTTTTCTTTATTTGCCTTTAGGATGCAGTCTCTCTATATTTCAGAACTTGATTTAGCAATTGAAATAAATTCAAAACTATAAAAACATTTGTATTGTGTGTGGTAGTTAAACATTGAAATTTTGTGGAAACAGTTTCTGTAGATTAACAGATTAAGAATTTGAGTTAACTCAACTTTGGTTTTCAAAGGAGCTTGATAATGGATCAGATATCCCCATGTAGACTCTAATATTAGAAATTGTTACAGGAAACTAAAGTGTTAAGCTGTAGAGACTATTTTAGAATGGAAGAACATTGCTTTGAAAGGAAAAACCAGTTTGTCAGGTTCTAGATTTGTCACTTGTGGTAGAATCATTATGCATGTGTTTTCATTTTTTTTTTTAATTGAAAAGTACATTTTTGGGGCTCCTGGATGATTTAAGCCAGTTAAGTATCTAACTCTTGATTCTGGCTCAGTCATGGTCTCAGGGTGGTGACATCGAGCCCCATGCTTGGTGGGGAATCTGCTTGAGATTCTTTCCCTCTGCTTGCTCTGCATGCTCCCTTGCTCTCAAATTTTAAAAAAAGGAAAATAAATTTTTGTTTTTGCGTACAGTAAGTAAAATAAATAGTATTTGGGTCAACGCAAACTTCTGTCATCTTCTGTTTGAAACATTTTAAAAATGGATATACAAAAAGATGGTGAAAGTTGTCACTTTAATTAAAATTCACTTCAGCAAAAAGGATAAGAATATTCTTAACAGTTTAAATAAATGCTAAATAAAGATATGGGTAGGTGTTTTTGTTTTGTTTTAAGATCTTATTTATTAGAGAGCACGAGCAGTGGGGAGAGGGAGAAGCAGGCTCCTCACTGAGGAGGGAGCCTGATGTCGGGCTCTATCCTAGGACCCCAGGATCTTGACCTGAGCTGAAGGTAGACGCTTAACTGACTGAGCCACCCAGGCGCCCCAGTAGATATTTTAGTTGCTTATTAATTCCCATAGGAGACTAATTTATGATTAACTTATTTTACCTTCTGTTTTTAACGTAGGGGTAATTGAATTGGTCTCTCATTTTTATAAATTTGGGGTATGCAAAACTTCGGATAAGAGAAATTAGTGATGAGAAATTTAGGGCTGTGTGTATGAGTTTTTAAACAAATCAGATGCATTGCTTTGTTCCCAGGAACATCGAAATCGTGTATTTCATGATTTCCGAAATGGCTTATGCCGCAATCTTGTTTGCACTGGTAAGTATTTCCTTGACACATTGTTTTTTCCTGGTTCACCTCTGCTTTCTCTGTCCATATCTCCCAACAGAATCTGTGACAAGAGTTTAGCTCACCTTTAAGCCATTTCTGGAATTTCTGAAGTTGAGAATGAGCTATAGTTAATTCCTGAAATTAGTTTCTGTATCTGAAACTGCAGAATACTTGTTACTGGCACTCATCTTTGTCTTTTAAGCTAGTTTTGGAATTTGCATGTTTTCTGAATACAGGAATGAGTTATATGTACCATGTGCAAAATAAATTACATTAAGACACTACATTTTGGAAGTTACTTACTGTGGTCTTTTAAACTTCTTGCCAGAAACAGACTAGTCTGTATTTTGGTGTATTTCAGTACATGAAGAACAAATTGGGGAGGCAGGTGGACAGTCAGATCAGACAGAACAAATGGATTGAGTATCCTCTCATTTCTACACTGGAAATACAATCTTAGTATTGGTATGAGATTAATCATCTCGGTTAACTTCTGGGTGGATAGAAGAGCCTGGATTTTTTTTTTTAAAGTTTATGTATACACAGAAATACAGTAATTATAAGGATATTCAGTGTACATACCCGTATTACTAGCACCCAGATCAAAATTCTAGATTATACAATTTGGATTTTTAAGAACACTGCTATAGAAGAATAAACTTCAAATTTATACTAGCAGAATATTGAATTCGCTAATTTATAAGAACCAAAACAGGAGGGGCACCTGGATGGCTCAGTGGGTTAAAGCCTCTGCCTTCAGCTCAGGTCACGATCCCAGAGTCCTGGGATCAAGCCCTGCATCGGGCTCTCTGCTTGGCAGGAAGCCTACTTCCCCCTCTCTCTCTCTGCCTGCCTCTCTGCCTACTTGCGATCTCTGGCTGTCAAAAAAAAATTAATAAAATCTTAAAATTTAAAAAAAAAACAACAAAACAGGACTGTCTGATATTCTGAGTGTTTCTAGTTTATCTTGTTTCCCTGCTTTTTATATCTAAAAGGACACTTAATACAGCTATGAATTAATACAGCATTTGTAAACTTTGTATTAAAGTATTCAAATATAAAATAACCTGATCTGGTGGAAAGGATACTAGACTCCTAGAATTTTAAATTGGAGTTCAAGTCCCACCCTTTTAACTTGTAATCGTATGACCTTGGACAAGTCATACTTTTCTTTTATGCCTTTTTTTATTTGTAAAATGGGAATGCCTTAAAGTGAACTCTGCACAAAAATCTGTTGTAGTTTATTCATTCAAAAATAGTTTTTGATACTCAATATTTATTTACTCTGTGCCAGATATTTAGTTAGCTTGATGCTAAAAAAAAAAAAAAAAATACAGCTACTCCTCAGATTTATGTCATGTATATTTTAACACAATTAAAGATCTTTAAATACACACTCTCTGCACTTAGGGAGCCTGTAGAAGAGGAGCTAGTTCATCAGTGAAATGTTGAATTAAGCAAATTCAGAATGTGCAAACAGAATGGTATTTAGTATGTCATTAAATAAGTACTGAATAACATAGGTGTATAAATAAGTTCATGTGAAATATCATTGTTAGTTTAATCAGATAAAAAAGATAACATTAAGAAAACAGGCCCTGCAACCATTTTCTTTAAAGTGCCAGATTGTAGAAGTCTTAGGCTCTATATACCATTTGGTCTCTGTTACAAGCTATTCATCTCTGCCATTCCATCTCAAAAGCACCCTTAAACAGTACATGAGCAAATGGGCATGGTCCTGTGGCAGTAAAACCTGATTTACAGGCTTTAGGCTGAATCTACAGAGGAGTAATACTAATTTGCAAATGTGAGGTATGTGTAGTAAGTAATCCTAAATTTTCATAGGAATGGAAATTAATGGGCTATGATGATCTGGGAAGAGATGGAATTGTAACTCGCTCTGTAAACTAGATAAATTTTAGACTTGAAGCAGAAAGGAGTTTTAGGGAGCTGGCATAAATATAATCCATTGAGGGCTTCAAGAAGATATGTTTAAGGAACAGTTAAGTAGATGAATTTCATGGAGAGGAAGGTTTGAGGAAGAGAGGTGTTCGAGAACTATGATAGGACCAGAGTTTAGAGTGGAGGACCTTGTATATCAATTTTAATTTTATCCAGAGGCAGTTTAAAGGAAGGAGTTACACATTAAAAGCAGTATTTTAGAAATAACTGGTCACCGCAATGGATTATTTTGGAGTATGGAGTTGATAGAAGCCTTGAAACCTGGCTGTTAGTCTGTCGTAATTGTCTTTACTTGTAGTTTTCAGAGCCTAAATTAGCATAGTTAGTTACTGTGGGGAGTAGAAAAGGGGTGGCCTTGTGCTTGCCTCAGTCTTGTAAATCACTTAGGAGGAGGAAATGAATGAATTCAAAAAGTACAAATAATTACTATGAGTGGATTACATCTTCTTTTTGAGGTATTCTTGGTTACACAACAAGGTTTTCCATCTATTTTAATCTTAGATGAAAGGACAATTACTTCTGAGACTTACTAGGAGTTTATAGTTTACCAGTCATTCTGACCTCTTGGATTTACAGTTACTTTAACCATTTTTTAAAACTTTATGGGACTGGGAAAGGTAACTTGCTAGCAGAAAGTTGTTTATGATAATGTTTATGAAAGGTAATGCTAGTAATTTGCAAGTGCACTTGAACTACTGAGTGAAGTGACTAAAACTTAGGTTGCACCTAGAAATATGTGTTAAAGAGTATTATGGTGCAAAGAAACATGCTTAAATTGAAAGATATAATAGAGGTTCTTTTTTGCTCTTTTAAGATTTGTTTACCCGAGGTATTGATATACAAGCTGTGAATGTGGTAATAAACTTTGACTTCCCAAAGCTGGCAGAGACCTATCTCCATCGTATTGGAAGATCAGGTGAGGAAAAGGAAGATGCCCTTTTTGGGGGGGGGTGAGTGGGTAGGAAGATGCTCTTTTAAGACTGATCCCTAGGGGCCCCTGGGTGGCTTAGTTGGTTAAGGGACTGCCTTTGGCTCAAGTCATGATCCTGGAGTCCGGGGATCAAGTTTTGCATCGGGCTCCCTACTCAGCAGGGAGTCTGCTTCTCCCCCTGACCCTCTACTTCTCATGCTTTCTGTCTCTCAAGTAAATAAATAAAATATCAAACGGGAAAAAAAGACCAATACCCAGTTCTTCTAGAGCATTTAAGAAAAAATAACTTTACTGTATGCTTAAATTGATACAAAATTCACAAGTGAGATCCTTTTCTCATTAGGTGGTGCAGTCTGTAACTACTATTTAGAATACATATTTTGGCAACTTTTGACACAAATGAGTATCTGTTTTGTCATTTGAAAAAGGAGTAATGGGGGCACCTGGGTGGCTCAGTGGGTTAAACCGCTGCCTTCGGCTCAGGTCATGGTCTCAGGGTCCTGGGATCGAGTCCCACATCGGGCTCTCTGCTCAGCGGGGAGCCTGCTTCCTCCTCTCTCTGCCTGCTGCTCTGCCTACTTGTGATCTCTCTCTCTCTGTGTCAAATAAATAAATAAAATCTTTAAAAAAAAAAAAAAAAGAAAAAGGATTAATAGTATACTACTTTGGGCTGTGAAACCTGAAGATGTAATGTGTGTATGAGGAGTCCTTATCATAAGAAGCGGTTTTATAAACTCAGAATGGCACTGAACAAAAACATCATTCCTGTATGGTTTTGCCACTAAGAGACTTGTATGTACACATCAGTTCTCCTATTTTAACTCAATTTTTTATTAATTAAAAAATGTTCTTCATTTTTAGGTCGCTTTGGTCATCTTGGCTTAGCCATCAACTTGATCACATATGATGATCGCTTCAACCTGAAAAGTATTGAGGAGCAGCTGGGAACAGAAATTAAACCGATCCCAAGCAACATTGACAAGAGCCTTTATGTGGCAGAATACCACAGCGAGCCTGTAGAAGACGAGAAACCTTAACAAGCATGTGCGTACCTGACAGAACAGCTAAGTGAGCATAGGATTTAAATCAAGATCCTCTTTCCTGGAGGAAATTTAATAGCAGTGATAGGGTAGAACACCTGTTGGCATAAATGACCGTAAACTGGATGTATTGCTTCTATGAAGTTGTGGTCCCATTAGAGAATTCATAAATGCTGCTTGTTTGTTTGTTTTTTGTTTTGTTTTGGGGGGGTTGATGTATTTATTTGACAGAGAGAGAGGGAGAAGCAAGCTAGATGCAGGGCCCTATCCCGGGACCCTGGCATTATGACCTGAGCTGAAGGCATCCGCTTCACCATCTGAGCTACTCAGGCACCCCTACATTCTGCTCTTAAATGCAGTTTTCTTGTATAATGTGATACGTGAGCAGCAATTAAGAAATCCAGCCTTTCAAAACAATGAAAGCAAAGAAGAATCTTTTTCATCAGTCTGAATATGAAAATATTTTTTGTCTTTTCCTTTATCACTCAGTCATTTCTCTGTTGTTAGCATCACTCTTAATTTCTGCTGGGCGTCTTAATAAATCAGGTTAATTATCTGCAGTGCCTCCTTGCCAAATGTTTAATCAGGTTGTGAGGATGTCTTTTTTTAAATGCCCACTCTTGTTTCCTGCACCATCCTTACCTTTTATTGTTTGGTGACTGTTGGACTCTGGTAATAATGCTCAAAAGAAGGCTCAGCAGAACTGAATACAGACTGTTTTTGTAGTTTTTTTTAAAGGAAAATGAAACTTTGTTTATTTGAGAGAAGGTAATTAACAAATTAGCAATGAGCATTTTACCTGTTGGTTTTTTGTTTTTTTTGTTTGTTTGTTTTGTTTTTTTTGTTTGTTTGTTTTAAGATTTTATTTATTTATTTGAGAGAGAGGGAGCACAGGCAGGGGCAGAGGAAGAGGGACAGGCAGACTTCCTGCCGGGCGGGAACCCTAAGATCCTAGGAGCTTGACCCGAGCCTAAGTCAGATGATAGCCGATTAAGCCACCAGGCACCCCATTTATGTGTTACTCTTTCCATTTTAGTTTCTTTTCCCCCCCAGCTCCCAAAATATCAAGCAAAACCCTCAAACATAAAAGTAGCCAGTGTTTGCTCATACCCTGGCAAGCTGTTGAGTTTATGGAAGTTAAAAAAAAAAAAGAAAATCTTTTTAAAAATTTATTTGTTTTGGATATCAGAACTTTCAGGCTCTCATTCTGTTTCTGGAATGACTAGCAGAAATTCCTTAATCCTAAATGGATTCTACAGCAGGCAGAGGCTCAGTCGAAGCCACTACAGAGAGAGCATTTGGATTGAAGTTGTGAAAACCTAGGTATCCTGGTTCATATTGTTTTCACAAAAGTTAATTTTAGGTTTCTTCTTTCTTTAGGCTTTGACAAACTACAGAAGGCTCGTTTGGATCTGTGACACATCGTTTGGGGGGGATGCTCTTCTCTTTGTGGGTTTTTCATCTTCTTTTTATTTTGGAACTATGAAGACTTAAAAGAGCTCAGACATTTTTTTTCTTTTTTTAACTGGTGAAGAGAAAAAGCTGAAAAGAAGGAATTTACCTTTTTTGTTCCACTTGTTTGCACTGTGTGCTGACTGAACATTAGTTGCACTAACCGCTGGTTTTTAAAAAATGTTTTCTGGGGAAGGGGGACAAGGAAGGAAGATAAAGAAGAGAAGGGGAGAAACCCTAAAAAGAGAAGAATCTTGATGAACACACAAGCTTGTCTACAATTTCAAAATTCTCCAACAGCTGACTCTTGAGTGCATTTCAACTTCTCCCTTATTACTCATCCGTTTTTTAAGCCTGAAGAGCTTATTACTTATTTGTGCGAAGTGCCTTATGCTATGAGACCATTCAGAATATCATCTTTTAGACACAGCCCAAGGAGTCAACAATAGTAATTCTTTCCTTTTTTCTTTTTTTTTTTCCTATCTTTTTAAATCTTTTGTCTTTTCATTTTTGTTTCAAGTTGAAGTCTCTCTCTTCCCTTTTTACCCGATACTCAAGCCCAGGGCTGGAAGATGACACGTATTAGTACTGTTAAGCACCATTCTCTTTTTCTTTATGTGGAGGAGTTGATATGCAACTGCAGTTCATCCGCACTGTAAATACATGTATTTAAAAAAAAAAAACAATCCCAAGTAAAAATTTCTTCTGGGCTGAGTAGATTACAACATCATCGCTCCCAAAGGAAAGAGCAGTCTATCATTGCAGGAGCCATATGACAAGCCTTTGTGCTCTATAGCAGAACACTAAAGACTGGTTTACATTCGCTTCCATTAGCAGTTATGGCACTTGATGTGTAGACGTGTCGGAGCCTGACCCTCTTTCCTCTGTGGCAAAGCGCGTCCCATAGAAAATTGGGTGTGTATACTTGTATAAACTTTGTAAATAAGTTTTTTTCTGGGTTCATATATATATATACATATATATATATTTTTTTTTTGGATGAAGGTTGCTGGGATTAAGGGGATTAGAATGATTATGGGAGCAGCTAAAGATGAGAGGGGCTCAGTTTTCCGCAACACTAAATTCTAAAAAGTACTTCGGCCTCTTCGTGTAGAGTACAGACCTCTGTGGTGACCTTGTGTTAGAAGAGGGACCCAGAAGTCTGGGATTCACTGTTGCTACCACACTGTATCATCTAATAGCTTTGGAGAACACCTGCCAGAGAGAGCAAGGAAACTTGAAAAACCTATGACTCAAGATGTTATTTTTGAGGAGCTCTCTGATTTGCTTCTTTCTCCCCTTTTAAAAAAAGTTTGAGGAACTTTTTGAGCTCAGCAAAAGGGGACAACAATTAATCTCCTTTGCAGTGTGGAATTCAATTGAGTGGCAGTGTCTGAGCAGTATATGTACAAAGCATGGATTTTGCATTTCAGAATATTAGCCAGTATCAGCATTGGTAATGTTAGCAGTTCTGGAGCTTACTTTCTGTGGATCACTTCCTGTACTCTGTGTGTTGCCCTCTGCCCACCTTGATACATAAACTTGCAGGAATGGGCAACTCCTGAGAGCTGTTAACTTTCATGCTACAGAAAGCTGCTTGCCATCCTTTTGCTTTGTGACAAGAATTATCTGTCATTTTGCATTGTAAATTGCTGGCAAATGCTTTTACAGTCAATGGTGTTGCTTTAAATTGTGCCCCTCCCAACATGCTTGATGTTTGGCCTGATCTCCAGGCAAAAGGAGTGAGATGAATCAAACCAGTGAACTTTTTTTTTAAATGTTTTTAATTCCCTTTTAACCCAGTGTACTAGGTCAATCAGGAGGCATCTAGGGTTTAAAAAAAAAAAAAGGCAAAAAATAAAATTTAAAAAATTTGAATTCCATATTGCATTTTTTAAAACCCTAAAATATTACAAGATAAGTCCTGCATATGCTTTCGTGCTTAACTCATCTGGATAAAGAAATCAATTATTCAAAGTTTGCTTTTTTGACTCTTGCCTAGTTCTGAGCGAAACTATTTGTGACTCACCCAAAACTCCTTAGGATCAAAATCCTGCAGATGCCTCCTGATCAGACATAGCCCTAACTCCTTAAAAACCTGTAGCAAGAGCTGCACAGTACAAACCCAAAAAAGAGGAAGCTCATTTATTTGGTATCCAAGCTATGTTCTACCCAGCCAATGTTGGTTACTAAATACAAGCCCTAATTAAGGAATAACTTTTTTCCAGGGAGGGGAGGGGGGAGGGAATTTAGAAGGCATCAACTTTTGACCAAAAAAATCTTGCCCCTTGTACTGATGCAGCTCTCTCTTTCTCTCCCACCTCTGGCGAGATAAGAGGGATCATTCATTATAGAAGAAAAGCAAGAAAGGCTTGTAAATGCAATTTGATATCTCGCTAGAGTGTGTGGGTGACAAAACAAACCGCACAGTCTTTGCCATCCTCAGACTGTGCCTGGTGCCACATGCCTGTGGGTCCCTCTTAAAGCACAGACTTAATTGAAAGTATTACTGAAGTACAGCCTCTGATGAGGAGTGGCACTTAAACTATCTGGGACACCACTATTGGACACAGTCCTGTAGAGGCAGGTGTCCAGTTTTGGTGCTTGACTCTTGAAAGGAATTGTTAAATGGAAAGATGCTCTAAGGACTAGGTCAAAGCCTAGTCTTTTTTTTTTTTTTTTTTTTTTTTTAATCCCCATCCCTATAAGGAGCATTATTTGGAAATTGTTTTTGTGTTATTTCCACTATTGGGTATCTGTTTTAAGTAACGGTAATATTTTTTCCAGTGGTTCATTTTGGATGAAACCGTTCCCTATTTTTAATACTTAAATTATGTCCAACTCCTGGTTTTGCCTGTGGTTGTAGTTGTGTAATGGGTTATGGACTGTTACACACCTTGCTGCCTCTGGGCTTGTGTTTTGTTTTTATCTTCCCATACATTCCAGTGGAGAAACTTTCTTGGCCTTCCCTTGGAAATAGAATAAACTTACTCTGAAGTGATCTTCCATGGGAAGAAGTAAGAGAGAAGCAAATCTGAATATATCTCTCAATTATCTTCCAGTTGGTCCCAGCATCATAATATGGATGGGCCCCAATGGCTGGGCGGGGTGGGGAGGGTAGGCAATTGGTTATTAAAATTTGTTTTCAGAATGAGATGGGAGCATCTTTCCTTTGCTGTGTGCTTTGTGTTTGAGACCATCCTGCTCGGGTTAGAACCAGATAACTCAGCACAAAGCCTTGAGTGTACATTTGTTGGAATCAAAACATCTCATTCTGATCACTTGGGTTTTTGTTTTTTTGTTTTTTTGTTTTTTCCCTTTTTTTTTTTTGTTTTTTTTTTTGTTTTTTTTAAGTAGGGGTGGGAGGGAGGTTACTATGCCCCAAAAGGGAGGGTGTCTGCACTAAGGATTTAGAAACACTTTGAAAGCTCAAAACTTCATCAGAAATGGCCTTTAGCCACACTCCTGACCTTATAGATGAGTAACAAAATGAAATAATATTTTGGGAATGAAGCCATGTTGTTTTAATTTGCTACTTTTTTCAACGTTCTATCTAAAAAATTGTTACCATGGTATCATTTTCTGACAAAATACCTTTGTCAAACAAAATTTTTGGCTGCCTGGAGCTGAAGTCAACTTTTTGGTGAAATTAAGTGGACTTCGGTGAGCTTGTAGATCTACTTGATATCCTTAAAGATAGCTTTTAAAACTCCCAAAGAAAATATCTGATCTTAAAAACTCATCTTTGGGGTAAAGAGTTAAGTGTCCAAAGGCTGTAACAGTTCATGAGATTAGAGGGAGCTAGCCTGGCACCTGGACTCTGCCCCTCCATAGCTGACCGATTCCAGCAGAAGTGTGTTTAAATTCTCCAGTAGACAATACTGGGCAGGGCAAGGGAGGGGGTAGGGCTGGGTTATTAAAGATACAGGCTACTGTATTTTAACCAGTGGTTGTGGGGGAGGGGTGCCTGGAGAAAACAAAGTCACTTCCCTTTTTTGAAACAACCTAAACTTTAAAAAAAAAAAAAAAAAGGTATTTTTGTTGAGTAAAAATGGGATAGAATTCCAATGTCCCTAGCCACAAGGGACTAGTTCCACTGAGAAGTGAACAGTGGGGACTCAAATTTTTGAAAACATTTGGGGAAAGGGAAAATTGGCTTTCTGTTAATTGGCAAATGTTCCAGTGGGACTATGTTTTTGTTGGGATGTGTTATGTTGTGTGTACACATATGGACCAGAGTCTTCTGAGTTTATAAGGTTCAGAAAAAATGGTTGATAAAATCTTGGTTTTTGTTAATTTATCTCAATAAAAGCCCACTGGAACTCCAAATGTGTGTGTAGTATGTCCTTAGCAGGCTGTACTATTTAGGAATCCTTGCATTTGAGAATATTTTACTAAAGCAATTCACGTGGTGAGACAGTAGAACATTCTCAACACTACACCTATAAGCCCAATTGAGTAAAATCTGAGGGCTCATCTCAGTGCACCCTCATCCTCTAGATAATGTCCTACTGTCCTCCTTTCACTTTCAGTTTTCATTGCCTCAACAGCAAACCAAGATAATCATTTGGGGAGATATTAGTTTGTGATACATGCAAGTAGGTTATAAGTAATCATCTCCCAGAACTGTTCAGATGTTTCAGTAAACTGAACATGCCCACAAAGTTTGCTTAGGAATAACTCTCACAATACGAACAGAATTTGTGCGTGAAGTACAACAAAATACTGATGAAAGAAATTAAAAGACCCAGGTGAGAAATTCAGACACTTGAAACACAGCCCCTTTGTTCTAACCCCAAAAGAAATAGGTGTAACTAACAAGATGTACACAACATTTAAAGCTGCAAAATAACTGATGAAAGAAATTGAGAGGTGCCATGTTCATGGATTGCAATGCCATAACAATTTTGAAAAACTCGAAGGGATTATTAATCTGTTTTCAAGACTAAGCTACAGCAAAGTCATAAACTGCTTTTACTACAGTACATTGTGTATGAAAAACGTAGGTGGACGTGACCTCAACCTTTCCATCTAAAGAGCAGAGAAGAGATTGCAGAGATTGGTGCCACTGACAGACTTGAAAGATGAAACATTGGTTGTTCTTGCCTTCATTCAACACACACGTTTGGTTTGTGCAGAAAACAAGTGGATTATCATAAATTTACCAGGTGATGACTTCCACTGCAACTGCTGTTCCGGGTATGTGTGTCTTCGCTGGGAAAAAGTCCTCTGTCACGTCTACTGATGTACTGATGCTTCCCCCACCAACCTCATAGTAATGACAAATCATTTGCTATTATCGGGACCAACAATATGTCATTTTATATCAAGGCTTTATTACTCTTCCAGCTGGTCCGGAGAGACTTTGATCACCTCTGAATTCTGCAGGATGTCCTGCTGGCCCACAATATTATAGACATGGTGAGCAGAATATAGCATCTACCAGGATGCTTCAGTAAAACTCAAGCATGCTAGAGGATAGGAAATTGATTTCACAAAAAATCACGGACCTGCCTCAATGAAATTCTAGGGATCTGAAGGACCAGAGCATGTTGTAATACCCCTTTCTAGGTGAAGGACATATTGCTAAATCTGGCCACCTAGCATTAAGAAAAAGACAATGCCTAGTGAGCCTGTTTGGAATTTGAAGGCAATATATACTTTGGGTGTGTCACTCTAACTCATTTGCTGAGAAATCAGAATTGTTGCCATTTATAAGGGTGGCCCAGAACAAGAGAAGTTTCTGCAACAGGTCCAAGCTCAGTACAGGTTGCTTTGTCACTTAGGCTTATGATCTAGCAGATCCAATGATGAAGTTACCTGTGGCAGGTAGGGATACTTGTATAGAGCCTCTAGCAGGCTTCTTTTGGTAAATGACAACAGAGTCCTTCAGGATTTTGAAGAAAAGCTATGCCATACCCTGAAGAAAAAGTATTTCACCTTTTGAGAAGGTTTCTAGCTTGGTATTGGGCTTAGGAAGGACTGAATGCTTGACCACCAAGCGTTACCAAATTACCTGAATTGCCCATCATATATTGGATATTGCCTGGCTCATCAAGTCATAAGGCAGCTTTGGGTTCTGCTAGTCCAGTGGTCTTAATTGCCTGGAAAGGAATGCCTCTTCCAGAGAACTCAGCAGGCTAAGTTCCATTAGACTGGAAATTGAGATTGCCACATTGGGCTTATGGTAATGAACAACAATGGACTGGTTTCTGGTGTTGATCCAGATTTGAAAGGGGGAATTAGGTTGTGATCACAGAAAGGGTAAGGGAGAGTATGTCTGGAATGCTGCAGATCTCATGGGGCTGCTCTTAATTTTACAATAAAATGTGATAAAAGCTAGTGGAACACTACAACTTAGTGCAGGCTGGACTAGTAAGAACCCAGACCCTTCAGGAATGAAGGTTTAGGTCCTTCTACCAAGCAAGGAATCAGCACTATCCAAGGCACTTGCACAGGGCAAAGGAAATAGGAAATGGGTATTGGAAGAAGGAAGAAGTTATAGATACCATTTATGACCACATGGCAAGTTGTAGAAATGAGTATAATAGTATTGAACATTCTTACAAATCTATTAGGTATGTATCAACTGATTCATTTTCTCTCTTCTTGTTGACAATCTTAAAAAGTATTATTAGAGATCAGAGGGGTCTTGACCTACTTTAGAAAAGGCTTGAACATCACTTAAAGATAATGCAAACTGAGAATTTTGTATTCTCTTTGGGGGAGAGGGTTACCATGTTCTGAATCTTTTTTTTTTTTTTTTTTTCTCCTTCAAGTAGGCTCTATGCCCAATGTGGGGCTTGAGCCCATTACTTCAATATTGAGAGATGAATGCTTTATTGACTTAGCCAACCAGATGCCCCTGGTTTGATTTTTCGATGAACCATGAAGTATGTTAATCAGAAGCGTGACTTTGCTGTTTATTTGGAGTTAAATATGGTTAAAAGAGATGTGACCAAATGTCAGGTTCACATAGGATAGAACTTTATGGTTTTGTAATCTGTCTGCATAGCTAATCTAGACATATATTTCCCAGAATCCCCTTCCCTGTTTGGGCAGGAGTCAGCGTTGGCCCAAAGAGAATTTGCACAGGATTTGGGAGGTGGGACTAAAACAACTTGGCATTAACCATCTGAAGGTCATCGTGGTCAGCGGTGACAGTTGCCAGAAACTTCCAGTATCCTCTTGCTGTTTTTCCTCGTTGTGCATCCTTGTTCTTGCTCCATGCCCAGCTCTTTTTCTTTATTTTTGTTCTGCTGAATGACACCAACCCTAAACCTATTGCCAGACCACTTGGCTATGAATTCACAGAGTGTAGTTATGAAGAGAAAACAGCCTTCAGTTATCTACTCTGGTCCATTCTATGATCGTATTCCAGCAGCTGATGTGCCTCACTCCCAGATTTCCCTGAAAGCACTAACTTGTTCACCCAGGGTAATGTTTAAGCGGGCTGATTAGTGATTCTTCCCCTGGTTTTCCAACACCCTCATTTGGACCATTACTTCCCCAGTCTCTCCTCCAATTATGTAAAGCAGTGATTCTCAAACTTCGACATGCATCTGAATCTCCTAGATAGCTTATTAACACCAGTTTGCTGAGTCTCACCTTCAGAGCTTCTGATTCAGTAGGTCTGTGTTGGGCCTAGATATTTACATTTATAACTCTCAGGTAATGCTGATAATTGATGTTGGTTTAGAGACACACTTTGAGAACCCCTGAAGTAAAAGAGAATTTCTATAATAAAATTTTCATAATATCCATTGTAGTTCTCCTTCCTTGATATAATTCTGACCAGTACAGAGTCCTAGAGGACATAGAAGAAATTTAAAACTATAAATGTACAATTAGGAACATACCAATGGTGGTTGAGGAGGAGGACTACTGCCTTCCACTTCCTGCCAAGATGGAGTAACAGTAACCAGATCTACTTTCATTCCTGAAACAACCAAGGATGGACAATATATGAAGCAGTAGTTTTCAAGACACGATATCAGCCAATGAAAGGCAGTGAAACCCGAAGATGAGAAAGATGAAATGAGCCCTATGGTTATGATCACCAAGCTTACTGCCCTGAAAGAGTTTCCCAGACATGATGCATGAGAGGAAACCCAAGTGAAGCCCAACAAACTGAACTGAGGGAAGAGCTGATTCTGAAAGGTTGATGAAGCAGATGGAGTTTGCAGGACAGAGTACCAGAGAGGAGGAGTACTGCACAGAAAAAGGACTCCAGAAATGTGCAGAGGGGCCCCTTGAGTATCTAGCTGAATACAGATCAGCTCAAGCATGCACAGAAACTACTTGAGGCAGAAGAAAGAACCACTCAAAAAAATTAGGGAGAAGAATGCCCAGTACTCACATGGGACTGGAATAGTGGCCTCTTCCCACCCAGAAGACTGGAAAACTTCATGATTCACAGGGCATGGGATAGGGTACTCAGAAAAGTCCTGCCTCAGTAGAAAATAGAATGAGCACAGATGGTCTCATTTAGCAAATCTTAAAAAGCAATACCTGAAAACACTTTCCAAATAATTTATCCAAGAACAAAGTTCAAGAATATTTATGAGTATAAAAACTGCAGCACCCAACAAGGTAACATTCATAATATCTGACAGCTGGTTTTTTAAAAAGCATGCAAAAAAGCAGGAAAGTATGATTCATTTTTTAAAAGATTTTATTTATTTGTCAGAGAGAGAGAGGGAGAGAGAGCCAGCACAGGCAGACAGAATGGCAGGCAGAGGCAGAGGGAGAAGCAGGCTCCCTGCTGAGCAAGGGGCCGATGTGGGACTCGATCCCAGGATGCTGGGGCCATGACCTGAGCCGAAGGCAGCTGCTTAACCAACTGAGCCACCCAGGCCTCCCCGGAAAGTATGATTCATAATAGAGAATAATCCATCAGTCAAAACTGACCCAGATATTAGAATTACCAGACAAGGGCATTAAAAAAAATTGTAACTGTTTCAGATAGTCCAAAAGTTAAGTGATAGAAGATGTTAAAACAAAACAACCCTCAAACTTCTAGAGATGAAATCTACACAATGTCTGAGATGAAAATATACCAGAGCAGACTGACAGCAGATTAGACACTGCAGAAAAAAAGATGAGTAATCCTGAAGACATAGCAGTAGAAACTATCCAAAATGAAAAATAATTTTTTTTTTTTGTTTAATGAACAGTATCAGTGAGTTACAGAACAATTTCAGTTGTAGCCTAATATCTGTGTCCTCAAAGGAGGGGAAAAAGAAAGGATTGAAAATTTTTTTGAAGAAATAATGGCCTGAATTTTAAAAATTTGATTAAAACTATAAACCCATAGATCCAAGAATCTCAATAAAACCTAAGCACAGGAAATATGAAAATAATAAGATATAATCAAATTGCTCAAAACTAATGATAAAGGAAAATCTTACAAGCAGCCAAAAAGCACACACACCTACATATACAGAGGAGCAAAGATAAAAATGAAAGTAGATTTTTATAAAAAATTCAAGAGAGAAGTCAGTAGAGCAACGTCATTAAATACTGAAAGAAAAAACCATTAATCTTGGATTTTTTTTTAAGATTTTATTTATTTATTTGACAAAGATCACAAGTAGGCAGAGAGGCAGGCAGAGAGAGGAGGAAGCAGATTCCCTGCTGAGCAGAGAACCTAATGCGGGGCTTGATCCCAGGACCCTGAGACCATGACCTGAGCCAAAGGCAGAGGCTTTAACCCCCTGAGCCACCCAGGCGCCCCTAACCTTGGATTCTTTTTAAGATTTATTTATTTGACAAAGAGAGATCACAAGTAGACAGAGACAGGCAGAGAGAGCAGGGGGAAGCAGGCTCTCTGCCAAGCAGAAAACGGATACGGGACTTGATCCCAGGCCCCTGAGATCATGACCTGAGCCGAAGGCAGCAGCCCAACCCACTGAGCCACCCAGGCGCCCCCACACAAAGGCTTTTTAATGGCCAGTTAAAAAGGCTCCATCAGGCTTCAGGCTTCACCTCTCATTGCCTCTAGGCCCATGATGGCTGACGACCATCAGACCCCAGCATAACTCAACGACAAGGCCTGGTTATACACCAAAGAATTACACAGTCTGCTAATCTGTATCAGCAAGAACCTGGGAGGATACACGTGAGAGGGACTTCTCAGTCTATCAGAGTAAGGGGGCCGGAATATAAGACCCGATCCAGCCAGTTCCTTGATACGGGTGCAGTCCCCTAGAGGTTTGGCTGGAGCAGCCTGGAGGATCATTTGCAATTTGCTAAATTGGCTAATGAAAGCCTAGACTTGTGAGTGGCCACAGCAGTGGCTCTTAAGGGCTTTGAAGTGGAGTTCCTGGACTAGCAGTACCAGCAGCACCTCAGAAGTTGTTAGAAACGCAGTTCACCGACCCCAACCCAGACCTCCCAGTCTGAAGCCCTTCAGGTGATTGCGATAGACACTGAGACACGGGCCTACAGTCAGTGAGGTGAAAACGCCAGGTCTTCCCCAGCATAAGTTCCTCAGGAAAGAATTCCTAAGGCTCCAGGTAACGAGAACGTTGGAATGGATCTGTTACAACGTCCCCTGCCTGTACTCTCTGGGAGAACTGAAAGACTCGCCCCTTTTTACGGTTTCAGTCAGTGACCAGCTCCCTGAAGAACTCCATCATAGCCACTGGAGTTGACAGCGAGATCCTAATTTCAGTGGATAATGGAGACTTTGAGTGGCAAAGGCCACGTGCTTAACCAGCAGAGACAGGTTAGTTACCACAGCAAGCCACGGAGCCTACATGGTGGGATAGAGCCTCGGTCTGACAGAACTGGAGGAGGGCTCAGTTCCAGTGCAAGATGGCGACGCGGGAAGGCCCTGAACGTACCTTCTCCACAGATAACATGGAATCTACACTTGCTTAGAAAGCAAGTCCTCGGGGCGCCTGGGTGGCTCAGTGGGTTAAGCCGCTGCCTTCAGCTCGGGTCATGATCTCAGGGTCCTGGGATCGAGTCCCACATCGGGCTCTCTGCTCGGCAGGGGGCCTGCTTCCCTTCCTCTCTATCTGCCTGCCTCTGTCTACTCGTGTTCTCTGTCTGTCAAATAAATAAATAAAATCTAAAAAAAAAAAAAAAAAAAAAAAAAAAAAAAAAAGAAAGCAAGTCCTCCTGAAGAAGACCTGAGCGGTGACTGAACGGCTTCAGCACAACAAAAGGTAGAGCGACCATACAGAGAAGGACAAGAGAGCAGAAGGCAAGGTAAGTGTACCCTAGCCGGGAGCTGTGAACTGCAGCGGGGAGGGATAGGGCTGAGGGACCTGCTGTGGGGCATAAGAAAAACCTGCGGTTTAGAAGGACAACTAGATGGGGTGCCTGGGCAGCTCAGTCAGTTTAGTGTCTGCCTTGGGCTCAGTCATAATCCCAGGGTTTTGGGATGGAGCCCCGCATCGAGCTGCCTGCTCAGCGGGAAGCCTGCTTCTCCCTCTGCCTGCTGTTCCCCCTGGTTGTGCTCACTCTGCCAAATAAATACAATCTTCAAAAAAAATAAAAATGAATAAAAGAGCAACTGGAATATAAAAGAACTCGCCCTAGAACCCTGTCGAGAGATGGGGGAGCTGCTAGAACTTCCTTTCCGTTGGAGGAGCTAGGCGAGTGCCACTGTCTACCTTGATCGCACAGGTGGAAGCAGGGTCTGGATGCCAAAGCTGGCTTGCCTCCTCAGTGAGCCCAGGGGGGCCCCTAGGCCACACCATCCCACCAAGGCATTCCCAGCTCAGTACACCAGGATACCCCTAGTCAGTAATCACTGTAGCTCCAGCCACCTCCCCAAGGTGACACAAGTGCAAAACATCCCAGAACACTCCAGGCTCACACCTCTTCAGCAACAGACCGCTTGCCATGGCACCCCCGGAGCAGAGCACCCCAGGACTCCCAGCCTATACCCACCTTGCTCCAGCTGCCCTGTCAGGGTACCCCTGCATGGAGAGCCCTGGGGGTCCCCCAGCTTCCACCCACGTTAGCTTTGGCTGTCCCACCAGGGTGTCCTCTGTGTGGAGAGCCCCAGCACTGCCCCAGCCTGCACCCACTTCAGCTCCAGCTATCCCACCAGCATGGCCCCAGGGCCTCCAGACCATGCCAGCCACAGCTCCAGCCAACCAGCCAAAGTCACCAGGCACATGGAGTCTACACAGGAGACAGGTGTACACAAGATTAAAGTTCTTTTTTTTTTAAAGATTTTATTTATTTATTTATTTGACAGAGATCACAAGTAGGCAGAGAGGCAGTCAGAGAGAGGAGGAAGCAGGCTCCCTGCAAAGGAGAGAGCCCGACATGGGGCTCGATCCCAGGCCCCTGGGATCATGATCTGAGCTGAAGGCAGAGGCTTTAATCCACTGAGCCACCCAGGTGCCCCAAGATTAAAGTCCTTACTTCAAGTTTAGAAGTATCTGTACCCACCTAATTCATAGACACAAAGTCAAATGAGGAGTCGAGCCAAATTTGGAAAAATATGCGCTAAAGAAACAAGATGAAACTTCAGAAAAAGAAGTAAATGAAGCAGCTATAGGCAATCTACCTGATAAAGGGTTTAGAGGACCCATCATAAAGATGTGAGCAGACTAGAGAAAAGAGCGGATGAACTCCGTGAGAACTTCAACAACAAGATAGAAAATATGAAAAAGAACCGACCAGAGCTGAAGAACACAATAAATGCAAAATACACAAGAGGGAATCAACAGATGTGAGGGCACAAAAGAACAGATGGGTGATCTGGAAGACAGGGTTAGGGAAAGCACCCAAGCTGAACAGCAAAAAAGAAAAAAAGAATTTTTACAAATGAGGGTAGGTTAAGGGATGTCTTGGACGGCCTCAAGTAAACATTCACTTTGTAGGGGCCCCAGAAGGAAGAGAGAGAGGAAGAAAGGGGCCGAAAACTTGTTTGAAGAAAAATAGCTGAAAACTTCTCCAACCTGGGGGAAGGATACAGATATCCAGGTCCACAAGTATGGAGAGTCCCAAACAAGGTGGAGCCAAGGACGGCCACACCAAGGATGCATGAAATTAAAATGTCGAAGATTCAAGATAAACCGACCCGCTGGTTCCTCATCTAGAACTAGGAAATTAAAAGCTCCGAGAGTGGGCATGAAAACCTGCCTCAAGCAACAAGTTCTCTGGGTGACTTCATGCTTACTGAAGTTTTTAAAGAGCTACTTGATATACAGAAGGGCAGATTTAAAATCCTTTCAGGTTGTTTGATGCATGTACCAATTTGTAACAAAGGATGTGTGGGTGGGAGTGGGGAGCAGTGGATGAGGCAGGAAGAGGGTTGAGGTTTGACAGACCCCATAGTCTGGGGAGTGGTTATGAAAATGACAATGTTCTTAAGGGTGGAAGAGTGTGGCGATCGGATGGGGTGACAGAGAGCCCGTGTGAGATCAAGCGTGGTGACGTGTGTGGTGCTCGACAATGGTTTCACTGGGTAAGTCCCTCTGTGAAAGAGACCCTGTAATGGTGGTAGTTTCCAAAAACTATAATGAGCAAAAAACGAGATAGACCGCAACAGAACATGTAAAACTTGTATTTAAATTTGATTGATTCCTAAAAGATAAGAATTGTTATTTTTAGGACTGTATTATCTTTTTAAAGCTCAAGTATGTCGTGACTCGTTATTTTGGATGATTTTTATCACCACCAATCACTCGCAAACCAACCTATAGCTTTAACGTCAGCCTGTAAACACCAGGTTAAACAATTTGAGTAAACTAGCAGCTTGTCTTATAACTAAATGAATAGGGGCACCTGGGTGGCTCAGTCTGTTAAGCGTCTGCCTTTGGCTCCGGTCATGATCCTGGGGTCCTGGGATTGAGTCCCCCATGGGGCTCCTTGCTTAGTGGGAGCCTGCCACTCCCCCTGCTTATGCCCGCTCTCTCTCTCTGACAAATAAGTAAAATAAAATCTTCTTTAAAAAGTAAAAGTAAATAAATCAAAATACAATAAAATAGACCTGGAGGATATAAAATGGAGAATCTCATGTGCCCTCAGAAAGACAAAACTTAGGGAATAAAGGATTAGTTTTCTATAAATGTCTGATTTGGCGGGGGGGGGGGGGTAGGCATGGCTTGAACCCATGACCCTGAGGTGAAGACTTGAGCTGAGATCAAGAGCTGGCTGCCTAACTGACCGAACCATCCAGGTGCCCCAGTAAATGAAGAAAATAGTCTTGGAATTTTCTTGGATTAGAGGTTGCAACCACCTCGGGAAGTTTCGCCAGAGGCATGAACAGGAGATGACCCAGGTGGGGTTGGTCTCACAAAGTGGGCTGAATTGAGATTTGCTTGTGTGATTGCCTGACCGATGCTGTCTGCTCAGGAAAATTTTCAAGGCTGGTCTCCGTTCTTTTTTTATTTGAACTGACTCACACTGAGGTCACCCCTCTTTACATTCCCTGCCCGTAAATACAACCTACCCCAAACCCTCAACAGACTCATCAGTAGCTTGCTACGGTTTGCTTGTCCTGAATTCCTCTGCTCGTCCAGAATAAACTTGTTTTTCCCATGTACCTGTTTACCTCTTTACTGAGGTCAACAGTGGCCATGGAGTGTTTTGAAACATACAGATCAGTGGCAGTGGCTAGATGACTATATACTAAGACATCTGTGACCTCAGGTCATTCCTTGTGACCAGGTAATGGAGGAGACCTAGGATTGGCCCGAGCTGTTTGTTTAGCTAAAGCATCTGCAGGGTACCCCTTCTTGGCCGTGGCATGAAAAATAATGATTAATAGTGTTGCTTTAAAACCATGGCTCTCATGACTTCCAGGGAGGTTTCTACTGGTGGCTAATATTGTTTATTGATTACAGTGAGATTCATTTTTTCACCCGGTCTCATTGAGACTCTTGGGAGACTCTGGCTTGATGGGGTGGTGGAATTTTCCACTGAGAGACAACATTCTGCAAGACTGGGGTGCTGTCCTACAAGACACAGTATGTGCCTTAAACCAGTGGCCAATATAAGGTCCAAGTGGCCATACGTGGGTCCAAGAACTATGTGATGGGGGTAAGAATGGTCTCTTTCACTACTATTCCTAATAACCCTCTAGAAAAATGTTTGCCTCCTATCTCTCTACTGCCTTGAGATCACTGAGTTGGATGAGTTGATTGCTGGTGCCCTAAGAAGAAAAGTTGTTACCAGGGAACATGGTCACGATTCTGATGAATCAGAATCTGAAATGGTCCTAGCTCATTTGGGGTTCCGCATGCCACTGAGCCAACAGGCAAAGAGAGGGGTTCACAGTCCTGGGTGGAGGGACTGATCCTGGCCACAAGGGTGAAACTGAATGGCAGCATCGAGGACAGTGTCTGAAATGAGGGGGCATGACTGGAGCAATCCTGCATCTGATAGTCCTAGTAATGGAAAACTGGGGTAACCCTAAAAACAAGGCAACCAAGGACTAAGATCCTGCAAGAAGGAATGTTTGAGTCACACCACTCAGTAACAAACCCTGTCCCAAAAAGTGCTGGCGGAAGTGAAAGAGACCAGAGAATGGGAGCTATAAGAAGACATTTAGGATTACCTTGACCTTGGGGCCAGCCGTAGGTGGAGACTGTCACAGCCATATTTCTTTCATTCTTTCTTTTTTTAAGATTTTATTTATTTATTTGACAGAGAGAGAGAGATCACAAGTAGGCAGAGAGACAGGCAGACAGGGGGAGGGGGGAGCAGGGAAAGCAGGCCCCCTGCTGAGCAGAGAGCCAGATGCAGGGCTTGATCCCAGGACCCTGACATCATGACCTGAGCCGAAGGCAGAGGCTTAGGCAGGCACCTGAGCCATCCAGGTACCCCACGGCCATATTTCTTTGTCTCCCTTTCACCTTTTACTTTGAGGAACACCAGTGATTTCAGCTGGGAGTGTGTCCAGCTAACATTACCCTATGAGGACATGATAGCTGGTGGGACATTGCATGTCCCCTGTGTTGGAGAGACAAGATTTTCACGTGGAAGAAGGTCTGTGGTGGATGCTGAGGGTCCAAAGGGGTAGACTATGCCGCTGACCTTTTCTTTGCCCTTTAGATCTACCGTAGCCCCTGTCACCTTCTCCACTCCGCCCTCTGTCCCAGGAGGCCAACTGTGGGCCACATCCAATGTCTTCTGTGTCCTGGGAGAGCCCCACAGGAGATGAGAGAGAGAGGGGAGAGGTCCTCCCCATGCACGGGCTGTGTCCCTCAACCAAGGTCACGTCTTCTCTCAGTGGCCTTGTGGTGCCATTCTCTCCCTGTGGAGGCCAGTGGCCATCTCCTCCCTCATCCCTTCCAGCTTCACAGTGGCAGTGCTCGGCTGCTACTGAACTTGGGTGGCTGCCCTATCCGTGTGGTCCCCTGACACCCACATCATTTTTGCAAATAAACCCTCCTCATTATCCTATTTCGAACATGCTGTCTGTTTCCTGTTGGGAGACTGACTGATGCAGTGGGTTTGATGCCAAAATTACTCTGCTAACAGTTTCATATTTAAAGTTCAATTTGTGGTGTCCTGGCATTTCCCCCTGTCCCCTTATATGGGAGCTGTTTGAGGCCCCTAGGAGGGTCTGCCCCATGCCAGGCAAAAGGGTGCACTAAGACAATGCAGTCCCGAGCACAGTGCCTATGCAGATGGTCTCAGTAAATGCTAGAAGAATCTCCCGCCTCCCACTCTCTCACTGTCCCATCACCATCCTCAGTGGACCAGGCTCCGCACTGCAGACAGGGCTGGGTGTGTGTGTGTGTGTGTGTGTGTGTGTGTGACATCTTTTATGAAAGATGCATGTTAGCAATTTGGGCAGAAAGGGTTAAACTAGAGAAATTTGCCCCCAAATGACTATTTTATCAAATAACTACTTTATTGCTCAATTCTTAAATTTTCATACACTTGCAAAAGGCAAGAAAGGAAAATACATAATTTAATACATTTGGAAACAAACAAAAGTGGGCTCCTAGGCAGGGTAGGCCCAGTCCCAGCAGAGGAACAGGGGCGGCTGTCCCATGAAGTTAGTTACACTTCAGTCCCAGGACCCCTCCTGCACACAGGGCCCCTCAACAGTCCCATACCTAACTGTGTATTCATAATTTGCTGCTTAAAGACAGAACCCCCACCCACACACAGAAACTGTTTAATCTTCAGGCCCTACAAAAGCTGTGGTTCCACCCCACAGGGAAGTAACTACATTTGGTGTCCTCTCCGGGACACAGTGAAATTTTTGCATTGGTGGCCTCTTTGTCTGCCAGCTCACACCACGAGAAGTCATGTGTGTTCTGGAGGAATCCAAACAAACTAGGGCTTCCGGCAGCTGTGTGCCGTGCTGTACGACAGGCAAGGCCACAGCCAGCACACTAGTGCCCGCAACCTCTCCGCTTCCCCCACGATCAAGAACGTGTGGGATTATGGACGCAGACTCACGTCCAGGGGCAGCACATGGGGCCCCAGGCACACACCTCCCAGAGCACCTGCAGTGACCTGACCTCCCGGTGAGACCTCCCCATTGCCCGTGACCTCTGACCCTGCTGCTTTACTTTATGGCTGGAGAGCTGTCCTCAGCCACACAATGCCAGGGCCAAAGGCCTCCGCTCTTTGTTATTCAAAAAGAGTGTCATCTAATTTATATCAAAAGCTTAACATCTGTGAACCCTTTGACCTTGTGATTCCAGGCCTAGGCATCTTAGCCATAAGAGAGCATGAAATCTTGCCGTTTGTGACAACCTGGGTGGACCTAGAGGGTGTTACGCTCAATGAAATAAGCCAGACACAAGAGGATAAATATTGTGTAATTCTGTTTATATAAAGAAGCATAGGGACACGTGGATGGCTCAGTCGGTTAAGCGTCTGACTCTTAGTTTTGGCTCAGGTCATGATCTCAAGGTCGTGAGATCGAGCCTAGTGTCGGGCTTCACGACGTGGAGTCTGCTTGAGATTCTCTTCCTCTCCCGCTGCCTTTCCCACCACTTGCATTCCCTTTCTCTCTAATAAATAAATCATTAAAAAATATATATATATATATAAATTCCCAGAATCAGACTAGAGTGGTGGTTGCAGGACTATGGGAGGAGGATTGGAGTTATTGATTAATGGGTACAGAGTTTCAGTTTTGGAAGATGAGAAAGTTCTGTGGATGGACGGTGGTGTGACGGTCACATGGTGCTCTGTTGATACCACTGAACTGTATGCGTACAAATGGGAGAAATGGTAAACTTTGTGTTATGTGTCTTTAACCACAATAAAAATAACATGCAAAGCAATACTATACACAGGTGTATCGAGCCAAAGCATAAAGACAGGCATGAGAATAGTGAACCGCAACATCAGGAGGGCAGTTACACGGAGTGGGGCAGGAATGCTGGTGGCACGAGTAGACAAGATGCTGTAATGGCCCCTGGGTGTTTCCACTCGATAAATTATGAAGAAAATAGGACAAAGCTAGGTGGGAGACATACGTGTTTCTCATCATTAGTTTTTTTAATGGTTTTATAACTTTAAAATAAGATTTTATTTATTTGACATATGGAGATCACAAGTAGGCAGAGAGAGCAGAGGGGAAGCAGGCTCCCCACAGAGCAGAGAGCCCAATGTGGGGCTCGATCCCAGGACCCTGAGATCATGACCTGAGCCAAAGGCAGAGGCTTAACTTGAGCCACCCAGGTGCCCTGATTTTATAACATTCTTTAAAAGATTTATTTTATTTTGGAGAGGTGGGGGGAGCAGAGGGAGAGGGAGAATCTTCAAGCAGACTCCCCGTTGAGCGCAGAACCCTACCTGAAGCTTAATCCCACCACCCTAAGAGCACAACCTGGGCTGAAACCAAGCGTTGGACACTCATCGGACAAAGCCACCCAGGGGCCCTAATATACTCTAAATTTTTTTTTTAAAACATTTTTTTTTCTTAAGATTTTATTTATTTACTTGAGAGAGAGACAGTGAGAGAGAGCACATGAGCGAGGAGAAGGTCAGAGAGAGAAGCAGACTCCCCATGGACCTGGGAGCCTGATGTGGGACTCGATCCCGGGACTCCAGGATCATGACCTGAGCTGAAGGCAGTCGTCCAACCAACTGAGCCACCCAGGCGCCCTATACTCTAAATTTTTTTAAAGATTTCATTTATTTGACAGAGAGAGAGAGAGCACAAGCAGGAGGAGCGGCAGGCAGAGGGAGAAGCAGGCTCCCAGCTGAGCAAGGAGCCCGATACCAGATTCGATCCCAGGACCTTGGGATCACGACCTGAGCTGAAGGCAGACCTAACCAACTGAACCACCCCGGTACCCTTACTCTAAAATTTTTAATATGCTTTGAGGTTTTCTTCATCTGAAGGAAAAAGGTAGCACAAACACCTGCTAATTAGGATCACACTGAAGCTCTGCCTACCCTGTGCTCATCAATGGCCTCTTCGGAGACAGGACCCTAAGGATAAGCACCCACACTCCTCACGTCACCTGAGCTGCCTCCTTTATTTGGCGAGTCTGGAGCAGAGCCTGGGAGTTCAAGGCCCACCCTCCCCAGGCTGACCAAACCACATCCTTCTTGCACGAAGTGGGAGGACAGAGAAACCACCTGAAGAACCCAAGCTATCGGCCAGGCTTGTGTGTGAGCTCAGGGTGCCAGAGGCTGCCCCTGGTGGGAAAACGGGGAAGTGCAACTGCAGACTATGTGCTGCGTAGACTATGATGAACCCCCACGTTTCTGACAAGGGTCTCCCTGGCTGTGCTGAGCCGAGGCCTCTGTGGCTGGGCCTGCTCTGAGCAGTCTCTCTCGTCCTTCCTCACTGCCATGCAGATGGCAGAGGCAAGAGGCTCACCCGGCCTCCTGCCCAAGCGCAGTCTTATTTTGTGACTGTGAGGCCTGCCTTGACGCTGATCTTGGCTTCTCTGATCCCCCATTATCCTTGGAAGTAATGCTTGGGTGGCTGCCCACTGTCAATCCTCTGGCCACAGATTCGTGTCACACAGGGTTCAAGCACGAAGGATGACTGGCTGACGGGCAGCTCCTCCAGCCGAGGCCTGGCCTTAAGGGCACCTTCTTTGGAGCCCTCGGGCATGTTTGTGGGCTCTGCCCCATTGGCCTGCGTGGTGAAGTGAGGGACCGGCCCCTTGCCCGGCCTTGATCTGCTGGGAGAGAGTGAACCAGACAGGCAGGACCCTGGGCAGGCTACTACCTGCATGCCTGAAACACATCACCGCCAATTCTTCCAACAGCCTCTCCAAGAGCTGCCGTCCCCACTCCACGAATGAAGAAACTGATACTCAAGGAGTTGGCACGAGTCGCCTGCCCTCCTGGACCCCAGATGTGGCAGAACCAGGCTCGGAGGCAGCGTCAGTTGGCGGGACCCAGACGACGGGCCGGGGGCCGGGTCTGGGGGTGGGGGCTCCCCTGCAGCACACGGCTCTGGGCCGGGGCGCAGGTGCCCGAGGCCCTGGCTGGCAAGCTGCAGCCAGTGAGGCCCGGAGTGGGCGGTGTTCTAGGCGACAGAGTCGTGCACAGCTGGGAAGGGCTGTCGCCTCACAGACCAGCCTATTCTTCGCCTGCCCTTTTGTTTTCTTAACTCCTCACCACAATAGAAACAGCTTATCTACAGGTGGGCCGCTATTCTGCTATTCTGAGAGCTCCGAAGCCTCTGTGGCTGGCTGTGCCCCTCCCCTCTCTGGCCCCAGGCTGCGTTGCTGCTGCTATGGTCCCAGCACCCCCGCAGCTGCTGCCACAGGCCCTTGCCCCTCCTGGAGCCAAATGGGCCACACCACACAGGCTGATGGACTCTGGTTTAAGCTTCCAAATGATTTTATTATGAACTAATGCAGAATGGAGGAAACTGAGTAAAATGCATCCAGCAGTGCACAGATCGTTGTAAAGCAAACAGCTGGCCGTTGGGTCATGAAATGGAACCTCACCAGCACCGCAGAAGCTGGGTATTACTTTCCAGCCGGCAGGCACACCCCGTGCTGGCCTCCCAGCTCTCAGAGACTCCAGGAGGAGCCTGCATGCAGGCTAATGAGAAGTCCGGGGTGTGGGGCTGTTTCTGGGGAGAAAAGGCTGGGCAGGAGGTAGTTGATGAGCAAGCTTGCCATCACCTCGTATGTATGGATCCATGGATCCAGGGAGAGAGGGAGACAGACAGACAGAGAGCGGGATGAATCGGTCTGCTCCTCACACCTGGAATTAGGCCAGGCAGGCAGAGCTCCACAACATGGCTGGGACATCAGAACATGGTTGGACGTGTGATGGGAACAAAGGAATATGTCCTGACCAGAAGGCCTCAGCGGAAGGACCCGGCTGAGACTTTCCAGCCAGAAGTGGCAAAACACTGAAAGCCAGTGGCTTAAATAACTAAGGGGTTTGTTTCCCTCATATAACGGGGGCCCCGGGGGCTGTCATAACTCAGGTACTGCAGACACCCCAGTCAGTCCGTCTGCAACTTTCCGCTCTGCCGTCTGAAGCATGTGGTACTCAGCCTCAGGTTCATTGCCTCATTGTTGCAAGGTGGTTTCCGCTGTTCCTAGGACTCTGGCTGTGCTCAAGGCGGGTGGGCTGGAAGGGGAAGTACAAAGGGCAAAGCCCGCTGAGACTTTCCCCTTTCAAGGAGCCTCTTCCAGTGACCTCTCATTCGTCAGAACTGCCGTCCTTGGCCACCCCTAACTGCAGGGGAGCCTGGAAAATCAACTTTAAAAAAGAGCTGGTCACACCACTACCCCAAGAATAGATACTGAGAAGGGAACTCGTAGTGTTCTTCCTCAAAGAAAAATTTTGGAGTCTGGGAAGTGAAAACCTACCCCAGACCGCTGCCCTGCCCCCTGATGACCAATGCCTCCCAAGTTCGGTGGGTCCAGTAAGAAGTCCCCACGGCTCCTGTGTAGTGGGGCTGCGAGTCTGGGTCCAGAGCTGGATTACAAAGGACTAAGGGAAGGGTAAGCCATCTCTCGGGACCCCTTCTCACACACAGCCTGCAGCCTCACTGCAAAATCAAAGCCAAATAAATGTTTTAAAGTGTTGTCTCCCACCAATGAGGCACCTGTTTGTGAATGTGTTAAGAGAGGCTACGTGGTAAGACTTGAGGGAGGCATGTGATACGGTCAAGGCGCCGACCCCCCGAAGCTGCATCGTGGGCAGAGGCCCATCCAGATCCAGAAAAAAACAACCGAAGTATTCCATCTATCCACCATCCATAGCTATTCTATAGCTTTTTTCTAAGTATGACAGTATTATTTTTTTACTTTTTGACTTTGTAAAATTTATTTTTATTATTATTTTGATTTTTAAGAGTTCCCTCTATAGAGGGCTTCACCACGTCCAGAGTACCTCAGGATAAAGGGGCACTGATGGTCCAGAGTCAACAATGCAGGCTGAGGTCTGACTGTTGGGAAGCGCCCCGAACACTTTGGGGAGAACAGGGAGGCCCCTCTGATGGGGTCAGGCGTCCTCCTCACCACCACTCACTCCCACAAGGAACCACTCCCAGTCAGAACTTGGGACAGCGAGACATTTAAAAATTGGCATATTTTGCATCAAAATATGGGTTTCCACTTTTGGAAAAATCAGATCTAGCAAATAAGGAGCCCGCATTGCCTTAGGTCAACCCTCTTCTGCAGTGGAGACTTTCTTCACTGAGGAAAGAGCAGCCAGCTCATCCTAGTCCCCTTTGCTCCCCAAGATGGTGCTCTCCTACTCTTGTTGCCTTATCCCTGTGTATTTCTGTATGTTTGTGTTACCAGGGTTTAAGTTTGCAACCCCTAATGGAGAACAGAGTCTCCAATTCCTACACCAGCAGCTGAGGGTGATAGAGTGAGTTGCCAGGACACAGAACCCGTAATGGCACAGTGGAGCCCACAGTCAGGATCTCTTGGGACACAGGCCTGATTTAAAACAGGTCTCGTGTCACGCCAGTCAGAATGGCTAAAATTAACAAGTCAGGAAACAACAGATGTTGGCAAAGATGCGGAGAAAGGGGAACCCTCCTACACTGTTGATGGAAATGCAAGCTGGTGCAGCCAATCTGGAAAACAGCATGGAGGTTCCTCAAAAAGTTGAAACTAGGGACGCCTGGGTGGCTCAGTTGGTTAAGCAGCTGCCTTCGGCTCAGGTCATGATCCCAGCGTCCTGGGATCGAGTCCCATATCGGGCTCCTTACTCCGCAGGGAGCCTGCTTCTCCCTCTGACTCTGCCTTCCACTCTATCTGCCTGTGCTCGCTCTCACTCTCTCTCTCTCACAAATAAATAAATAAAATCTTTAAAAAAAAAAAAAAAAGTTGAAACTAGAGCTACCCTACGACCCAGCAATGGCACTCCTGGGTATTTACCCTAAAGATACAAACGTAGTGATCCGAAGAGGAAAGTGCACCCCAATGTTTATAGCAGCAATGTCCACAACAGCCAAACTATGGAAAGAACCTAGATGTTCATCAACAGATGAATGGATAAAGAAGATGTGGTATAGATACACAATGGAATACTACACAGCCATCAAAAGAAATGAAATCTTGCCATTTGCAACGACGTGGATGGAACTAGAGGGTATTATGCTGAGTGAAATAAGTCAATCAGAGAAAGACAATTATCATATGCTCTCCCTGATATGAGGAAGTTGAGAGGCAAAGTGGGGGGCTTGGGGGGTAGGAAAGTAAAAAATGAAACAAGACAAACCATAAGAGACTCGTAATCTCACAAATCAAACTGAAGGTTGTTGGGGGGAGGGGGGTTGGTTTATGGACATTGGGGAAGGTATGTGCTATGGTGAGTGCTGTGAAGTATGTAAAACTGATGATTCACAGACCTGTACCCCTGGGGCTAATAATACATTATATGTTAAAAAAAAAAAAAAAGGGAAATGCGTGGCATAAATAAATAAATAAATAGTTCTGGGGATGTAAAAAAATTTTTTTTCATTTAAAAAATAAAACATGTCTTATGGACATTATAAACATTGCTGAACCCATTGCTCTCAGGGCCATGAGTCCGGGTCACCTGGGAGCATCTGAACGTTGCTGACACCGGGCTGTATCTGTGGAACTCCTGGCCAGGCACAGAGATGCCCAGTAGGCTGGGCGCAGCGGGAGCCGCGACCTGGGGCCCTGTTCCCACGGGGAGCGGAAGTCCCAGTGGTTGAGGTGAGAACGTGAGGCTGCCCTGGGTGGGCAGAGGCAGCCACAGGCAGCTGCAGCAGGCTGGTCCCTGGCCCAGATGCACCCTCTTCACCCTTTCTTGCAAAAATTGCTGCTTTGTGCAGAAATATAGAAACGTGCAAAGTCTGAGAGCCAGCGCTCAGGAGTCAGCCTCCACCCTCCCGTGTATGCAGGCAGCCCTAGTGACTAAGCCCCAGCCCAACCATGCATATCCTTCAGGTAACTCAGGGTTAAAAAAAGAGAGAGAAAGAGAGAGAGAGATGTTTTTGATCTCCAGATGGCTGTGGTTTGAGCACAAGAGGAGGGGGTGGGGCCTCGAGGCTCTTGCCCTTGCTCCAGGCCTTGGCCAGCCGGTGAGTCTTGCCTTGGGAGGACAGGGGGGCGCTGCAGCCTAGGCTGGTGGCCAAGCAGCAAAGAAGCAAAGCCCCCACGGTGGTCTTCTGGCCTGCCATCCTCCTCTGTGTCCTCTCTCTGCCAACTGCCCCTCTCCTGCCAGGACAGAGCTCTCCAGCAGCTGCTGTCTCTGCTGGCCCCAGCTCCTAGTCCTGGCGGTGCCCCACCTGTTGTCTTTGTCCTCTGGGGCCTCATCTGCCCCAGGGATAGCCCAGGAGAGTAGCGATGGGGCCATTGCCACTGCGACCCCAATACCTTGGGGCAAGTTTCCTCTGCAGCCTTCCTGTGGGTGTTACGTGGCCTAGGGGAGGAGGGAGTGGGGAGACACCTGGACCAGCATGGACCATGGGGCCACACTGCTCCCATGGCTTCCACTGGCCCTTCTATTCTGACAACACAGGCACCCACATCCTCAGTATCAGCGTCCAACCATCAGCCCTCACACTGGAGTGAGGAGCTAGAGACCGAGAAGCTGGCAGCGGCTCCTTACCTGGGGCCCCCGTAAGAGACAGCATAGTGGTTCAGGACGTAGCTCTGGCCCCCTGAGCTCACAGAGATGGTCCTGTTCTCCATCCAGAGTCCAGTTCCAAGGCTAGGGTCTCTATGTTGTCCCTGGGGTGGAGCCAGGCACACCCCTCAGTCCCGCCCCGGGAGGGCCCAGGTAGGAGGGTCTGCGGGGCAGCAGGGGGACTGGGGACCCACCTGAGGAAGGCGGTGTCGTTGGTGTGGGTCACGTAGCGATCCATCATGAGAGTCAGGAGGGGAGGCTGGCTCCGCTGCAGGTAGTACACGCGGGCCCCGTTGGGGACATGTCCATAGCTGCCAAGAAGGACACCTGCTGAAGTGCATCTGCCCAGCGGCCAAGGCCAAGGCCAGTCCAGCGCCAAGCCCCAGGCCCGTGCTTCCCCACCCCAGCCTGGAGGGGCCGCCCCGCTTACAGCCGCACCAGGTCCAGGAAGTTCTGCAGCATGCCCTTCACCGTCTGGGGCATCTCAGACAGGAGCAGCCCCTCCATCACCCAGTAGGAGTCCCTGGGGAAAGGGACAGCTTGAGCACCAACCCCCTACACAACCCCCTCTCCCGCCCTGCACAACGGGCCAGTCAGGGTGGCCCCCTCAGCTCAGGACAGCCCGCCGGCCCCGGGCTCCCTGACTCCTGCCCTGTAGCCCTGGCCACTCACCAGTAGTAGAATTCGACGAAGCGTCCACCAGGCACGATGAAGGGGTGGGCCGAGTAGATGAGAGAGAACTGTTCTGGGTGGCTGAGGACCTCTGGCTTCACCTGCAGTCAGGAGAGAGAGCACAGGGAGCCCACAGGCCCCTCGGTGTGGATGCCCTGGCAGCAGGTGCATGAGTTCGGGCTCTGCTGCTGGTCAGCCATGTGGCCTTGGTCAAGGCCAGAGCCGCTGGGAGCCAGGTCTGCTTGGCCTTCACATGCCGGCCTCTGGAGTCCCTGCTAACTCAGCCCGGCCTTGGCAGGGGCTCAGCAAGCAGCGGCCAGTATTAGGACCAGGTAGGGGGACTGTTTCCTCCACTCGCCTTCCCCCATCCCCCGCTGCACGCCAGTCCCAGAGGCCGAGGAGCCCCCATCCTCAGGCCCAGGTGCAGAGTATGAAAATTAATGGAAAGAGACCTCATTTAGAATGGAGTCGGGAGCCTGGCAGGTGAAGTTCTCCTGCACTACCACCTTTTGTCAATTGCAGACCCAAACCTCCAGGTGGTTGTTACCCAACTATCCCCTTAAAAGGGAAAGGTTTCTTCTGCCCCAGCAACAGCCCAGCCAATGAGTGGCAGCCACAGCTCAGCCAATGAAAAGCTACTATACTCAGAACTCCCAGTTTATCCCAATGGAGTTTTTGTTTATAATAGGCCCCCTCCCTTTCCTCCATGAAAGAGCAGGGCTCTCCAGTGTCCTGCAGAGTTGCCCCTCATTTTCTTGTAGTTTCTTTGTCCTGGGTTGCAGATCTCTGCTAGTCCAAAGTTAACCCATTTTTGATAGCAAAATACTGGCAGTTTTTTTTTTTTTTTATTATATTATTTTGAACAGAAGGAAACCCCAAACCGTCTCTCCAGTGAGGCAGATGTGCATGACCATGGTTTCAGGAGAGCGATGGTAGGACCTGCCTCTGCCAGGTATTTTCTCTGTCCATTGCCTCCTAGTTCTGTACCAGTGAGTGTGGTTTCAGTGGGAGAGGGGTCAGCTGTCATGGGGAACAGAGGGGAACCGAGCTTGGCTTTGTTCCTGTAGGGCTGGCTGGGTGACGAAGCAGCCCAAGGCAGGAAGAAGCCTAGAGGTGCCAGGTACCAGCAGGGGCCAGGGCCCTGGGGTCTGGCTGGGAGGACAGTCTTGGGTAAACCACTGCCCTCTCTGGGCCTCAGACAAAGGGAGAAAGCCTCTAACAGACTGAGCTGACCACACGCTGCGATCAGCAGTAGCAATTGTTCCCAAGCAGAGGCTGGCTGGGTTAGCTCAGGGAATGGAGAGCCCTGCTGGGGAATGAACTGGTGTAAGAGGCAGGTCTCAGTAGCCTGGAGGTGGCAGGACAGGCTAGGTTTGCCTGGGGAGAGGCTGGTGAGGGCTTCAGGGAAGAGGTGAAGAGTTAGAAGTGTTTTCCCTTTCTAAGTCCCCTGTCCCCAAGCCCATGAATTTCTTTCTAGAGAGCTGCAGTAGGATAGTGTTGGGGTCTTCTGTCTAAACCAAAGCCATGAATTACTGAAATTTGCAGAAATAGTGCTGGGCTGCTTTTAAAGGCCACCTATGAAAGGTGCCTGGTTTGACTATGACCTTGAACACAGAAGGACTTGGGACTTTTACCCATTCAGGCACACTTCTTTTGGGGACAACTGCTACTCCTGGGTGTCGTGGACACTGGAGGTGAGGTGGGTAGCAGAGCAGGCTGGTATAGAGGACAAACTGCTCTCTCCTAAGTCTGAGCTAGGGACCTCTGGCAAGTGACTGCCAACACCCTCCGTTACCCCTGGGTCTGAGCCTGCGGGTCCCACCAAAGCCACCAGGGGGCAGCTGTGAGCCAAGAAGAGAAAGCCCGGGAATGGGGACATCTGGCTGGAGGAGGGTCAGATGTCTCATCGATCCCGCCCCCCACAGTCCTAGAAATGTCTGAAACCTCCTAGGACAGCCAGATCTTGACCTACCAATGCAGGATTCTGACCGTCATCTCCGAAGACAGGCCAGCAGTGGGACTTCCCCAGTGCCTGGGCGCCCTTGCAGGACTTGGTCATCAGAGGTAGGGAGTAGGGAGGCAGGGATGGGGCGTATCCCAGGACCTTCCCCCCCTTGCATCTGGTCGGCCTGGAGGGTCAGCCTCCTGGTGTGGAGGAGGTGTGAGCAAAGCAGGTGGGGTCTTTCTCGGGCTCTTCTGGTTTCTCTGCTCCCCACTCAGCAGACATGTGTGTCCACCCCCACCTGTCAGGGAACCAGCCCTCCTTTCTCCCTCCAAACCCAGGCCCTGGGGAAGGAGCACGTTGGCTTTTCACGCAGCTCATGATGGAGGTCTGAAGGCCCAGGCCTCTTTCCCTCCTTGAGGAGAGTAAGGCTCAAGCCTCTGCTCACCCTTGGGACGGGGACTCAGTAGATTCGGGTCCTGCCTGGGCGGGGGGCATCTAGGTCTGGCCAAGTCTCCTTCACCTCGGGCCCAGGAGGTGGCTTTCCAGCTGGCTCAGAACTGGATCCGAACCAACTCTGAGGTCTGCTCCCAAAAGTCAGCCATGTTTGAGAAGGTGAGCTGCTCCTGAGGCCAGAGCCTCCTGGGATCTTCCCCATGGTGGGCTGGAGGGGTGGGGAGGCGGTGCAGGGATGAGTGCCAGACTTTGCCAAGCGCAGGGACAGTGGTGACGCCCGGTGGCCATTCTTGGGCACTGCAGGGGGTCAGAGCTGCAGGCCAGAGCAGCCTCTCCCAAAGGGGCTCTCATCTCTTGCTCCCTGGAGAGCTGAAGTAGGGAGCCTGGGGTAGTACCCCCCCACCCAGAGCCTGTGCTTTTGTTCCCAGTATGACATCAGCAACGGTGGGCAGCCCGGTGGAGGAGGGGAGTATGAAGTTCAGGTGAGTGGGCCCACACCCTACTGGGAACAACAAAGCTGTGTTGTCCCCACACCTGGCCATGACCTTCCCTGCCTGGGCCTGTGTTTCCTCCCATGGATGCGGGTCCACGGGAGGCTGACTGGAGCCCCTCGGCAGCCCTGGGGCTAGGCAGTTCTAGAGCCTTTGGGTGGAGATCTCATAGCCCCTAAAAGGCTGTGGGGCCTTCCCCAGAGATCTTGGCCCACTGGTCCTGTCTCTCTCCAGGAGGGCTTTGGCTGGACCAATGGAGTGGTCCTGATGCTCCTGGACCGCTACGGTGACCGGCTGACCTCGGGGACCCAGACAGCTTTCCTGGAGCCCCACTGCCTCACAGCTGCCCTCCTGCTCAGCCTCCTGCCCAGCCTCCTGCCATGGTGATGGGCCTCCCTGCCCCGTCTGCCTCATTAAACTTCTGTGTGAGTCCCTACCTTCTCTTGCTTCTTCTTCCCCCACCCCCAGCCAGTCCTTGGAGTGGGGTCAGAGTAGGGACCTAGAAGTCATGGGTTGGGCCCTTGTGCCTCCTGGAACATCAATGAGGAGGAAATCCTGTTTTGTGGGGACACAGTCCCATACCCCATGTGACCTAGTCTCCCAGAAATGTACTCCAAATGGTTTATTATTCTGTTAAGATGCTTACAAATACTGAAAATCACCCCGTCCTGGTTTCCCAGCTACAGTGGGCTCCCAGTGCTGTGAAGGAGTGCAGGGAGGTGAGATCAAACACTGCCTCCCTGAGCTATGCTTTCAAAAAAGTCGAATGTATTAGTCCAGATCATTTTATGCCCCTGGGCACTTTTGAAAACAATATAGTAATACTGGCACTTACTTTGTGAGCTTTGTGTGCTCAGAGAGGAAGGGAGCCCTGACAAGACCACTGTCATCCCGGGGTAAGAATATAAAATTTGACAGAATTGAAGGGACAGGAATTCTGTGTTAATAGTTGGAGGCCTCGGTGCCACTTTAATGGATAGAACATCTAGACAGAAGATCATAAAGGAAATAGAAGATAACACCATAAAACAATTAGACCTAATATATATAGAACTCCATACCCAACAACAGTAGAATATACATTCTTCAAGTGCACAGGGAACATTCACCGGGATAGATCTTCTGTTAGGCCACAAAATAAGTCTCAGTAAATTTTAGAAGATTGAAATTATAGCCGGTATCTTCTCCAACCATAATAGAATGAAGCTAGTAATAAATAACAGAAGGAAAACTGGAAAATGTAGAAATTGACATTTAAACAACCAAAGAGTGAAAGAAGAAATCACCAAGAAGGGAAATTAGAAAATACTTACAGAAGATGGGGCGCCTGGGTGGCTCAGAGGGTTAAAGCCTCTGCCTTTGGCTCAGGTCATGATCCCAGGGTTCTGGGATCGAGCCCCACATCAGGCTCTCTCCTCGGTGGGGAGCCTGCTTCTCTGCCTACTTGTGATCTCTCTCTGTCGAATAAATAAAATCTTAAAAAAAAAAGAAGAAAAGAAAAAAAGAAAATACTTACAGATGAATGAAAACAAGGAAACAACATACCAAAATTTATAGGATGCAGCAAAGGCAGTTCTCAAAGGGAATTTTACAGGAGCAAGTGTCTACGTTACAAAAGATCTTAAATCAATAACTAATTTTATACTTTGAGGAATTAGAAGAAAGCAAGCAAACCCAAAACTAGAAGAGTAAATAAAGATTGAGCATAAGGAAATAATATAGAGGAGAGAAAATCAAGCCAGAAGTTTCTTCAAAAAAAAATCAAGAGGGGCGCCTGGGTGGCTCAGTGGTTTGGGCTGCTGCCTTCGGCTCGGGTCATGATCTCAGGGTCCTGGGATCGAGCCCCGCATCGGGCTCTCTGCTCCGCAGGAAGCCTGTTTCCCTCTCTCTCTCTCTCTCTCTCTGCCTGCCTCTCTGCCTATTTGTGATCTCTGTCTGTCAAATAAATAAATTAAATCTTTAAAAAAAATCAAGAAAATAAATCTTTATTTTTTAAATTTCTTTTTTTTTAATTTAGTTATTTGACAGCATAAGCAGAGGGAGCAGCAGGCAGAGGGAGGGATAGAGGCAGACTCTACACTGAGCAGGGAGCCCAATGCAGGGCTCAATCCCAGGGCCCTGAGATCATGACCTGAGCAGAAGGCACCCAGGCACCCTAGGAAAATAGATCTTTAGCTATGGTGAAAAAAAATGACAAAAGCAAAAAGATACAAACAACTAAAATCAGAAATGAAAATAGAGACACTACCATAGACCTTACAAAAATAGAGAAAACTGTGAACATTATATGCCAACAATTGGATAACCACCATGAAATGGACAAATTCTTAGAAACACACAAATTGCCCAAACTGATGCAAGAAGAAATAGAGAATCTCAACAGGTTTATAACAGGTAAAGAGATTATAGTAAAAAACCACCCAACAATGAAAACTCCATGATGGTTAATTTTATGCATCAGCTTGGCTAGGCCAAGCTACCCCAATATTCAGTCAAAAATTATTCTAGGGACACCTGGGTGGCTCAGCTGTTAAGCATCTGCCGTTGGCTCAGGTCATGAGCCCAGGGTCCTGGGATCAAGCCCCACACTGGGCTCCCTATTTGACAGGAAGCCTGCTTCTCCCTCTCCCACCTCCCCACTTGTGTCCCTTCTCTTGCTGTCTCTCTCTCTCTCTCTCAAATAATCAAATCTTCAAAAAAATTATTCTAGATGTTTCTAGGAAGGTATTTTTAGATGAAATTAACCTTTAAATCAGGAGACTTTAGAGTAAATTAATCTTGTGAGCCTTAATAAAGAGAGCCAATTAGCTTACAAGAAAATGAGCTTATTTGGAAATAGCAGAGGAATTGCCGTTCAGGGCATGCAAACCATAGACAAGTCCAGACAACAAAGGAGGAGGAGTGTTCTTTTATAGAAGAAAGAAGGAACTTGAGAGGGGCAGTTTGGAATGAGACTCCATTCCAAATAGAGCAAGAATTCATGGTTGTAGGGACTTTCCATTGGCTGAGCTGGGATGGTTCTCTTTGGCTGGGTCACTGGACAAAGAGAAAAACCTTTCCTCCTGCTGGGATGTGGAAAGTTAGCTTTGAAGAGAGGCACCTCTGTGAGCATGCCCCCTTCAGGACTTCCCAACTGTATTTTGAAATGAGATTTTCCTCTATTCATTTCATACCCTCCATACTATCTATAAGTGGTCTTCGTTTGATCAGTTGAAGGCCTTAATAGAAAAACACTGACCTCCCCAGAAGACGAGGGGATTCTGCCCAACAGACTGCCTTTAGACTTCTCTGGGTCTCCGGCTTGCAGATTATGGACTTGCGAGCATCCGCAATCATGCAAGCAAAAATTTAAAGATAAACCAAATCCAACAGCGTAACAAAAGGATTATACACCATGTAAGTGAGATTTATCCTAAGAATGCAAGGATGGTTCAGCTTAAGAAAATCAATACAATGCATTGCATTAATAAAACAAAGGAAAAAAACCCTGCATGATTATTGATGTAGAAAAGATATTTGACTAAACCCAGCACCCTTCTATGATAAAAAAGCATTCTAAAAACTAGGAATAAAAGAAGTTTTTCAGGGGCACTTGGGTGTCTCAGTGGGTTAAGGCCTCTGCCTTCAGCTCAGGTCATGGTCCCAGGGTCCTGGGATCAAGCCCCGCATTGGGCTCTCTGCTCAGTGGGGAGCCTGCTTCTCCCTCTCTCTCTGCCTGCCTCTCTGCCTACTTGTGATCTCTGTCAAATAAATAAATAAAATCTTTTTTTTTTTTAAGATTTTATTTATTTGTCAGAGAGAGAAAGGGAGAGCGAGCGAGCACAGGCAGACAGAATGGCATGCAGAGGCAGAGGGAGAAGCAGGCTCCCTGCCGAGGAAGGAGCTCGATGTGGGACTCCATCCCAGGACGCTGGGATCATGACCTGAGCCGAAGGCAGCTGCTTAACCAACTGAGCCACCCAGGCGTCCCAATAAATAAAATCTTAAAAAACGTTTTTCAGAGCAATTTAAGGAATTTATGAAAAAACTTACATGTAGTATCACACTTGATGGTAAAAGACTGAAAGTTTTCTCCTTAAAATCAGGAATGAGACGAGGATGTCTACTTTCACCTCTGCTCTTCCACACTGTACCAGAAGTTCTAGCCAAAGTAACAGGACAAGAAAAAGAAAAGGCATTCAAATTGGAAAGGAAGAATTTATCTATTCACAGATGACATGATTTTATACATAGAAAATCCCAAAAGATCCACAACAAAGCTGCTGGGTCTGGTAAACAGGTTGAGCAAAGCTGCGGGCCGAAGATTAATACTCAGAAATCAGTTGCACTTGTTGCACCTGCTGAGAACAATCTGAAAATGAAACTGAAGAAGCCATCACATGCGCAGACATCTGAGAAATCAAATTCCTAGGAATAAACTTATCCAAGGAGATGAAAGACTTCTATACTGAATGCTGCAAAAGTCACAGGAGGACACGAATTGTAGGATTCCGCTTATGTGAAGTATCTAGACTAGGTGAATTCATAGACACAGAGGAGTGGTTTCCAGGGGCCGTGGGGAGAGACGACTGAGGACTTACTGCTTGATGTTATAGAATGTATCTTTGGAATGATAAAAGTTGTGATGGGGTGCCTGGGTGCTGCAGTTCGTTAAGCATCCGTCTGACTCTTGGTTTTGGCTCAGGTAGTGATCTTACTTAAGGTAATGAGATTACCTTAAAATTACCTGCCCCTCATCAGGTTCTGTACCAGCAGAGCCTTCTTAGGATTCTTTCTGTCTTCTCACTTGTGTGCATGTGCTCTCTACCCCCCACCCCATCCCTCTCTCCAAAATAAAATTTTTTTAGAACATTTTATTTATTTATTTGACAGAGATCACAAGTAGGCAGAGAATCAGGCAGAGAGAGGGGGGGAAGCAGGCTCCCCGCTGAGCAGAGAGCCTGATGCGGGGCTCGATCCCAGGACCCCAGAATCATGACCTCAGCCAAAGGCAGAGGCTTTAGCCCACTGAGCCATCCCGGTGCCCCTAAAATAAATAAATCTTTAAAAAATTTTTTTGAAAATAGATAGTGGTGATAGTTGGGAAATATTGTGAATATAATGTAAATTGAATTGTGTTCTTTAAAATGGCTGAAATGGCAGATTTTATGTGATCTCTATTTAACCACAAGAAAAATATTTTTACAGGGCGCCTGGGTAGCTCAGTTGTTAAGTCCTGGAATCGAGCTCCATGTCGGGCTGCCTGCTCAGCGGAAAGCCTGTTTCTCCCTCTCTCACGCCCTCTGGTTGTGTTCCTTCTCTCACTGTGTCTCTGTCAAATAAGTAAAATCTTTAAAAAAGAAAAATATTTTAAAAAGGAAGGAAGAATGCTCATGGATTAGAAGAACAAATATTTTAACAAATATTTTAACAATATTTGTTCTTCTAATCCATGAGCATTGTTAAAATATTTGTTACCCAGAGCAATCTACACATTCAGTGCAATCCCTATCAAAATACCACCAACATTTTTCACAGAGCTGGAACCAATAATCCTAAAATTTACATGGAACCAGAAAAGACTCTGAATATCCAAGGGACTGTTGAAAAAGAAAACCAAAGCTGGCAGCATCACAATTCCAAATTTCCAGCTGTATTACAAAGCTATAATCTTCAAGACAGTATGGTCCTGGCACAAAAATGGACACATAGATCAATGGAACAGAACAGAGAGCCCAGAAATGGACCCTCAACTCTATGGTCAGCTCATCTTTGACAAAGCAGGAAAGAATGTCCAATGGAAAAAAGTCTCTTCAACAAATGGTGTTGGGAAAATTGGACAGCCTTGTGCAGAAGAATGAAACTGGACCACTTACACCACACACAAAAATAAACTCAAAATGGATAAGCTGGGAATCCATCAAAATCCTAGAGGAGGGGCGCCTGGGTGGCTCAGTGGGTTAAGCCGTTGCCTTTGGCTTGGGTCATGATCTCAGGGTCCTAGGATCAAGTCCGGCGTCAGGCTCTCTGCTTGGCAGGGAGCCTGCTTCCTCCTCTCTCTCTGCCTGCCTCTCTGCCTACCTGTGATCTCTCTCTGTCAAATAAATAAATTTTAAAATCTTTTAAAAAAATCCTAGAGGAGAACACAGGCAGCAACCTCTGTGACCTTGGCAGCAGCAACTTCTTGCTAGACACGTCTCCAAAGGCAAGGGAAACAAAAGCAAAAATGAAATATTGGGTCTTCATCAAGATAAAAAGCTTTTGCACAGCAAAGGAAATAGTCAACAAAACAGATTTTGTTTTGGAATGGGAAATGGAATGGGAAAAGGTATTTGCAAATGTCTTATCAGATAAAGGTCTAGTATCCAAGATCTGTAAAGAGCTTATCAAACTCAAAATCCAAAAAACAAATAATCTAATCAAGAAATGGGCAGAGGACATGAACAGACAATTCTGCAAAGAAGACATCCAGATGGCCAACAGACACATGAAAAAGTGCTCCATATCACTCAGCATTAGGGAAATACAAATCAAAATCACAATGAGATACCACTCCACCAGTCAGAATGGCTAAAATTAACCAGTCAGGAAACAACAGATGCTGGCGAGGATGCGGAGAAAGGGGAACCCTCCTACACTGTTGGTGGGAACACAAACTGGTGCACCCACTCTGGAAAACAGCATGGAAATTCCTCAAAAAGTTGAAACTAGAGCTACCCTATGACCCAGCAATCGCACTACTGAGTATTTACTGTAAAGATACAAATGTAGTGATCTTAAGGGGCACGTGCAACTGAATGTTTATAGCAGCAATGTCCACAATAGCCAGACTGTGGAAAGAGCCCAGATGCCCATCAACAGATGAATGGATAAAGAAGATGTATGTGTGTGTATATACATGCGTGCACATATGTGCACACACAGACATTAAATGGAATATTACTCAGCCATCAAAAATGAAATCTTCCCATTTGCAACAATGTAGATGGAACTAGAGGTTATTATGCTAAGCAAAATAAGTCAGAGAAAGAGAATTCTATGACTTCGTTCATATGTAGAATATAAGAAACAAAACGGGATCATAGGGGAAGAAAATGACAAAATAAGATGAAAATAGGCAATAAGAGCTTCTTAACTCTAGCAAAAAACGGTTGCTGGAGGGGAGTGGGGTGAGGGACGGAGTCACTGGGTGATGATGGGCATGGGGGGGGCACATGATGGAGTGAGCGCAGGGAGTTACACGCAACTGGTGACTCACCGAACTCTACCTCTGAAGCTAATAACACACTATATGTCAAGTAATTGAATTTAGATTTTAAAAATACACCAACAAAGGAAGGAAGTGTGTAGCATCTGGAGGCAGGGGTGGCTGGCAGGAGTGGGGGAAACTAACAGGGCAGAGGTGACCTGCTGGGGACAGACAGGACCATCTTGTCCTGTGGCAGACCCCACAGGACAAGAGTCAGGACAACAAGCCTGAGTCCTAAAGGAAAGGCCCCACAGTCACTAATCTCAGGGGGTGGCCAGTGCACAGCACACCCTTTACCGTGCACACTCCCCACCCCCATCCCCGTGTCATTTCAGGCCTGAGTCATCAGTCCACCAGCATGCGGCCACACCTGGGCCAGAATCGTGAGCCATTCTGTCGCTTCCTGATGGCGCACGGGAGAAGAATGAGGCACAAACAAGTCAGCTGCAAGAGAAAGGGAGCAGGGGACAACAGTAGAGAAGACTGTGGCCCAGAACAACTCCTCAGTCCCGCTTTTATTAGATAGAAACAGTAACCAACAGAAGAGCCGAAGAAGGCCAAACGTTGGTCATATGCCTTATAGATAGACAAGAAGGAAGGCAAAATACGTCTGGTCAAGCAGTATAAAGTTTATAGTTGAGCAAGCACATTCAAAGGACTTACCTAAATTAGCCACAGGCACTCTCGTGGGGGGTGGGGGTAGATAATAGAAAAATGCAGGAAAAATGCAGCAGGCGGCATTCAGCCCTGAGCAGGCCGGGCCTTCCCAGCCTGGCCGCTCAAGGCTTCAAGGCCATGTATCGGCCTCTCCCCCAGAGGCCTGTGGCCAGTATGTGTTTTTCTTGACGTGCTTAGTAACTAGTAAAATGTCCCATGGGTTATATATTTTTTTTCCCCCATGGGTTATATTTTAAGTAATACATTGTTCTGAGGGACAGTTACACCATTCTGTTTGAAATGTTAAAGGAAAAGGTAACACTCTGCAGTGGTGATCCTGGGGTCCTCTGGGTCATAGATGTGTGACCTAATTGTGTCCCTGACACTCCTGTGACCGCGGCCCCCCCTGCTGCCACCCCACCACATCACTCTGAGGAAAGGGCCTGTGCTGGTGGCCCCTGCGGAGACTAAAAGAGGAGAACAAGGACAAGGTAGAGGGCAGGGGTTGGCCTCTGTGAGCTGAGCGCAGAAGCAGGGAGCTTCAGTGCACAGACCTGGCATCCAGCCCCTCGGGCCACCACACCCCACATGTGGACTTTGGCTGCCCCTGGATAAGTGGGTGAGTCAGGCTGCGCCTCAGCGCATAAGAGGTACCAGAGCTACTCCTGGGCCACGGCCACAGCCACCATGCAGGGGAGGACCCAGGAGCTGTGTCTGCTGCTTCTGTTGGGGTTGGGGTCCCAGGGCACCCTGCCCCCACCCTGTGACAGGTAGGAGTGGGGAAGGCGGCTGGGGCTGGGGCAGGAAGGCCAGGTTCCGGAGGTTGGGGTCAGATCTCAGGTGCTGGGGTATCATCCCTGGGGAGGGAAGTGGAGGGAAGAAATTAGCTTTCGGGGTGGGGGGGCGGGCAGGCTCTGTGCCAGACACCGCTGGACCTCCAGTGCTGGAGAAGGGGGGGGCTGCCTCCTGATGCAGCCCTCAGGCTCTCTGCTCACCAGGGCTTTCCTCAGGTGGTTCTGGAAAACTTTCTGCCAGTTCTCGGGTTTTCCAGTTTCCCCAGCCAGGAGGTGAGAAGCAGTGTCCGGGCCCGAAAGCCCTCCTTAGTTTAACCTCTGACCTCGGTGACCAAGAGCCAAGTCAGACCTCTTTCCAGAGCCATCGTTCCCATCCCCAAATAAGACAGATGCGTGAGCCTGTCCTGCTTCCCAGGCTCACAGGACGTCATCCATTTCTCATCTAAATGGGTTTCTACAGCGCTTGCTGTGTCTCTTGGCCAGCAGCAACAAGCAAGAGAAACAAGGTCCCTAGGGTCTTTGGGGACCTTATGTGATTAGCAAGGACAGTACTGACGGAAGCACAGCCAGAAGTCAGAAGCAGTGGGGGAGCCGCTTGGGGTGAGCAGAGGGGGTGTCCGAGGGGATGGAGAGGGACAGTGTCTGAGGAGAAGACGTTTGAGCAAAACCGTGGAAGGAACCATCATCTCTGTGTGGATCTGGAAGACTGTCCAGCAAGGAGTCAGGGAAATGGCTGTGCACAGGCTCTGAGGTCATGATTCAAGGAAGAAGGCCTCTGTGGCTGGGACAGAGGTAGGAACAGGCCACGGGAGAGAGGAGGCAGGGCTCGGGTGCCAGTGGTAGGACCAGACAGGTAACAAGTCATTCAGGATGGGGTATATTTTGCAAAGGGAGTTGATAGGACTCGCTGATGAAGGAGTATAAAGGGAAAGGGATTACTCGGGATGATTCATAGATTTTTTTTTTTTAAGATTTTATTTATTTATTTGACAGGCAGAGAGAGAGGAAGGGAAGCAGGCTCCCTGGTGAGCAGAGAGCCTGATGCGGGACTCGATCCCAAAACCCTGAGATCATGACCCGAGCTGAAGGTAGCGGCTTAACCCGCTGAGCCACCCAGGCGCCCTGATTCATAGATTTTATTCTGAGAAATTGTAATAAGGATTTCAGAGAGGCTGTGTGATCAAGAGTTTTGTCAAGCATGAGGTCAGTTGCCGACAGTAAGGAAAGGCTGCTGTGTCAGAGGTAAGACCACCTGTGGGGCTGGTGATTTGCTACTCACCAAATAGTTATTCCAGTGAAGGGTTACAGATTAAAATCAGGAAAGGTAGAATGCACATAGGGCAGAGTCCAAGAGAGAAGAAACAAAAACTCTAGCTGTCCTCTTCCAGTGGATTTGCATGAATAGCACCTAACTTTCCCAGCAACCCGTGTGACATCATGCACAAGGGGTCACCCAGGCCTCACGTTCAGGGTTGTCACCTGGGGCCTGTGACTGGGGCGGGGAGTATCTGCACGTCCGATCTTACTAAGTCTCCAGGTTTCTAAGTCTGAGTGATACTGGGTGGCCCTTGGTCCTTCTGTGAGTCAGCGCATTACTGAACCTGACGGGTTTGGGGGAACCTCCCAGTCTGTAGCCAGTTGGCCCAAAGTGGGTGTAGCTTGGGGCCCCCCAAACCGGCCCCTGCTAGCTGGACCGAGGGCCATCTTGCGGGGGACTGGGCCGTGGCCTGAGCTCATCGGTTAGTACCGAGTTTGGATTGTAGTACTGCGGCAGATGTCAGAAAATGTGTGATTTGCTGGGAAGACCTTGTCTGGTTGGGACATGTGGCTCGGGGAAAGCAAGATGGAAGGACGGATGAGTACCCTTTGGTGCCTGCTTGGCTGAAGGGTCACCCTTGTTTTGGAGTGGCAGCTGTGTTGTGATCGGTTCCTGGAGGTGAAAGCTATCGATAGAATTTGGAGATGATGGGTCCATCTCCCAGAGTGTTGGCTCCCTGGATGCCTAAGAAAATGCAGAATAATAAGAAAAAAATCTAAAAATGCAACCCCTGGGTTATTATTATCCTATAATAGCAAACATGGAAGTGAGAGATGGGCCATGCCTACGTTTTAGCCAGTCCAAACCTCAGCCTCTCTTCTCGGGGCCCCTGCCTAAGGAACCCATTTCAAGCTGGCCTGAGGTATGTCCATTAACCTTAGAGCCATTTCCAAAAGAAATAAAAAATTATTCTAAAACAACAAATAATGAAGCAGGCTAGACCAATTTCCAAGAGAATAGGATAGGCGGAGGGAGCCAATGGACTCATCCCAGCAGGGTAGAATCTTTAAACAGTTATTGAGAAATAGGGTCAAAATATGTGAATGCAGCCCTTCTTAGAAATTGAATGGACCACTGGGAGCTCCTGTAGGACCCCCCAAATGCAAGGGGCCAAACTCTGTTTTATTCACCCTACTTTGGAGGAATTAGGGAAAAACTTTGCAAGGCAAAGATGGTAGTGAGAAACCTGACCTCCCATGACTTGAGGCAGAGGTCCCACAATTTAATCAAGATAAAGATTGGCAGGGCACGGGCGCCTGGGTGGCTCATGGGTTAAGCCGCTGCCTTCGGCTCAGGTTATGATCTCAGGGTCCTGGGATGGAGTCCCGCATCGGGCTCTCTGCTCAGCGGGGAGCCTGCTTCCTCCTCTCTCTCTCTGCCTGCCTCTCTACCTACTTGTGATCTGTGTCTGTCAAATAAATAAATAGAATCTTAAAAAAAGGCGGGGGGAGGGGATTGGTGAAAAGCTTAGAGTCCCTTAGCTCCGACCCTGCCAGGGGCTCAAAACGTTACGCATATGAGTGGCAAAATGGTCAGAGGATGGAGAAGATTCTTGACTCCGTGCTGTGGGGTCCCGTGCACCGTGGTAGCGGATGTGTGGTTAAAGCCCTGAAACGGGTAACCGTTGGGTTGGGAGGACAGAGAGTGCAAGAGCTGGTGGGTTTTAGGTGCATGTCTGGATGGAGATTGGAATATTTAGACTTGATATCAAGGGGTTTCTCCTTCTCCTGAATGCCTCTCAGACGTGGCTGTCATAGCTGGCCAGGGAACACTTACCCTTCCTAGTGTTGTAAAACCCAAACCTGTCTGCAAAGCCATGGTTAGGAATGCCAGGGTCAAAGGGGCTGAGATGAAAGCTGCTTTGGTGTTTGAACACTTTTCTTGTGAAGTGATTGCTTTTACTTTGCCTGAGTGTGTTACAGGGGTGGACGTTGTATCCAAGCGAGGAGTGTTTCCAGTCTCTAGTGATATACCTCAAAAGGCCTGTGAATTTGCCCATCATACCCTCGCTTCTTGTGTTAGTTGGACTTTCCAAATGGGCACCAGTAAAATTGCTTGAGGTCACACAGATCACACCCTTCCGTGGAGCGTAGAGGGCGGCTTACAGCAGAGGCCTCGGGGCCCCTCCCAGCACTCCTACCAGACTTTGGACTAGAAAAATGTCCATTTGAGAGGCAATTACTAGCTTTTTATCAGACATTGAGACTGCCCCTCTCTGAAGGACATAAGAATATCTCTTTTTAAAAAGTTTTTATTTATTTATTGGCACGAGCCCCTGGGGTGGGAGGTGCACAGGGAAAAGGAGAAGCAGGCTCCGTGCTGAGCAGGGAGTTGGACTCGGGGCTCAGTCCCACGACCCTGAGATCAGGACCAGAGCCAAAGTCACAGGTTTAACCGACTGAGCCACCCAGGTGCCCCAAGACCTAAGATAATCTTAAAACCTGAAGCACCCATAGTATCTTGGGTGATGTTGGAGAAATGAGCTAAGAGGGAGAGCAGGGCCCGGAAGAGTTCCGTAATGCAATGGAAAGGGTTTATCCAGTAGCATGTTGCTGGGAGAATGTAGAGTTAATTCCATGACCTGGATGTGAGAGCAGGAGGCTCTGTTCCCTAGAAAAGGTGCTTGGTTCATGGATGGCCGTTCCAAGGTGAACAGATAGCACTGGAGGGTTGCCTCTATGGCCGGGAGTGAGAATACCAGGGCACCTGGGGTGGCTCAGTCAGTTAAGCATCTGACTCTTGATTTCAGCCCAGGTGATGATCTCAGGGTTGTGAGATGGAGCTCACGTCAGACTGAGCATGGAGTCTGCAGGTTCCTCTGTTCCTCCCTCTACTCCTCCCTCTGCTCATGCTCTCTCGCTCTCAAAAAAATAAATAAAATCTAAAAAACCAAAAAAAAAATCAGCTCAGTGGGCTGAACTGCTAGTATTTGCCACTGTGTTTGGGTTTAATCTACTTTTAGTGGCCACCATCCTGGCCATACCGTCAGGCAGAAGGGCGATGGGAAAGTGGTTTATAGAAACATCGCCCATGTGTGGTACAGTCCTGTGGAAGTCACTGGGAATCGGAGAAGTTCATTAAAGGAGAAGACTTTTTCGTTTTTTGTTTGTTTTTAAAGATTTTATTTATTTATTAGACAGGGAGAGAGAGCACAAGTAGAGTGGCAGGTAAAGGGAGAAGCAGGCTCCCCACTGAGCAGGGAGCCCGATGCGGGGCTTGATCCCAGGACCCTGGGATCATGACCCAAGCCGAAGGCAGCTCCCAACTGAGCCATGCAGGCACCCCAGGTAGAACACGTTTGATACCCATCAGAGGAACCCCTGTCCTTGATTGAAAAGTGATTAGAGCCAGCAAGTGGGTATCCCAGTGTGTTCATGCGAGGCGGCCACGTGGGGTCGTGAACCGATGGGATGTTGGGAGGTCGCAGCTGTGCAGAGGTGGGCCAGATCTAGATGCACCAGCTGAGGCACAAAATGCCAGTAAGAGCTGTTTTGTCAACAAAAGAGATGGGCTACAGGGCAGGTTGCCTGGGGGAGAGAACACGCGTGGAGTTGGCCGGTGAGACCCCGGCGGGAGCAAGTAGCCTGACCTCGGTGTCGCCATAAATGCTCAGTATACTGTCAGAAGACCAGACCAGGAGATGTTGCACCTGTCTGGACCGCTGGGCTGTATCTTGTCACACCAGGGAGCACACTCCCCCTCCGAGCCGTAGTTCCAGAGGGAGCTGGAACTGGACCATAACAACAGTGGCTGCCTGAAAGGGCAGGTGCGAACATGAAGGGCCGGCTGACACAGCTTCCCAAGTGTGTGCTCACACTCAGGTGTGAGGGGCTCCAGGCATAGATGGCTCCGCCTCTATGGGGGCGGGGCGATCGAGGCAGGGGAGCGGATGGAGGGGAGGCTGGTAGGACCATGTGGCTCTTCCCATGTGGGAGGAAGACCACGGTAGACCGCACTGTTTTCTTTCTCCCCCAAATTGCTTCAGCCTTCTTTTCTGTACCCGATGCAGAGATGCTGGGCCCGAGGCAGCAGCCACACGTGGCCGAAGCAGGGATGGTTCCTAGGTAAGAAAGCGGAGCTCTACCCTTAACCTGCTAGGTCTAAAGCCCTAGGAGCCTGATGCGGCGCATCGTGCCCTCGCCCCATCTGGCCAGATGCAGGGGGTCACTGAAAAGGGCTGTCTTCAGGCCTCAGGCAGGCCCAGGGGTAGGACGGCCCGCTCGAAGTGAACCCACATGGCCCCAGTCCCCATGAGCTGGAGGGGACCGCGGGGAGGCACTCGCTAGACTAGCGTCGCTGCTGCAGTCTGGCCCAAGCTGGAACAGCTCGGATAAAAATGGGGAGAAGGAGAAACAGCAGCTGAAGGTAAAGAACTGAACGCACGGCCGACGGTCATGTGGCGCTCTGAAGGAGGCCCAGAGCTGGAAGAGGGGCCGCCTCTCCGTTTTGTGTACCCGAAGGGGTGACTGTATGTGCTGCCGAGACCTCCGGCTCTGGAGCCTGACAAGCAGATGGAAGCCAACAAGCCTGAGTGGACTCGTCTGGAGAGGTTCTGGCCAGATGAGGCTGGACTGGACTCATCGGGACTGTGTGAGACTCTAGCAATTCTGACTCTCCTGTTCCACCTTATGTCTGCCGTAGTGTGAGATGGGGATACACCGCATTGTCGGTTAGAGAATGATTTTTTAAAAGATTTTATTTATCTGTCAGAGTGTGCACGCGCAAAAGCGGGGCGGGAAAGACAGCCAGAGGGAGAAGCGGGCTCCCCGCTGAGCAAGGAGTCCATGCAGGACTCGATCCCAGGACCCGGGCGCCATGACCTGAGTCAAAATCCAGAGTCAGACACTCACAAGACTGAGCCACCAAGGTGCCCCCGGTTTGTGTCTCTCTGAGAGGCTTACAGAGCTGCCAAGCGCAGAAGTTAGCTAAACCCAGCCCTTCCTCGGGCCAGTCATTTCCCGTTGGTCTGACATTCTGAGGAGGTTTTCGCTCTGTCTCCGAACCTATGCAGGCATCAGTTTCCGTTCACCACATGCCTTCTTTACACAGGCTGGTGGAATCATACCTGTAACAGCAGGGTTAGACCGTATGGTGGTGCGGTCATAGCGCAGTGGGGTCCATTACGGAACGGACTGGAAGAGTTCCAGAGCTTCCTCTGCGCCTTCTTTGGAGACTCGGTCTTTGCCCTTAGACCAAATATTGTTAGAGACGGGCATCAGTACAGGTGGCTGTGACTTTATTACTTATTACAACCACCTCCTCCCTAGCAGAGGACTCGGTGGTCTTCAGAATAGTTCTGGTGCCTGCGAATTATACAACAGGGCATATCTTCTTCTGATCTGTTCCCGGAGCAAGGGAAGTCGTAGCACATTAGGCTCAAGTACACGTGTCCACAGAACTCGGTGGGCAGATCTAAAAGATTCCCACAGCCTTGGCTCTTGAGTCTCAGTCGCTAGTGTGGCCTTCCATACTAGCGACTGTGGCTACTTAGGCTTCAGTCCGTATTAGAACAGTCAGGAGGCTCTGTTGGCTGATGGTGCAGGCCCCTCCCAGTGCTGGACCCTGGCATTGCTCAGCCTGACCTGTTGCCTTGGTCTGACCCGTTTCACTAAAGCCTCGTCATCCATCAGCCTGACTCCCAGCCTTTGCCTCTTCTTGGAAGAAAACTCCTTCTAGTCTGCTGATTCTAGCTAGTCTTTTTTTTCTCTGAATGCCTCTCCTCATTAAAATCAAATTCGGTTTGTTCCACAATGGGGGACCCATCTCCCGCAAAGTCCCCCCCCTTTGTTTGAGGGAGAATGCGAGCACGTGGGAGAGAGGCAGAGGCAGAGGGAGACAGACTTTTAAGCAGGCTCCATGCTCAGTGCTGAGCCCAACATGGGGCTCGATCCCACGACCCTGAGATCGTGACTTGAGCTGAAACCGAGTCGGATACTTACCTGCCTGTGCCACCACGCAGCCCTTGTGTGGCTCATGGTCCAGTGCTGTTTAATCTACCATGTATGTTGTTGCCATTAGGTGCTAAAAGCCCGAGTGCCTCTGGGAGACAGGTTTGGTATCCAGAAATGGCGGGTGCCCCCTACTAGGCTGAGATAAGTGGTAGTCACGCCTGGATCCCGTTTACTGTGAGAACGCCATGAGGCCTCCCACGGCCTTCCTCATCTTATGGTGGGGCTATTCCCCACGGGGATCTGAACGGACTATATGTTGCCTACTGCTTTCATCCCACGAGAACCCCATTGCTTCTGTGCTGTGGACTAGCCTTCTGTTCTCAGCACTGCACATGCTGCTCTGTTCTGTCCACTAAAATCAGGGGATGTTGTTGTTTTTTGTTTTTGTTTTTAAGATTTTATTTATTTATTTGACAGAGAGAAATCACAAGTAGATGGAGAGGCAGGCAGAGAGAGAGAGAGAGAGGGAAGCAGGCTCCCTGCTGAGCAGAGAGCCCGATGCGGGACTCGATCCCAGGACCCCGAGATCATGACCTGAGCCGAAGGCAGTGGCTTAACCCACTGAGCCACCCAGGCGCCCAGGGGATGTTGTTTTTAAACCAGGCTCCACATCCCCAGTGTGGAGCCCAACTTGGGGCTTGAACTCACGACCCTGAGATCAAGACCTGAGCTGAGATCAAGAGTGAGACGCTTGGGGCGCCTGGGTGGCTCGGTCGTGCGGTCATGACATCGAGCCCTGCCTCAGGCTCCGCACTCAGCATGGAGTCTGCTTGAGATCCTCTCTCTCTCCCTCTGCCCCCCCTCCCTGTGCTTGCACTCATGCTCTCTCTCCAAAAAAAAAAAAAAAAAGTCAGGTGCTCACCTGGCCGAGCCCTCCAGGCACCCCAAAATCAGGGGCCTTTCTAAGTATTTGATTTTCAAGGTTTATAGTTCCAGGGCAATGAATCTGCCAAGAGTTGTAGACCACCCAGTCCAAAGACCCAGTGGGGAGTAGTTCCGGGAAATTTCTTCCCAAATGACATCTAAAAACTGGAAGTCGAAAGACACCGGCCCATCACTAGGGTTGGCTGCAGGCATCAGCCGGTAGCCCAGCTCAGCGTCCTGTCCCGAGACCACAGCATCTCCCAGAGCTGCTCCAGCTCTGTCTGCAGGCTTCCACTCCGCGCTGGCAGGTTCTGGAGGCAGGCTGGGCGCGGCAGGCACAGGGCCCCACCGTTTCAGGCAACCCGTACAACTGTGCCGAGGCCCGAGGACAGTGGTAACCTCTCCCTCTGTCCGGGCGCTCGTGGTGCGCCAGATCTCCCATTTTCCTTAAATACTCTCCTATTCCTCTCTCTGCCCTCAGCTGCCATTTCTGTCTCCATGTAGCACTGCTCTTCACTCCCCACCCCCGCTGTGGGAGGGACGTCAGGTTCGGGCACTGTTATCGTCCAGGTCACTGCCGGCATGTCCAGTTCTGCGAGGGCCGTAGAGGATAGGATTACACGGCCCGGAATGAGGGGTGTATTCCTGCCACTGGGCAGCATAGCTGCACTTACTGGAGGCCCCCACTTAGCCACGTGGGCCGTGGGCACACCCTGCCCCTTCAGGCCCTTGGCGACTGTGGCATCAGGATTGGAAAAGAGAGCTACCGTCTCTCACTAAAGGAGCATTCATGCTTCTGACGCCACAGCGGCCGGTCCAGTCCTCGTAGGACGATGTGGGAAAAAATTGAGCCTCTCCTCATGTCCCCCAGAAAAGCAGATGAATCTAGCCAGAGGGTATTTATATATAACTACCCACCCCGTATGGAGTGTGTGCACACACTTGTGACACTGTGTAAGCATGCCCCTCATGCTTTTCTCTCTGCCCGTTTTACACCACAGAAGTGTCAGGTGCTTGTTGCGGGTCTGTATCGAGCCAGCGCTCAGAGGGTGACACAGAGCACGTTGTGTCCATTTGACATGTCTCTTGGCCCATTTTGGGAACCACGGGCTGACCCAGTTGGCACAGGTTCTTCTGTTCCAATATAGTATTTTAAGTGTATTCGTCTACAGTCAGGAATGCAAAGCTGCCTTATGGACCCCTTGAGTTTCCGGAGTGACTTCCTGAGGTTCGTGCCCCATGCGAGCACCCCCTTTCCTAGCCCAGATTTTCCCTGCCCCTGAGTCCATAAACACCCCAACTTGGGCACCTGGGTGTCTCAGTCAGTTAAGTGTCCAACTCTTGATTTCAGCTCCGGTCATGATCTCAGGGTCGTGAGTTCAAGCCCCATGTTGGGCTCTGTGCTGGGCACAGAGCCTACTTAAAACCAGTGTGGGAGCTTCTCACATTCAGTGTCCATCACTGCAAGGGAAAGAGCACGCAGTTTAGCCCACTGAGCTGGTCTTTTCTTCTATTGTTCAAAGATTCCCGTTGAGGTACAGTCTGTGTGCCTTGGCACTGCTGTCGGTGGCCAAGCAGCTCTGTCATTCGTGGAGAGCCGCCGTAGGGCTCTCTCGTGGCTCCAGGGGTGCTTCCCTCCGCCCTCTGGGAAGAGACCCCCTGCCCGTGTGATCCCTGTGTAGCTGTTCCCGGGTAAACCCTTTCTGTGTATGAAGGAACTCTTCGGGGGGCACCGCCTTCTTCATCAGGGACAGCACCCAGGACCCGGTAGGGACTCTGGTTGCAGGAATATTTGCTGTGCTCCAGGCACAGAGGTGTTTCCTATAAACACCCAGTAGCAAGCTAGTCACTGCCTTCTGAATGATGTGCATCACGCGGGGCGCGGCATCTGTGGATTTCCCGCCGGAGGTCTCAGCAGCTGCCACTGGGTATAACCTGTAACCTACAGGCTTTTGCCTTAAGCCCTAGGGTCAGTTTCCCCCAAGGCCGCTGTGCAGAGTTGGTCCCACCCCTTCTGGCGTGTCTCTGATTCAAGTGGTCCTTTCCTTTTGTTCACTGGGTATCCACTGTGCCAAATTACCAACCAGGGTGGCCTTGGGCCCTTGTTTAGGTCGTCTACTGCAGAGGGCCCTCCTCATTCTCTCAGCGGGGTGTGTCCCCACCCCCCACACACCCCTGCCACGCATGGGCGCACACACATTCCCTGGACACACTCACATGTAGCCCCAGGCCAGGGAATGTGCCCAGACTCGAGCCTTTCTTCCCCCCTAATGGTGGTGACCTGACCTGCCCGCCTCCCAACACTGTCCACAGCCAGATTTACTGCCATGGGGAGCTCTTGCACCAAGTGCAGATGGCCAGACTCTACCGGGATGACAAGCAGTTTGTGGACATGCCACTGTCCTCAGCTCCAGGTAAGGCACTAGGGGACCCCACCCCCTGAAGCTTTTGCACCAAAGATGACAGCAAGACAAGGCAGAGAAGAGCTTCTATCAGGGCGGGGCTCCTCGGGTCCACCTAACCCCTTCTTGACGGTGGACCCCAGACCAGGTTCTGCAGGACTTCTGTGAGCTGGCGGCCGCCCACAAGCACCACATTCCCCCACAGCAGCTGCAGGCATTCATCCAAGAGCACTTCCAGGCCGCGGGGCAGGAGCTGCTGTCCTGGACTCCCGAGGACTGGAAGGACAGGTACTACCTGGACGGGAAACAGGAGGCGGCCTTCGGGTAGGCCTGCCTCCCTGAACCCCGCAGGGTCCATGTTCTTCCAGCCCCCGGTTGCTGCAGAAGATCTCGGACCCCAAGCTGAGAGCCTGGGCAGGGCAGCTCCACCAGCTCTGGAAGAAACTGGGAAAGAAGGTATCTACGTCCTGGATCTCAGCCACAGGGATAGAGCTGGGAGAAGGGGAGACGAGCTTGGGGCCCCCATTGCCCTTAGATCGCAGACTGGGATGCATTTCCTGAGAAGACAGACCCCCACCCACTGGGTCCATGAATGCTGCTCTCTAGAAAGAATTTCTGGAGGGAGAGAAGGGAACATCTACTTCTACCTTCTTACCTCCCCCTTGAAGCCCTCACCATCCTACCCACCCCCCCACCCATCACCCCCCTGCCACCCCAACTGCTGCTGATGCAAAACTAAACTCACCTGCCACCTCCAGGCCACCCACCTAGGCTCTCTCTTCCAGAGCTAGTCAGGTCAGGATTCTGCTCAGGAAGAGTTGCCACTGCTGCTAGTGGGCTGTGGTCAGTACAATCTGTTAGACACTTTCTCTCCTCTGAGGCTCAGAGAGGGCAGTGCTTTGCTCAAGGCGGCACAGCACCTGTCCTCCCAGAGGATGGGAGCCCTGGGCCTCTGGGGCTGGCGTGCAGTGGGGGATGGGGGAAGGGGAGTGGAGGAAACAGTCCCCCTACCTGGTCCTAATACTGGCCGCTGCTTGCTGAGCCCCTGCCAAGGCCGGGCTGAGTTAGCAGGGACTCCAGAGGCCGGCATGTGAAGGCCAAGCAGACCTGGCTCCCAGCGGCTCTGGCCTTGACCAAGGCCACATGGCTGACCAGCAGCAGAGCCCGAACTCATGCACCTGCTGCCAGGGCATCCACACCGAGGGGCCTGTGGGCTCCCTGTGCTCTCTCTCCTGACTGCAGGTGAAGCCAGAGGTCCTCAGCCACCCAGAACAGTTCTCTCTCATCTACTCGGCCCACCCCTTCATCGTGCCTGGTGGACGCTTCGTCGAATTCTACTACTGGTGAGTGGCCAGGGCAGGAGTCAGGGAGCCCGGGGCCAGCGGGCTGTCCTGAGCCGAGGGGGCCACCCTGACTGGCCCATTGTGCAGGGCGGGAGAGGGGGTTGTGTAGGGGGTTGGTGCTCAAGCTGTCCCTTTCCCCAGGGACTCCTACTGGGTGATGGAGGGGCTGCTCCTGTCTGAGATGCCCCAGACGGTGAAGGGCATGCTGCAGAACTTCCTGGACCTGGTGCGGCTGTAAGCGGGGCGGCCCCTCCAGGCTGGGGTGGGGAAGCACGGGCCTGGGGCTTGGCGCTGGACTGGCCTTGGCCTTGGCCGCTGGGCAGATGCACTTCAGCAGGTGTCCTTCTTGGCAGCTATGGACATGTCCCCAACGGGGCCCGCGTGTACTACCTGCAGCGGAGCCAGCCTCCCCTCCTGACTCTCATGATGGACCGCTACGTGACCCACACCAACGACACCGCCTTCCTCAGGTGGGTCCCCAGTCCCCCTGCTGCCCCGCAGACCCTCCTACCTGGGCCCTCCCGGGGCGGGACTGAGGGGTGTGCCTGGGCTGAGGCGGTGCCTGGCTCTACCCCAGGGACAACATAGGGACCCTAGCCTTGGAACTGGACTTCTGGATGGAGAACAGGACCATCTCTGTGAGCTCGGGGGGCCAGAGCTACGTCCTGAACCACTATGCTGTGCCTTACGGGGGCCCCAGGTAAGGAGCCGCTGCCAGCCTCTCGGTCTCTAGCTCCTCACTCCGGTCTGAGGGCCATGACAGCCCCGCAGCTTGGATGCTGAGACTGAAATCCCTGAGCAATCCAGGGTCCCCCAAGGGGAATTGAGGGGCAGCTGAAGCAGCATGGCTCAGCCTCCAACTTGGCCTTGGAGCCTCCCAGTGCCAGGATGCCCACTTTCCTCTTCCAGGCCAGAGGCCTACAGCAAGGATTTTGAGCTGGCCGACACGTTGCCAGAAGGTAAGCCGCGACAAGCGCAGGAACCGGGGTGGGGCAGGGAGTCTGGTGTTGGGTTTCAGGTCTTGGTCTCTCATTCCCTGCCACATTGTCCTCACAGAGGACCGGGTGGCTCTGTGGGCTGAGCTCAAGGCCGGGGCTGAGTCTGGCTGGGACTTCTCTTCACGGTGGCTCGTCGGAGGCCCAAACTCTACATCGCTCAGCAGCATCCGGACCAGCAAATTCGTGCCTGTTGACCTCAATGCCTTCCTGTGCCAGGCAGAGGCACTGATGAGCAACTTCTACAGCAGGCTGGGTGAGCAGCCCCGTTGGGGGGGGTGGGGGTGGAGCTCACCCAGCTGGGGTCCTGCCTCAGCCTTGGCTGTGGAGCTGGAAGTAGGACCCTGACTGAAGGGCCTCCTGGCTGGCTCCGGACCTCACCTTTAGGGCAAGAGTACAAATGGGACCCCTTCTCCACACCCCCTCCCTTTCTTACTGGGAGGGACTACGAGGGTCTGTGAGAGGACACCTGAGTCCACGCTTTCAAACTCCCTCCATTCTCTTTCCCCAAAAAACTGTCCTCGGACCTCTCGGAGCTAGGGAAATGCACATGGCCGGTGCCCTCCTAGGATGGCCCCAGGAGCAGGCAGGTGTGGGTCTAGAAAGTCCTACAGGGCCATAGCTCAGGAAATCTTAGCTCCTGGACTTCTGGATGGAGAACAGGACCATCTCTGTGAGCTCGGGGGGCCAGAGCTACGTCCTGAACCACTATGCTGTCTCTTACGGGGGCCCCAGGTAAGGAGCCGCTGCCAGCCTCTCGGTCTCTAGCTCCTCACTCCGGTCTGAGGGCCATGACAGCCCCGCAGCTTGGATGCTGAGACTGAAATCCCTGAGCAATCCAGGGCCCCCCAAGGGGAATTGAGGGGCAGCGGAAGCAGCATGGCTCAGCCTCCAGCTTGGAGGGCCTGAAATGTGGGCTCCAGGTCTGCACGTCCCCTTGGTGTCAGGACTTCTAGCCCTCAGGGAGGACAAAAGGGGGAGGCCAAATTTGGCCTCTTTCTTGAAAGCATGGGACCCAAGGTCAGGGCCTCCCGGTAGCTCAGCCTAAAGAGAGTTTCACCCCAGGGAATGACATCCAAGCCACAAAGTACAGAAATCTGCAGCAACAGCGCTTGGCTGCCATGAGAGCCATCCTGTGGGATGAAGAGAAAGGGGCCTGGTTTGACTATGACCTTGAGAATGGAAAGAAGAACCTAGAGTTTTACCCATCCAACCTCACTCCTCTCTGGTCTGGCTGTTTTTCTGACCCGGACGCCGTGGACAAGGCTCTGAAGTATCTGGAGGTGAGGGGGCAGCAGGGTGGGCGGGTTCCTGGGGGCAGCACTGCCTGCTCTCTCCCTGCTTCTGTGCCAGGGACCTCTGGCAAGTGGCAGCCAACCCCCTCCTCCACTCCAGAGTCTGAGCCTGCGGGTCCTGTTGATGCCACCAGGGGGCAGCCCTGAGCAAGAAGAGAAAACCCAGGGAGGGGGACACCTGTCTCGAGGAGGGCCCAGCCTCTTGGCTCCTCATCAAGCCCCCACCCACAGTCCTGAAAATGTCTGAAACCTCCTAGGACAGCCAGATCTTGACCTACCAGTACGGGATCCCGACCTCTCTCCAGAAGACAGGCCAGCAGTGGGACTTCCCCAATGCCTGGGCGCCCTTGCAGGACTTGGTCATCAGAGGTAGGGAGTAGGGAGGCAGGGATGGGGCGTATCCCAGGACCTTCCCCCCCTTGCATCTGGTCGGCCTGGAGGGTCCGCCTCCTGGTGTGGAGGAGGTGTGAGCAAAGCAGGTGGGGTCTTTCTCGGGCTCTTCTGGTTTCTCTGCTCCCCACTCAGCAGACATGTGTGTCCACCCCCACCTGTCAGGGAACCAGCCCTCCTTTCTCCCTCCAAACCCAGGCCCTGGGGAAGGAGCACTTGGCTTTTCACGCAGCTCATGATGGAGGTCTTAAGGCCCAGGCCTCTTTCCCTCCTTGAGGAGAGTAAGGCTCAGGCCTCTGCTCCCCCTGAGATGGGGACTCAGGAGATTCGGGTCCTGCCTGGGCGGGGGGCATCTAGGTCTGGCCAAGTCTCCTTCACCGCGAGCCCAGGAAGTGGCTTTCCAGCTGGCTCAGAACTGGATCCGAACCAACTTTGAGGTCTACTCCCAAAAGTCAGCCATGTTTGAGAAGGTGAGCTGCTCCTGAGGCCAGAGCCTCCTGGGCTCTTCCCCATGGTGGGCTGGAGGGGTGGGGGAGGCGGTGCAGGGATGAGTGCCAGACTTTGCCAAGCGCAGGGACAGTGGTGACGCCCGGTGGCCATTCTTGGGCACTGCAGGGGGTCAGAGCTGCAGGCCAGAGCAGCCTCTCCCAAAGGGGCTCTCATCTCTTGCTCTCTGGAGGGCTGAAGTAGGGAGCCTGGGGTACTGCCCCCCCACCCAGAGCCTGTGCTTTTGTTCCCAGTATGACATCAGCAACGGTGGGCAGCCAGGTGGAGGAGGGGAGTATGAAGTTCAGGTGAGTGGGCCCACACCCTACTGGGAACAACAAGGCTGTGTTGTCCCCACACCTGGCCATGACCTTCCCTGCCTGGGCCTGTGTTTCCTCCCATGGATGCGGGTCCACGGGAGGCTGACTGGAGCCCCTTGGTAGTCCTGGGGCTAGGCAGTTCTAGAGCCTTTGGGTGGAGATCTCATAGCCCCTAAAAGGCTGTGGGGCCTTCCCCAGAGATCTTGGCCCACTGGTCCTGTCTCTCTCCAGGAGGGCTTTGGCTGGACCAATGGAGTGGTCCTGATGCTCCTGGACCGCTACGGTGACCGGCTGACCTCGGGGACCCAGACAGCTTTCCTGGAGCCCCACTGCCTCACAGCTGCCCTCCTGCTCAGCCTCCTGCCATGGTGATGGGCCTCCCTGCCCCGTCTGCCTCATTAAACTTCTGTGTGAGTCCCTACCTTCTCTTGCTTCTTCTTCCCCCACCCCCAGCCAGTCCTTGGAGTGGGGTCAGAGTAGGGACCTAGAAGTCATGGGTTGGGCCCTTGTGCCTCCTGGAACATCAATGAGGAGGAAATCCTGTTTTGTGGGGACACTTGGTCCTCCTCCCCTTGTATCCCACCCCCACCCCCCACACAGCCTGGCTCCCAAACACATAGTCCAAATGGTTTATTATTCTGTTGAGATGCTTACAAATACTGATCATCACCCAGCCCGGGGCCCAGCAGCGATGGCCCAGTGGTGGGCAGGGAGGTGGGCTTAGTGTTAAGGCGTGAAGGGCCAAAGCCAGATAGCTGGTGGCCTGGTCCTCTGCTCTCCATTTCTGTCACCCTTCCGAGGCTGAAGGGAGGGCAGCCAGACCGCAGGGTCCTCTCACTCTGCCGCCTCCTCTCTTGCTCAGGTTCCCCTTGGGGATGTCTGAGCAGCCCTCCAGCCCTATTAGGAACTCAGCCTGTGCAACCCATCTAGCCGCCTCTCCCATCTGCTTCCCTCCTCCTCCAGTCTCTGGATGTCCGAGCTTCGTCCCTTCTGGCTCTAAGCAAGGCACGAGTGGAAGGGAGAGGGCTGAACTGGGGGGCCGGCAGGCTGCGCACCGGGGCCCGGAGCCACAGGCAGGGGACAGCCGGGGCGGGGGTTGGTCCCTCCCCCCGCCCCAGCGTGAGATACACAAGGTCCTGGGCTGGAGAGATGGCAGTACGTACCCTCAACCGTGGGCCCACGGTTGAAGCATGGGCAGAGCCACAGAGCCGGGGCCATGAGTATGTATAGAACCATGGCGACGAAGCAGTCACTATGGAGATCAGGGTTTGGGGTCTGCAAAAAGGGGCTGGGGTTGGGACCTCAAGGATGACACTTAAGGTCTCTGGCCCTTGAACAAATTAATAACAAAAATGCAGGAGAGCAGGGTAGAGCGGGGTTTGAGAAGTACACTGCCTGAGCTGTTACCCCACTCCAGATGTGGCTGTCCTCAGCCCCCAAGGCCCCTGCAAAGGGCAGGGGGGCACGGAGGCAAGGAGGGATTCTTTGGCAGATTCTGGTACCATAATTTGTCCTTTGCAAAAGAGAACTTAGGTTAGGGGAGCGCAGGTGCCAGGTCAAAGCTAGGCCCACTCTGCCAGCTGCTCAGCCCTGGCAGCCCTGGGGCCGGACCATGAAGGGTTCTTGCCAGTTCTGAGTCCCCAGTAGCCTCCCCACTTATCTGCTGGCTGGTTCTTCAGGGGCCCTGAGCGCAGACATTCACAGGACCAGCTCCTTACAGAAAGGTACAAAGTCTTGTACAAGAGCCCTCCCAGGGCCTCTGGGAGCATTGCTGCGTGGCCTGGGGCCCAGAGTGTGACTCTGTTCCCCCCGGGGCAGTGCAGCAGGCCCACGCCGGGACCAGTATGGTCAGTTCATGAACTGTGTGTAGCCCTCGGCTCCGGTGACGATGACATCCATCCAGATGCGCATGGCCTCCGCTGACGGTGCCACCATGTAGTAGAGCCGGTCGTGGGTCTTCACACAGAAGGTGAGGGCCGGGTTCGGGCTCTGCCCAGGGAGAGAGGAAGGTCTAAGACAGGGCTCACCTCTGCCCTTCCATCTGCCCTTTGTCCCCCACCCCCGGCTCCAAGATGCCCTGGAGCTCGAGTCCCCATCAGTCACGGGGGCCCCAGGCCGAAATGTTCCCCTCCTCACACCCGGGCTGTCCTTGGACCTGGGCAGGGCCATACCCTGCCATGTAGGGGCCCTGTTTCTGGGCAGCCCCGGGCATAAAAGTGAGTAGCAACAGAATCGGACACAGAGGGCCCTGCCCGTGAGGACCAGAGCCTCCTCTCGGTGTCAGAGGGGCAGGTGGAGACAGCTGTGAGTGGGATACTGGGCCCAGGAGCCCAGATGAGTAGAGGTCAGAGCTGAGGCGGCACCAGAGGCTTGGGGGAGGCTGATCTGTGTGACGGCAGAGGGCCCAGGCCTCAAATATGTGCCCTGTACTGATCCCCTCAGCCCCACCCCATCCCTGAGAACTCCTTCCTCCCCTCCGAGCCATCCTTTGGTCTGCCCACCTCCCCACAGGGGCCCAGCCTGCTGTCCTCTCAGGAGGGGCCAGCAAGCCCCTTGGGCCCCCAGGGGCTCCCTGCAGCCCCTGCTGCTCCTCCCTCGGGCCCAGGGGAGGGGACAGGAGGGAAGAGTGAAGGGTCAGGGACCAGTAAGGGACAGGAGGCATTAATGTGCAGTAGTTCTGGTTAGAGGTCGGGGGAGGGGTACCTCAGTCACCACACTGAAGCTGAAAAACCTCTTCTGGGAAGGGGAGAGGGAGAGAGGGAAAGAGAGTTTACACAGAGATCAAGGAAAGGGTCCAGGACTCAAGAAGACGGGCTAGAGGTGGCTGTTCCCAGAAGCCCACGGGACCCCGCCCGCCCACCCCCGCCCCCGGTCCCCACAGCCCGCCCTCACCTTGGCTGCACTGCGCAGGTGGTCATAGTACACTTCCTCAATGGCCTGGAAGTAGATGACCCCCTTCAGCTTCGTCTCGTGCTTGTCTACAAAGAAAACAGGGCCGGGCTGAGGAGGGCTGAGGAGGCCTGCCGTCCCTCAGGAGAGGCGCCCGCACTGGAAACGGGCAGGTTCCCAGGACTCCAAAACGGAGCCCAGCGTGCAGCCCGAAGTGATGGTCGGCGCCCAGCCTTGCTCGGAATTAGAGAACGCAATTACAGCTGCACACCCATCAGAAGGGCAAAAATAGGTGGAAAAGCGACAGCACGCTTTGGGCAAGGCTGGAGAAACAGCTGGTCTGACCGACGACAGGCGTGCACAGCGTCAGCCCTTCAGGAGGATGGGCCGGGTCTACTGGAATGAGGAAAGTGTTTGCCCCCTGAGCCAATGATCCCACTTACAATTACCGCAACCAGCAAACTTACGGGACTGTTCGCCACAGCCGTGTTCGCAGTTTGGAAACAAACCAAGGGTTCATCAAGTAGAGATTGGTTAATAAATCAGAGTTTAGCACGTGATGGGATGCTAGACCTCTGTTAAATGATACAGAAATGGGCACCTGGGTGGCTCAGTGGGTTAAGCCTCTCCTCTGGCTTTGGCTCAGGTCATGATCTCAGGTCCTGGGATCAAGTCCTGCATCAGGCTCTCTGCTCAGCCGGGAGCCTGCTTCCCCCCTCTCTGTCTGCCTGCCTCTTTGCCTACTTGTGATCTTTCTCTGTGTGTCAAATAAACAAAATCTTAAAAAAAAAAAAAAAAAAGATACAGAAATATCTCCCAGGGGTGGATGAGGGGAATAAAAGACGCAGATTCAGTAACACACCTTTCAGATGTATCAGATACCTTTCCTCTAGAAAGATCTGCTCTGTCAGCAGTAAAACAAGGAACGTATCAGATGCCACCTTTTGTGTAAGGAAAGGAGTAAAAGCTCTGCGTTTACATTCTAAAGAAGCTCCCAGGACACAAGAAAGTAATAAAAGGGTGAGCTGTTGTGGAGCAGAGGCACAATTCTCAACCTAAACCCTTTCATGTGCTTTGATTTTGGAGCCTGTAGGAGTGCACTTACCTATTCAAGCCCAAGAGTAAAAACCAGAAGGAAGGATGTAGCATCTGGAAGCGGGGGGTGGGGGGTGGGGGGGCACCACGACACGGGACAGGAAGGAGCAGGGCCAATGGCAGAGGTGACCGTGCCGTGGGAAGGGACTGTGCACTGCCAAGGGGAAGCCCAGGGCCTGGGCCGTCTCATCTCATGGCAAACCCTGCTCTCACCGAAAGGTCACACCATCACTAGGCTCAGACGACAACAGCTGACAGCCTGCCCCCTGGGGTGCACATTCACTGCGCCCCCCACCTGTGTCGTTCCAGGCCTGAGTCCCCAAGCCAGGAGCTGGGGCCTCACCCTCTGCCCCTTCATCTCCCCTTCCCTGAAGACAAGGGGTGGGGAGCTTCCTCAAGCAATTCGAAATCTGCTCCCACTGGGACCCTGCTGCCATCTTGGCGTGGTAAAGGCTGTTCACAGGCCGCTGCCCACACCACCCCCGGACCATCTCACAACCTTCTCCTGCACCAAGTTCTCTCCTGCCAGGCGCAGCTTCTCCTGGGCCCTGCACTGGGGGCTCTGTGTACACTGGAATGGTCTCTGGCCCATTCCCTTGGCAAACTCCCTAAGTGGTCTTCAAGACCCGCAGCAAATGTGACCACAGCGGTGCCCGTTCACGTGCTCTCGCGGTCCCACAGCACGAATGTTCCACCACAGAACTTACCCTGCTGAGTCTCAGCCCTCCCCTGCCCATCACAAATCTGCCTCCTCCAATAGCAACAACCATGTGCCTAGCACACACAGCAGGGGCTCAGTGTTAAATCCTAGTGTTGAGTCCTAGGCACTGGCACCACCAGAAATCAGAGATCCTTCTCTTAAGAACTCTAGTGGGGTGGAAAGCACAGACGAACGGCCTTGTATTAGCTATGTGACCTTGAGCATGGCTAGGAACAGCAAGAACGCACCTACCCGTCAGAGGCAGTCACAAGCAGGAGGTGGCTGGTTCAGCGTCAGGCACCTGCCGTGGCCTCTGATCACAGGGCAGGCAGAGCCTGCATGAGGCAAGGGTCCTACAGAGCAGAGGGCAGGACCCCATTCCCGGTAAGGCGGGGTGAGGGAAGCCTCCACAGAGGTTGTATCTGATCTGGACCCCGTGGCAGAGACGGGTTCCACCAAGTCAGTGGGAGGAGGAGCCAGGCCAGACCACAAGCTCAAGGCAGGAGCAGCAAAGTCACACTCAGGGCCCTGATGAGGCCCCAGGCCTGTCTCTATCAGACACTTCTGCTTAAGACAAGGACGCAGCCCCACCCCCGCCCCAGGCCTGGCCATCCCTCCAACAGCGGCACCTTCCACCTCTTCCTTCACGGGAAGTCTCAGCTCTGCAGCCCCCGCTTCCTGACCACCCACCGCTCCTCATCTTGTGCAGTCTGGCTCCCGCCCTGGACACAGCTCCAGTCCCTGAATGGAGGGGCCTCTGGGTCCATGCTGTCCTTGGCCTTTCTGCAGTGTCCCTCATCGCTGCGGACACTCCCTGCCTGCAGATGTCTGCTCCTTCGGCTGGCTTCCCTCCCCATTTCCGCCCCTCATCAGGACGGAATCTTCCTTCATTTCAAAAACATTCAGGAAGGTCATGACTGCCCAGCACCAGCCCAGCACCTGGCCTGTGCCTTCCCACTTCTGCCCGACCCCTTTGCCAGTCCCTCCTCCTCCCCCTTCCCCAGGGCACAGCCCTTTCCCTCTCCTCTGCGCAGAAGTCCAACTGCCCCGGTTCAGTTTTAGCTCTGGCGCCTCAGCAGCTGTGAGACCTTGGGCAATTTACTTAACCTCTCTGAACCTATGTTCCGTATCTGTAAATGGGCGTAAAATAGTGCTTCCTGCACAAGACAGTGATGAAAAGTCAATGAGATGATGCAGGCAGAGGGCTTACAGTTCGCCAGCACTCAGCAGGTATGATCTGCTACAACTATTACTCCAGCACAGTCAACTTTAACCCTGACCTTTCTCCTAAACGGAGATGGCCCAGGGGCACTTCAACTTCAATATGCCTAAAATGGAGCTCTCCCTCCACCCCTACTGTCTCCCTCTATTGCCCACAAAGTCCCTTCCCAGCGCAGGTGGAAACATGGGGACACACGTGCCTCTGGCCTCTCCTGCCTCCCACACCCAGGGCCCAGGCAATCAGGGAAGGCTTCCTAGAGAGGGTGGCACTTGGTCAGGGACCAGGTTAGACCAGAGGCAGGCACTCTGGGCCCTGATGTCTCTGCCACCAGACACTTCAGCCCTCTCCTTCCAGACTCTGAACAGGACTGCTCTGCCCCGCTTTACAGCTGGGCAGAGCTGGGGGACTGGTTGAGCAGCCCCACTAGCAACCTGAGGACAGACCCCAGCCAGGGCACTTAATGCCCATGCAAGGCACAATTAAGCTTCACTTTATCCTCTGCCACCGTGGCCAGCAACATTCTAAAAATGCATGCCGTCCAACAAAGGAAACAATGACGCAGAGGGGAGCAGGGCCCCACCGGCCCACAAGGTACACGGACACATATTGGGCAAGAAAGGAAACTGGTTTTTGAGCCCCTGGGATGTGAGGACTTGTTGCCCCACAGCGCGGCCTGGCCTCTCCAGGCCAGTGTGCCACACGGCATCCTGCACTCAACATGGGAACCATCCAGACGGGAACCCCAAGGACCGGCAGCGACGCTGGAGGCAGTGTGGAGGGAGCAGAGAGAGCAGGAAGCTCCAAGGGGCCTGTCTGCAGGGCTGTCCCGATCGCTTCTGGCACCGCTCAGCTGCTCATCAGAGTCTCTGAGGGAACGTGCCCAGGGCAGAATCCACAGGACTCCACATGCCCACAGAGCCTGTGCGGCCCCTACAGCACACCCATCCTGCCCAGCCTTCCCAGTCTGGCCACTACCTGCCTCCCTGACAGCAGCTCCAGGGACAGCCACAGCCACCCCGCTCGTCACCAACGCCTCCAGCAGGGCCCAGAACTTACTCCGTGCTCGGTGATGTCGCCAAATACATGAACGACCAAGACTGAAGGGGAACCAAGTGCAGCCCGTGTGCTGTCAGCAGGGGGAGATCAGGCCCCGCTCAGACCCCCCAACCCCCCACTGGGAAGCCTAGTGAACACCAGCTGCCCTGGGGGCCAGCCCAAGGGTCTGGGCTCTGAGACATCTGACGGGAACTCACCCACGTAATAGGAAAGGGTGCGCTTGAGCCGGTCGAAGACAAACCAGCGCTTCTTCCACGATTTAATCTTGCCGCCCATCTTGACCAAGTAGCCGCGGCAGACCTGCCAAGGAGCAGGGGGGTGAAGAAGGACCCAGAGCGGAGCCCCTGGACCCTCTCCTCCCAGAACGGCACCATAAAAGCCGTCGCCTGTGCCTGGATTCTGGGGGGCTGCAGCCCCCACTGCTTCAGGCCAGCAAGCACGCCCCAGGACAGAGACCTCCAATGTTAGTGCAGGAACTGGGGCCACTATTTCAAGGGCCCAGGAGGTGCCCAGGCTACGGGGTCCCCTGCCCAGCACCCCGGGGCCCCACAGGCCACACACCTTGCTGCTGAGCACCACGTGCAGACAGGTGTCGACGCCGTGGCCCGAGGACTCGATGTGGGTCTTCAGGTCAAAGTCCTCCTTCCGGATCGGCAGGTAGCGGGTCAGGGGTCGTGCCTGGAAGCAGAGGGCAGCGTCAGCAGTCTTCTCTCTTCCCCGTGTCACTGCCCTGTCCAGGTCCCTTGGCTTCAGTCCCAAACCCTCACTGCTGCCATCACGCCTCCCACCCCCGGGGCTACCTCTCGGGTTTCACAGTGTTTATGACAAAAGCAGAGACCTAGCAGGCCTGCATCAAGGCAGCCCCGGCCTGGGCAAACTACTAAGCGACTCCATGCCTCAGTTTCCCCACCTAGGAGGAAGACACAGCTGTCCCTGCCTTCTCCCTGCCCCTCGTCTCCCTCCTGGGCTGAGCAGAATAAAGCAAGAGGCCTGAGGTGGGCACACTCTGGGAAAGAAAGCCCAACGAACCATCTGGCCTCGGACTTCTCATGGGACCTTGTTTGGATCACATGGCCTCTCTGGGCCTCCCTTTTCCTTAAAAGTTATACATAGATATTACTTAAAAGTAATACAAGGGCTTTGAACTAGATAATCATTAAGGTCTGTTCCATCTCGAAAATTCTGATAGCAGGGGCGTCTGGGTGGCTCAGTGGGTTAAGCCGCTGCCTTCGGCCCAGGTCATGATCTCAGGGTCCTGGGATCGAGCCCCACATCGGGCTCTCTGCTCAGCAGGGAGCCTGCTTCCCCCTCTCTGCCTGCCTCTCTGCCTACTTGTGATCTCTCTCTCAAATAAATAAATAAAATAAAATAAAAAATTCTGATACCAGCTAGACCCCTCAGTCCACTGGAATTTTTTTCCTACTCTTCCTCTACATTAGAAAGGCCAGAAAAAGAAACACCATAAATTATTTAGAGAAAAAACAAAATTCACAGCTTTCAGGAGGTGCTCCCGAAGACAGGCTGTCTGCACCCACTCCCACAGCAGACACGGCTGTCCCTGGAGCAATGTCTAAGCCCCACGGCAGGGGGCGAGGGGACACAGACATGAAGTGGCCACTGACTGAGGCCGGAAAGGGGAACTGGATGCCTGACAGAGATCCCAAGCATCAAGGGAGAACTGAAGAGTTTCTGATTATTTCATCTGTATTTTTTTGAGAGAGAGACAGGGAGTGTGAGGGGGCGGGAGCAGAAGGAGAGCCCCAAGCCAGCTCCACACCCAGCGCAGAGCCCGACATGGGGCTCGATCTCATGACCCCGAGATCATGACCTGAGCTGAAACTGAGAGACGCTTAACTGACGGAGCCACCCAGGCACCCCCTGGTTATTTCTTAATTCCCAAACCCAATCCAGGTGGCCTACCCCCTTAGAAGTCATGTTGTTGCCTCACAGGACGTCAGGGAGCTGTGGTCGCTGGTCACTGCTGGGGAAGATCCCACCGGACCCCTCACCCTGGAGCGGAGCTTGTAAGACCCAGCAGGAAGGACTAGCCTGTCTGAGTGCCACAGGCTCTCACAGTCGGGGTCCAGGATCTGAGACCAGAGACATCGCAGATCTCCCTACACAACCTAACTTCTCCTTCCGCCTTCAACCGTCCTACTCAAACCTTCTGCGTAAAGAAAAAGCTCAGGGATTCCTGTCCCAGAACGAATACAGCTCTCTCCCAGCTGCGGGCTGAATGAGTCTCAAACAGAATTCTGCTCATACGGAGCCAACAGCAATCTTTTCCGGAGGACAAGCTGCGTGACCCCGTAGGACCAGCCCGGGGCATCCCCAGCCCTCCACAGCCCCGCCCTCAAGCCAACCACCCAGTGCACCCCTTCGCCCACGCACCTGGGAAAACTGTTTCTCCCGCATCTTGACCTCCTTCTCCACCAGCTGCTGCCTCCTGGCGCTCTCGCTCTGCAGCCTCCGTTCCACCTGCTCACGCCGCCTCCGCTCCTCCTCGAGGGCCTGCCTCCGGAGCTCCATCTCCCGCTCCTGCCCCCAAAGCCAGGGGTCAGCGCCCACGGCTGCCCTCTCCCGCCCCTTCCGCCGCCGCCCCTCCTCAGGCTGGGGCAGAGGCTCAGGCAGCACCCACCTCAGGGGGCAGCCTGGCACCAGAGAGCATCACCCCCAAAACCCACCCTCTGCAGGCACCTTGCCAGTCAGGTTAAATGCTTTGATGTGAAACTTCCTGGCTTTGGGGGGTGTCTGGGTGGCTCAGTGGGTTAAAGCCTCCGCCTTCGGCTCAGGCCATGATTTCAGGGTCCTCTGCTCGGCGGGGAGCCTGCTTCCACCCCACCTCTCTGCCTGTTTGTCTGCCTACTTGTGATCTTTCTCTGTGTCAAATAAGTAAATAAACAAAATCTTTACCAAAAAAAAAAAAAAAGAAAGAAAGAAAGAAACCTCCTGGCTTCAGATTCGGATCTGCTGCCAGGATGAGCTCTGCAAGCCTGACAAAACCACTTAAACCCCCTCGTCCTCTGCTGTCTCATCTGTAAAATGGGGCCGAGCACACCTCCCAGAACATCTCCCAGGTATTAGAGTAACACTTAAATGAGATCATGTAGCTAAATGCCCATCACAGATGCCAGCAGCACGGAAGCGCCGGATAAACTGGGTTCATCACGCTTTACCTGAGCTCCTAGCACACACGCCGCCTGACTTTCCCTAATACTAGGTAGATTCCAAAGTCCCTCCCGAACCACTAAGGCCCTTTGAAAGCAAAATACAAACATTCCTAGTTGAACTTTGAACTTTCTGGGGAAAAAAGACACGAACTTACAGAAGCCATTCTTAAAAGGGTTTAAAAGTCATTAGAACAAATCCTCAAACACAGAGCCCGTCCGTGGCGTGTTGTGTCATTAACAGTGACGACCTTAGCACCATCCGCTCCTGGCTGCCATTTCTCCCCAGCCCCAAACTGACCAGAGTCTCCTTTCTCTCTGTGGGCCAAGCTGCTTCCATATGTGCCCTCCTTCAATGGGAGCACCACTGAGAGGCCTTCTTTTCTAGCTGGCCTAGCGGAGGCCTCCTGCCCCCAGCCCCACTCACCCCTCCAGAGACGCAGAGCGCCCAGCGGGTGAAGACAGAACAGCCTCTGCAGAGACCCCCACAACCCCCTTCCGCAGGCCTGGGCCCCTCAGCCTGGCTGTGCCTGGGACACCGCTCTGGTCCCACCTGTAGGCCTGTGGGCAGAAGCCACGGCCTCGCTCTGCCCCACCCCCACCCCCCTAACTCCCCCCAGACCCTCCACCAACACCCCTGCTCTGGCCTGGACACCTGCCTACTCTTCTAGTCCGACCCCTCAGGCCCCCATTCCCACCTTTCCTGCCCCTGGGGAGACCAGAATCAGTTCCCGTGGTGGCCAAAACACCCCCAAGCCAAACACACAGGGGCCAGAAGCCACTGTCCGGGACATGCCTGGCAGTGACCATGCTGCCACCCCTTGTCCTGAGAGCTGGGACACCTGCCATGTGGCCAGGCCTCCTCCACTTGAGGAACATGAACTTTTAAACCCTTTCTCCCTCAAAGGAAGGTCTCGAGGCGCTGGGGGCAGAGAAGCTGGGGTTGCCCGAGCGGGTCCTCCTCACCCTGGACTCCATGAGCCGGCTCTTCTCGGCGTGCGCCTCCTTCAGCATCTTCTCCATCTCCTCGATCTTGGCCACGTCCAGGCCGCTGGCACTGTGGGGAGAGGGAGAGTGGAGGCATCAGGAGGCCGGAGGTGGCTGGCAGAAGCGGGGCCGGCCCCCTGGGGCAGGTACCTGGACATGTTGTCGGGCGAGCAGGCTGAGTTGCCGCCCGTGGAGATGCTGGTCTCCATGCTGTCTGAGCTCTCCAGGCTCAGCGTGTCATAGGCGTGCTCGCCGTCCTCCCCGCGCTCCCGGCCGGCCGGCAGGTGGTGCAGGATGGAGTGGTGCATGAGTGGGGGGAAGCCGGAGGGGCCCGGCGGGAAGGGGGCCGCCCCGTGCAAGGCATCCCACTGGCACTGGGCCTCGGCCGCCGCCTTCTGCTTCAGCTCCGCCAGGCGCCGCCGCTGCTCCTCAATCACCTGCTGTCCTGCGGAGGGTGTGTGTGGGGGGGGGTCACAGCGGGCCCTCTGGGGGACACGGGCAGCATCACAGAGGGACGAGATGAGCCCAGCCCTCGGTCCCCACCAGCTTCCCTAAAGCCCCGCCAGCACTGCGGTCGCCTGCACAACTGGACACGGCCACGTCGTGTGGCTTCAGCGCTCCTTCTGCATCCTGGGCCCAGCGGGGCACAAACCCTGCCCGGGCGGTGCCTCCAGCTCACCATCATCACCTGGAGAGCAGGGCAGGACGCATGCACCACCCGCCTGCCAGGGAGGGGAGGGGGAGGGGGCGGCGAGGTCCGTGAGCAGGGTGTCCGTGCAGCACCCGCAGTGACGCACAAGCAAGAGCGACACCAGCAGCGAAGAAGAGGAGGCGAGGCAGAGCGCAGCTGAGGCGGGGGCCAGTCTGGCTCAAGGGGTGCGGCCAGCCAGACACCCCATCACGGCTCAGCCGGGGAGGCCACAGGGGGCCGGGACGGGGCAGCAAGGACCTGCGCGGGACACGTCATGCAGATGCCCAGGTGGGGCCGCCTGACCAAAGCAATGCCCCCAGTGACCACCGCTCTACCTGCTGGGCTGTCGGCTGGGGGGGGCTCGGCAGGAAGCGACTCGCCTGGTGTGGGGGCCCCGGGCAAAGGGTAGGGTAGAAAGACACAGAGGGGATGAGACGAGGGAGAGGCACAGACATGGGCTTTCAGAACAACCAAGATGCACACAGGCAACCAGGCCTCCTGGGTCCCCAGAGCTGGTATCTCAGAGAACCAGCTCTGGAGGCCATCAGGTACCCCACCCCCATCTCCAGACAGGGCAACGTCCACCCCAGCTCAGGCCGACAAGCATCTCCCTTCTTTGCTGAGCTCTCTGGAAGGACTGTACGGCCCCCAGCCCTCAGTCTCTTGATAAATGTCCAGGAAGCTCTTCAGATACTCAATCTAAACATTTCCTGCGCTTGGCTACAACTCCATTAAAGCAAAGAAACAGCATGGCAAGTGTGGTGTAGGGGGCGCGGGGCAGATATCCAGGGCCCCGGGGAAAGCAGCCACTCACCCTTCTGCTGCAGGGCAAGCTGGCGCTTGGTCTCGATGTCCTGCAGCGTGGCCGCCAGGTTGCGAGGAAGGCTGCCTGTCCCGTTCTGGGCGAGTAGAGCACTCTGAGGGTGAGGGAATGGAGCACTGGGACCCGGCTCTGGGAAGACCCCGCCTCCCAAAGCTTTCCTGGGTGGCCTTGACCTCTCCCCCATAGCACACCCTCCCTGTCCCTACCCCTGCCATGCCACACAAGGAGCCCACCCAATGTCCTCAGACCTTTGGAGAGGGGCTCCGGCCCAGGGTAGCCACGCTGAGCTGGGAGGAAGAGGAAGAAGAGCCAGAGGAAGAGGGGAGGGGGCCACTGCGGGTCCGGGGCAAGGGGCTGGTGGCCTCACCATCCATCTTAGAGCGGTAAACCTGGAGGGAAGAGATCCTGCCTGGTCAGCTCTGGCTTCCCTACCGGCTGCCAACCCCAGGTCACCTAGGCCAGGTCATCCAGGTCCTGCCCTGGCACCAGGACCCCCAGGCCATTTCCAGCAGACAACGGCATTGAACTCCTTGGGCCAGCCCAACTGACAGGTGGGACAGGGGGGACAGGGGTTATAGGCAGCCACCAATCCTTTTCCAGGCAGTTCCTCTCTGGGCCAATTCCCAGCCCCACCCCAGGTCTGAGAGAAGATCCTTGGGAGGAGGCATTCACATCTGTTGGGCAGGGCTATGCTGGAGACCAACAGCAGGTCAGGCTTCCTTCAGGTCCCGCCTGGCTGCTAGTAGGCTCTGTGACCTTGGGCTGTGTACCTCCCAGCTCTGGGCCCCCGCTTCCTTATCTGCAAAAGGAGGGAGCGGCACTAGCCAAAGGAACTGTCCAGCTCCCTCCCGCTGAATATGGGGCCTGGAGGCACGAACCCCGAGTCCCAGCACCAGCTCTGCCACTTCCTAGTCGTGGGGATGACTGACTTCTCTGAGCCCCAGTGTTGGCTCTGTAAAAGCAGAGAGTGAACTGCTGATGGTCACATGAATCAAAACACATACAAATCTCGGGGTTCCTGGGGGGCTCAGTGGGTTGAGCATCTGCCTTGGGCTCAGGTCATGATCCTGGGGTCCTGGGATCGAGTCCGCATTGGGCTCCCTGCTCAGTGGGGCGTCTGCTTCCCCCTCTAGCTGCTTCTCCCTCCACTCATGCTCTCTCTCTCAAATAAATAAAATCTTTAAAAAAACAAACTTCTAACCAGCTGGACATGAAGTACAGCTGCCCCACACACTAGAAGAATCCAACTCCTCCTAAAGGGACATGAAACTCGAGATGAGGCCACAAAGACAGAGTGCAGTGCTTGCACCCCAGGAGGGAATCTTGAGCGCTGGGTCCTGGGCACAACCACAGGTCAGCACCCTGACCCCTTTCCCCACCCACTGTCAGCAGCTGGCCACAGGCAGGCCCACGCCCTGCACAGAGATGCTGAGGAGGCCCGGGCACATCCTCGGGGCTGTCACTTCAGTCTCTGCCCCACCAGTACTGCCCCTGTCACCCATGGGGAGACCCGGAGAGCAAAATGCTGGCCACACTAGTTCCAGCTGCAAGAGGCCCAAAAGGGCGTCAGGCCCCCCAGACCGAGTGAGAGACTCCAGGCCTGAGGGCGGCCAGGGACAGAGCAAAGCCACGGTCCGTCCTAGCATGAGGCACCAGAGCCACCCCAACCTGACCGCTACTCCTGAAGGTCCTTCTGCTGGACTGGCAATCCTGTATCTCATCTGTGCACTAAGAGGCTGACCCTCCAGCTGCCCAAAGCGCCAGGACGGCTGCCCGTGAAGCGATGTCAGAGCCCAGAGGCCCCTTGCTGCCCTGACTTGACTGACCACCACCTCCCCACCCCATCTGAGGTGGCGCTGTGTGGCCGCTGGACCGGCAGGAGGTACCCAGAGCAGAGAGAAGCAGGGCTCGGAGAGAGGGGGTTACCTGCAGCTGCCGGGAAGCTTTGGCGGGCAGAGGCGGGGGAGAGGAGCGTGGGGAGGCTGCAGGGGGGCCGGTCCCCAGCCCGGCCATCAGCTCCTGGTACCACTGCTCTAAGTCTACAGCAGGGGGCAGCAGCTCCTCCATCTGGAGTGGGGCTCGGGGAGGGGCGTGGAGAACAGGAGAGGAGGGGAAGGGAGGGGAAGGTTGGAGAAGAGTAAAGGCAGGCCACAATGGGAGGGGGGACAGGAAGTTGAGGGAGAAGGGAAGGGAAGAAGGACAGCGTAAAGAGAAGGAGAAAAACAGTGAGAGAACAGTTGCTGTGAACTCGCCGAGGGCAAAGAGGAACAGTCAGGACACAACTCCCGGACCAGAGACTCGTGCTATGCCAGCCACGATGCCAGCTGGCCAGCGCCCACCGGCACGGAGCACTCCCGGGGGGCTGGCCTGGAGCTCAAAGCTGGGAAGCAGGGGTGGGACACAGACACACTCACACACACACAGCCACACCAGCAGCGCGCCGGGCATGGCAGGAACACACAGATCACCAACCTTGGGTGAAGGCGTGAGAGGAGCGGAGGAGGAAGAGGGCAGCACGGGAGGAAGGCAGGTGGCGGGAACCAGGTCCCGGGAGGCAGAGGCCCAGTAAGGCAGGCCTGGCGCAGGGGCTGTGGGCACGGGCGAGGAGCCCCACATCGCCTTTAGCTGCTCAAGCGTCACGTACTTGGGGGCAGGCCAGGATGCGGGAGGGAATACGAGAGGTTAATGGAACTGCGACCCGAGCGCCAGCCCTGCCCATGGGCAAGGGAAGGTAATCACAGGAAGCGCACAGCGGCAGAGGAGCTCCGAGCCCCGCAAGGCAAGTCCTCTCAGTTGGCCTGCCCTGCTTTGAGCCACCAGGAGCTGATGCTCCCGAGGCCCCCAGGAAGGGAGGGAACCACTCCCAACCCCCTTATGCCAGCGGCCCTTCTCCCTCACTGTTGAAGAGACCCTGTTGTCCCCCCAAGCCCCACCCAGGCCGGAGGCACCATCTGGGCACCCACGAGGAGGCACCGGTGGGCTCCCTCCGTGGCTGGTACCTCACTGTCAGGCAGGGGCTGGGCGAGCGCGCCGGGGGAGGCGGCAGAAGCATGGGGGTCCAAGCGGAAGCACAGCTGGAGAACCTCTGCCAGGCTCACATACTCCTAGGGGGCCCGGTGGGCAGGGGAGGGATGGGCAGAGAAGAGGTTAAAGGGTACAACCAGGTACCCGACACCCAAACTCCATGCCTTAGGGCCATCACTCCAGTCAATGCAAGATCCAGAGCAGGGGCAGGGAGCTCAGTGGCCCACTGTGCCTAGAGACAGCTGTGGCCGGGCGGGGGACCAGAAAAGGGCAGGGAGAATGGTCTGAAAGCTCTTCTTGATCTCTGCCTTTTGAAGCTGCCTGGGCATCCAGGCCCTGCCCCAGGCAGATGCTGAAGGCCCACCCCTGGGTTTGGTCTGGGCTGGGCACAGGAGAAGCCAAGAAGCCTTCCAAGAGTCCACTGAGGATCAGGACCCAGTCCCCAGAGAAGCCTTCTGTCTCTGACACCCTGGGCATCCCCCGTGGGGCACGCACACACACACAGCATGGGCACGGCCACCACTCCCGAGCATCTCCTCGCACATCTGCTGGCGCAGGAGCTGGAAGGGGAGGGATGGAGACACCACTAGGGGTGAGCTACATGGGCTCTGAGAGAGAGAGACCTTAGCAGGGAACAGCTCAAAGCCCGAGAAGAAACATGGGCTCAGTGCCCATGGATTAGTACTTGGAGAGATACTAGCACGTGAGCTTGTGGGGCGGGAGGTCAGGGCCTGGCACAGCCCCCGAGCAGATCCTCAGTTCCCGGGGCTCCTCTAGGTGCTGCAGGCGTGGCAGGCATCCAGAACGTACGCAGAGTGCACGGGAGCCTGAGCCTGCCCTACCCAGAGGGAGCTCCAGCCTGGCCTCGCTCCTGAGGGCAACTGTCCTCCAAGGGTCAGGGAAAAGGAAAATGAGCTGGGGGGTCCAGTGGGTTGTGAGAACTGCATGCAGAAGGCATGCAAATTAATATGCAAATCGGTGCTCTAGTTTTGCATGGGCTTCCCAGGCCCCCGCCACAAGAGTGGGATGGCACACTCGCTCAGACTCTCACAAGCTCTGGCCAGAGGGTAACGGCCACACGCCCTGCGGCCAGGCCCTTGGGAGAAGCTGTAGGCAGGAGCTCGGCAAGCAGGCAGGCAGGCAGTGGGCACAGCAGAGCAGGCAGTCAGCTGTGATTACCTCTTGTGCTCTGGGGCAGAGCTGAATGGAAGCAGGTGGGGTTAGGGGAACAGAGGAGGCCGCAGGCTCTGAAGACCCTGGGAAAGGGACCAGAGTCGCAGGCCCAGGCCCCATCTCTGGGGCCTTGGAGATGAGCAGTTCAGCCTACAGAGAGGGTACATAGTGAGGGACCTCTCCCCTCACACAGCCCAGCCACCCCGCCCCAGGCCTCGGTGGCTCGTGCAGGGAGGCGGGGAAAGAGCTTGGGAACTGGTACACCCCAAGCGTGCAAGGCCTCAGGAAAGAGTGGCTTAAGGGACGTCAGTGCCCACTTCTCGGCCAAGAGCCCAGCTCTAGACTGAAGCCCAAGGAGCGCCCAGCTCAGGCCCCCTAGAGTCCTGTGCTCCCCATCAAGGGGAGTCTGCCCAGCCCCCACCCTTACCAAACCTGCGGGCTGCCCAGCCTCCCCAGTCAGGCAGCCTGACTCCTCCAGGTGAATTTAATCCCCCAAACGGTAGTATCAGGAAGGTATCTGAAAAGCAGCAGCTGGTAGCCACAGAGGGTCAAATCCCAGACGTCAGGGCCACTCCCACTCAACCTCTCCAGTCTTCGAAAATGTCCCCATACTCAACCCCGGGGCGAAGGTGCCCCCCTGCGGCTCCAGAGCCTCCCAAGAGACCCACTGGGCCTGAAGCTAGGGCTGAGCCCAGCTCGTTACCTCTTTGAGAGTGGACGTGGTCTTCGGGAAGGGCCTGCCTCCTGTGAGCGAGTGGTATCTCCCCTCCAATACAGTCAGTCTTTCCTTCTCCTGCAAACCCCAATGGGCAGAGTCAGCATGGGGTGGGTGGGCACGGCGAGGAGGGAGGGGGAAGGCCAAGGAAGGGGGTCCCACGTGGCTCGCAAAGTGCCCCCCCGCGGCCCCTCCACACCCGTCCCCCACCATCTACCCCAGCCCTGACCCCCCCACCCCGCCACCCTGACCGGGATACCTTCTGCAGCAGCTGCAGGGAGGCGTTCTTTTCCCGCGCCAGGCGCTCGGACTCCTGCACGGCCTGGGCCCGGATCTGGCCCGCCTGGTTGTCCAGGACTGCCAGACGCTCCTGGAGGACAGGGGAGTGGTCGGTCGGGCCTGGGCGACAACAGGGTTGAGCCCACGGGGAGACCCATGGCTTGGGTGGAGGGCACCAACCAGTTAGTTCTTCCCCTCGGCTTCAACTCACCCCGGGAAAAACTGGCAACTACAGTCAACTCCTCCCCTCAGCCCTGCCTCAACTAGCACCACCTGTGCCATCAGGCTCGCCCACTAGAAGCCGAGTCCCCTGATGCCCCTGCCCCGCCGTCAACAAGTCCAGAACCCAGGGCATACTGGAGTTCTCCACCTGCCCCCACGCCCACCGCCACCCCCCAAGTCAGCTGCCTTCCCAGCTGGGACCTCTTCACCAGCCTCCTGCTCCCACTCTCTTGACTGTCTGGTGCACCCCTCTCCCCCCCTCCCACAGCCACAAACACCTTCTTAAAATGGCTTTGGAGCTTTGTTTTTGTTTGCTTCTCTAAATTTTCTAATGCTTCTAAAAATATATACGTATTACTTGAATTTTTTTTTTCTTAAACCCACACATAAGGTTAGGTCACTCCTCTCCCCCAAATCTTTTGAGTGACTCCTCATTACTCACAGGCCAGAGCAGTGACTCCAAAGCCGGCATTTGGGGGCTCCCAGAACGGGACCTACACTCTTCAGCCCCCGAGACCCCCAGCCTGGCTGTGGGGTACAGTAAGCTGTGCAGCCGCATGCTCTCAGGCCTTCCTAACACCGTCCCCCTCAGTGCGGCAGAGCAACCCCGACTTTCCACCGCTCAGAGCTCGCTTAGCTTCGAAGGCCAGCTGAACGCTACCTTCTCTCCCAACACCTTCCTCAAACACCACTCAATTTCTCCGCTCCTCCCGCTGTGCTCAGATGACTCTATAGCGCCCTCTGCCTCATACTACTGGTACTTGTCAACACGTGTCTCCATCACCACCCCGCCCCCTGCTGTCTGATCCAAGGGCAGGGTCACTGTCCCCATATCCCCAGCAGGGCTTAGGCCAGTGCCTGACTCAACAACCAGGTGCTAAAAGGAAACAAAAAGAGAATAACATGAGAGAGAAGGATGGGGGTGGAAAAAAACGGGCTGGGTTAATCCCAGGAGGGCTTCCTGAAAGAAGTGGCCTTAAACCAACACCATTAAGAATTAAAACCTCAGGGTGCCTGGGTGGCTCAGTGAGTTAAGGCCTCTGCCTTGGGCTCAGGTCATGATCCCAGAGTCCTAGGATCGAGCCCCGCGTCGGGCTCTCTGCTCAGCGGGGAGCCTGATTCCTCCTCTATCTCTCTGCCTGCCTCTCTGCCTACTTGTGATTTCTCTGTCAAATAAATAATTTAAATCTTTAAAAAAAATTTTTTTTAATTAAAAAAATAAAAAGTTAAAACCTGAAAAACCTGAACGAGGAGGGAAGGTAGAAGGGAGCTGCCCCAGAACTGAGGTCAGCCCAGGGGGTAATCTCCACAGCAAGATCTGTTGTTTACTGAGAAACTGTTAGTACCCAAGAACTCTGCATTTTGTTACCTCATCTAATCCTCTTTTGAGGCAGGTTCCTTTACACCCATCTTACAATTAAGAACACTGACATACGGGGGCTGCCTGGGTGGCTCAGTGTGTTAAGCCTCTGCCTTCAGCTCAGGTCATGATCTCGGGGTCCTGGGATCAAGTCCCGCATTGGGCTCCCTGCTAGGCAGGGAGCCTGCTTCCTCCTCCCTCTCTCTCTCTCTCTCTCTCTCTCTCTCCCTCTCTGCCTACTTGTGATCTCTCTCTGTCAAATAAAATCTTAAAAAAAAAAAAAAAAAAAGAACACTGACATAGGGGCACCTGAGTGGCTCAGATGGTTAAGCATCTGACTTCGGGTCAGGTCATGATCTCAGGGTCCTGGGATCGAGCCCCGCCTCGGGCTCTCTGTTCAGTGGGGAGCCTGCTTCCTCCTTCTCGCTCTACCCCTCCCCCCACTTGTGCATACACGTGCCCACACTCTCTCAAATGAATAAATAAAATATCTAAAAAAAAAAAAAAAAAAGAACACTGGTATATTTAGGAGCTAATGAGTGCTAGAGCTGGGATGAGACCGAATCTGTCGGGACTCCAAAACCAGTTCTCTGAACTACCATTCTGCCTCACAGCAGAGATGACAGGGGAGCACTGGACGCCAGGACAGACGGAGTCTGGCATGGGTGGGACACTGGGAGCTGAGGGAGGAGGGAGGCTGAGCAGGTCAAGAGAAGGCAAAGGGAAGAATGTGACCCCCCAAGTCTCAGTGGCTGAGCTTGGTTCCCAGAAGCCAACATGAGCACGGGGAGGAGAGAACAGGGGTCCAGTTCCACTGACCCCTCCCAAAGTCCCTGGAGCTTACACCCACCAGGACCTCAAAGGGATGGGATGAGCTGATGTAGGGCTCTCTGCTGCATCCTCTCCGAAGGGAAAAGGAAGAGGCTGGGGGAGGGCCAGCCCCTGACCCCAGGGCAGTACAGCGTAAGGAAGAGAGATTTCCAGGCCAGGCAGGTCTGGGGTCCGATGCTGACTCTGAAGCTTATAAGCTGAGGTGTGGGGCAGACATGGGGCTTCTTGGAGCCCTTGTTTCCTTGTCTATGAAACGAGGATAAGAGCCCTGGCCTGTGAGACCATCGTGAGGTTGGCATAAGCTAACCCAAGAAAGCCTCCTGGCACACACCCTCATGTCGGGAAATGCTCACTTCCTTCCTTCCTTCCATCTGTCTTGCATCCAGAAGCAGTTGCATTTGGAAGGCAGAGAAACTCAGGGAGAGGGGCAAGGGATCTGGGCGCAGGGGGAGGTCCAGAAGCTCCCCACATACCACCAGGCTCAGGCTAGCCCTCAAGACGCCAGCCTCCCCTGATCTCCCTGCCCTCACCTCCCGCCCACTCACTTCAGCTGTCTCAGCCGCAGGCATGTGAGCTGCCAACCATCCTCCCTATTCTCCTCCCTGATTTAACAGCTTCCTCCTCCCAAATGTATTACACACACACACACACACACACACACACCCCTGCCCCATCGCCCTGTTCTGGTCTGGCTGAGAGCAGGAGCAGAGGATCACTGCCTCTGGAGCTCCAGAACCCGTGAGGACACCATCCACAATCCCCTTGCTTTCTGGCTCAGCAGAGCTAAGGCTGAGCCATAGCTGGAACCTAGGGGATAGGCTTCCTAAAACTCCTGGCTGGGTCAGTGTCCAGATCCCAGGTCCTTGTATGTTTCCCAGCACGCCCACCAGACAGAGAGACCTGCAAGGGCAGCAGCAAGCCTACCCCAGCCTCCTCCTCCCCCGTCTGAACCTCTCATTTCTCTGCCCAACCAGGGCCAGCTCTGAGTGGGAGCCCCGTCCAGTCTCCACTGGGAGCCCACGGTCGCTGACAGCTGCTGCTGCCCACCCTGCCCGCCACCCTCAGAGCCCATGCTGTCCCCACATACTGTCCTGCTGCATTCTCTCCACAGCCTGTTGTTTTGCAGAGAGGGAAACTGAGGCTCAGAAAGGTAAAGTTAGCTTTTATAGGGGATCATCAGCTGGGATCCAGTTCGTTGGCCTCCAACCCCCCAACCTGGCCCTAAGGTGTCCCTCCCTCCAGAGGAAGGAGCGGGACACACCTTCCTCTTGGTGATGCTGCGGAGGAGCTCGGCCTGGCTCCTGAGCAGCCCCTGGCCTGCCAGCTCCCGCTCCTCCTCCACTCGGCTCTCCCGCTCCAGCTGCTGGAACTCCAAGTCCTCGAACAGCTTTGTCTCCGTCTCTAGGGCCTCGGCCTCCTTGAACAACAGTGACAGAGGGGGTCAGGTGGTGCACAGGATACGGCTCCGGGCCTGGAAGTCCAGGCCACAGAGGTGGGAGCTCTGAGGGCTGGCCCCAGGGAAATCAGGGAAGGGACCTGACCCCCCCCAACCCCCTTTCCTCTGCTTGGCTCTGCCCCTTGCCGGGGGCCTCAGCGCCTGGAGTAGCAGAAAGGAGAGAAGCACTCCCCCCATCCTGCCCTGTCCCCTCCAGGCCACAGCACCGACCCTGGTGTCCGGCAGGTACTGCAGGGCCCAGGTGGTCCCGTCCCACTGCTCTCCTCTCTTCTGGGTGGGTGGCCCTCGGGGGCCAGGGAAGGGGGGCTGGTGAAACTGACCCTTCTCAGCTGCTCCTGTAACTGTTCCCGCACTGACTCGGGGCAGTTATCGACCTGCGTCTGGAGCTCGGCGTAGAGCGCCTGGCGGGCCTCCAGGTGCCTCCGTCCCGCGGCCAGCTCCGCCCTCTCCTGGTCGGCGGGAGGGGGGGGGAGGGCGGGCACAGGGGAGAAACAGAACACACACTCCTCAACTCCGGCCCGCGGGCTGTGCGGCCGTGGGGGGTGGGGGGTGCGGCCGGGGCAGGAAGAGAGAGCCAGCAGGGAGGGGGTGGGGGAGCAGGAAGAAGCCAAGGAGGAGCAGAGGAGGGTAAGCCAGAGGAGAGAGGAAGAGAGGGAGGGAAGGTGCGTGGAAGAGGTGATGAGCGGGAGAGGCCAGGAGCTGCCGTGGGAGACGGGACACTCGCAGGTGCACGGGCCGCGTGAGACAGCCAGAAGAGCGGGTCTCAGGCAGAAATTTTGGTCTCTTGGAGTCCCCTGGACTAGAAACTGTTTGGGGGGGGTCCGAAGGAAAGCCCTCTGTTTTCTCTCCAAACCCGTCACAAACACCCAGCCTCGGGCTGCTGTTTCTCCCCCTGCCGCCGCCTGGAGACCAAAATTTCACCCTGGGGCAAAGGGTAGAGCTGGTGAGGGTTAAATCGTGACTCGCAGCGGGAGATGTTAAAGCTTGGGGCAGTGCAGGGCAGTGGGGACCCCAGCCCAACTCCCTGGGCCTCCCTCCCCCCTGCCCAAGGTGGATGTGGGGGGCTGGGGCACTGCAGGCTGAACTCCAGCGGGATGAGGGTTGCAATTAGTTCGGCCGTTGCCATGGCAACAGGAGCCCCAGGAGTGGGTACAGAGAGGAGGTACATAGCTCTGTCTGGGGCGAGATGACACCTCTGAGGGCGGGAAGGGGGACGAGGGGTGGATCTGGTGAGTCACCCCTCCGAAGGACAGGCAGAGGAGAAACTATGATTACTGATTCCAAAACCAGAGTGGGGCCATGGGCTGGGGAGGAAAGCCGAGTGAACCCTCGAGTGAACTACCTCCTCCCCTGCCCCCCCCACCACCTCAAATAACTGGGTCCAGGAAGAAGGCAAAGTCCTAGACTCCAGTCGATGCCAGATCAGTGAGACATAAAGTTAGGCAGCTTCCCCCGGAAATGCTGAGCTTACATGAAGTAAGTCCCTCTGTGGGATCCTGCCCCGCCCTCCCAACCCAGCCACCCTCCCACCCCCCATCTAGGGAGAGGAGGACCCAATCAGCCCAGTTCCTGGGGTCCAAGCAATTCCCCTTCCTTGGACTCAGCCTTTACAACACCCTATGTTCCAGATGGATCAGGGGTGGGAGAAGGGGAGAGGCCTACCCGTTCCTACCCTCTGGCTGGCGTATTTCAATTTGGGAAACCCCAGAGGGGGAAGCTAGGAAGGGCAGCCATGGTGTGGCACAGGGAACCTGTCCAAGCCCTCCACGGGCCACGTCACCCCAGCTGCACCTCCAGACCCTCGGCTGCTCCGGAAGGAAGAGAGGGAAGGGAGGCAGATGGCTGGCGGATAGCCAGCTTTTTCCCTGTTGTGTAGGAAACCACCCACAGTCTATGGAGGCAGTGCCCAGGGGCTCTTCCAAAGGGGGGCGCTCTTCAGGCTGAGGAGCTCTCAGCCAGGCATTTCCCCCAAGCTCTACCCCTCCTCCCAATGCACCACCAAGTCAAGTTGAGCTGTGCCCCTGTCCATTCCTTTCTGATCAAAACCCTGGAGTCCCACACCAAGAAAGGAAGGAGGCAGAATTAGGTGGGGAGAGGTCAAGGGCACAGCGGTGCCCCTGGAGTTAGTACAAAAGCAGGCGTGGCTCAGCCCTGCCTGGGTGGCACCGGCAGTTAGGGGCATGCGGAGAACCCAGGACAGTGATTAGAGGGGGCGTTAGTGCAGGCCCGATTGGTAAGCATGGAGTTAATTTTGGCACAGAATTTGGGAGTGTGGTTTTGGGGGCCAGAACCAAAGCTCCAAAAAAAAAGGAGGGGGGAGGGGGCGGTGTCAAAGAATTTTTAAGACTCTCAAAACTGGGATAGGAGGAAGATGCTCTCAAAAAATTCAAAAGGAAAATTAATTCTTGGAAAAAATACTGTCCAGTCCAGAAAGAGGTGGCCCCTCTCCACACTCGAGCTTCTGGCATGTGGTTGAGCATCTGGGGCCCGGCGGCAGGGCCGCTGTGGGACGGAGCGCCCCCTGCAGGCTGGCACGGACTCTGACGGGGCAGGGGCGGGAGCCGGGACCACCTGGGACGGGAGGCTGCCGTTCCTGAAGGCTCTGGGGAAGCAGAGATGTGAGGGCCATCTCCCAGAGATCACATCCTGAGCACCCAAGGCATGCCCGGAGGGAAACGTTCTTTTGATGGAGGGACCCCATCCCGAACCACTTCCCAGCACCAGCCCCTCAGGCTGTGCTCACTGCCCCAGAAGTGGCTTTGGCACTGCCTAGAAGGGCCATGAAGAACCGCGAATGGCAGGCGCCCAGAGGTAGCACAGAGACCCAGACAGAGGAGATCCCAGACCCCAGCCCAGCCCCTGACAGTGCCCTTCAAGCTGGTACCTTCCACAGAAGACAAGGTCCCCTGCCCCAGGCGACACAGGCACCACCAGGTCTGCAGGATGGCTGATGAGGGAAGGGGTAGGAGGCCTAGAGGAGGCACTGCCCCGCTCCCAGGCCGCCGGGAGCCAGCGCCGGGCCAGGCCAGCTGTGCATTACCTTGTCCCTCTCCTTCTGGATGCCGGTCTCCAACGTCACCAACTTCTCCTGCAACTGGTCCATTGCTTTCTGCTCCTTCTGCAGCAGTGCTCGCTCAGCCTCCCTCTCCCCCTGCAGCAGTGCTCGCTCCATTTCAGCCTGGGTGCGACACGGAGGTCCCCGGCAAGGCCCGTCAGGGCGGGTGATCTCAGGCCGCTCCGGAGGCCTTCATGCTGTGCAGGGAGGAGCGAGGCCCGGGCCCTCCTGGCTCACCTCTCGGGCCGACTCCTGCAGCTGCTGCTCCAGCTCCTTCACGCGGACCTTGAGCTGCTCCACACGCCCCAGCACCTGGGCCCGCTCCTCTTCCAGGGCCAGCACCTCTCCTTGGAGCTTCGTGCCAGGGGCATCTTCATGCTGGCGGGGAGGGAGGCCATCAGCTGTGGAAGCGTGGAGCTTCCCCCATCAGACTCCGGGAATGGAGCCCCATTCCTCAGGGCTCTTGGAAGGGGTAGCTAGACTGAGAAAGGAAGCCAATTCCCCTCCCTGCAAGGGAAGCCACACCCGCTCAGGTCAAGGCATCGGAGGTTCACCACTGAGGGCCAGGCCTGGAGGACGCCCCAAGGAAAGGCATCAGAAAGCATCTCTGTAGCCTGGGAAATGCACCAGGACGGCCTCACTTCTACACTCTCCTACCTAGTCTCTTCCCAAACCTGCCCCTTCGGTTACCTCCCCCACACTGAGCCTTGGCCTCCACCATGGAGGCCTCCTCTGCCCCCCACTGCCCCCCAGTGGGTCGGACCCAGCCCCTCTCACCAGGTGCCCCTCCGCCCCACCTCCTGCTGGGTGCTCTCCGTGCTGCTACACTCCTCCTTGAGGTTCTCCTCATCCGAGCGCTCCACACACTCCCACAGGCGCTGGGTGGCCCCTCCAGGCTCCTCGGCGTTCCTCCCAGTGGCCCCTGAAAGGCCTCGGGAGGGCCTCCGGCCTGCCAGCGCCAACGCTGCAGTGGCTTCCCCAATGCTGGGCAGCTCCCCAGCCTCAGGCCCCCCGTCGGCCCGGCTGTACTCAGCACACAGGTTCAGGATGGTCTCCAGGCGCTGGCGTTCCTGGGGACGGTGCACAGAGCAGGGCATGAGAGGGAGGGAAGGAGGGAGGTCGGGTCCTCGTGGAGCTGCAGCCAGGCTCAGCGAGCCATCAGAAGAGAGAACTAGGACCTAGGTTCTAGGGGCTCAGAAGGAAGTCAAGAGAGCCCCAAACCCAAGGCTGGAAGAAGCAAAGGTAAGGAGGGTGTCCCAGGAGCAGGCAGGAGGAACCAGGCCACTGTGCCACCTGCCCACGTGGCTGGCCCCTCCCATCTTCCTGTTTCCTTTCCCTCTTCCTTCTGTTCCGAGGGGGCTTCCTTGGGGACACGCAGCAACCCAAGCCAGGGAGCAGGCTAAGGACCACAAGGAGATGCTGACAGACACGCAGGTGCTCGGGCTGACTTGGATCCACAGCCGTCTACACACACAAAGGTACACAGACCCCCCACACACACACACCAGTCCTGACCCACAAGGACACAACACGTGCGTGCTCTGTGCATACACTCAGGCAGGTCCACACAGACACCAGCCCTGGCATGCACGGACGCACACCGGCACACACTCACGCCGATAAACACAGTCTAGCATGCAGACAGGTGGGCACGGACCTAGACAGGGTGGGAAAACAGGCCCACAGGCAGCTGGGGAGCTCAGGTTCCCGCAATGCTGCGCTCAGCCTTTGTACAGCAGGCCGAACAGACCTGGGACACGGTCCTCCTCCTGCCCACCCCAGCCATAAGGCACTCAGGCAGCCCCCCCACGTCTCACCAGCCAGGTGAGTTGCTGCCCGCCCTTGAGCACCCAGGCCCAGCCATGAGCGCTCCGAGTGCCTGCCACCATCCACCCCCACCCCACAAACAGCCCCAGCCGGATACCTCTCAGGGGCCCATGGGGTCAAGGAGGGACCGTGCAATCACGCTCACGATCTGTGGCTCCCTCTCTCATCCACAGCACCAGAGTCGTGAAGCTCCACCCCCTCCAGGTGCCCACGGTCCTGCAGGGGACCTCAACCTCAGGGGTCTCTCACTGCACAGTGTGGCCAGGACCCCAGACACGTACCCAGCTTCTCTCCTGCTGCCTCCTCAGGTCCATGTCAAAAACAAAACCAGGAACAGAGGCTCAGCACCCTGGGAAGCTGGGCCAGTGCCCCGCCCCTGCCCCAGGACCCAGATAAGCAGCTGGCTGGAGGTGGGAAGGGCCGAGCAGGCGGCCTCCAAGATTTAAAGTGGCAGGTGGGACAGGTCAGGGCTAGCGATGAGGTGTGCCCTGCTGCCTGGGCGTGGGGAGGCTGGGGCCCTCACTCTGCCTTCCCAGATTCACTGCTCCCATTCCAGGCTGAGCCCCCAGGGCGGTCCAAGCACGCTCCTCCTGGCCAAGGCAACAACAGTGAAGACGAGATAGAGCGCCAGAAAACACTGGGATCCAGCCTCATTGCTCTCCTCTCTCCCCAGACAGGACACAAACACACTGGCCGGCGCCCTCACCTCACCCAAAGCGGTCCCAACCTCTTCTGAAAAGCCCTCCAGACAAACCTCATTTCTGGTTCTCCTCCTCAAACCAATCTCACGGTCGCTGGGCCCCCCAGCAACCCCGTGCTGCTCACAATCTATTCTCCTGTCCGCGTGTAGAGCCCCCATGAGCTCCCTGCGCTACCCACTATCCGGGGAATCCTGGCCCCCACCCAGCTCAGATGCGGCCTCCAGGACAGCTGCCCAGAGCCACACCCGGCCCCCAAATACAGCCACATGCGCGCGCACGCCAATGCACACAATCACAGTCGCACAGGCCTGGGGCCGCCCTTCCCTGCCACCCACCTTCCCAGATGATCCTGCCTGGGCCATGGTGAGCAGCTCCCACCCATTTGGAAAAAAAAAAAAAAAAAAAAACAGAAGAAGAAAGAAAGAAGGAAATTTTCTCAAGAAAAAGGGGCTTTAAAAAAAAAAAAAAGCAAAAATAAAAAAAACAAAAACAAAAAAACAAGCCTTGGAAATACAGGAGATTGCAATTCCTGCTCTGCCAGAACTTGCTGTGTGACCTTGGACACACCTATTCCCCTCTCTGGGCCTCAGCCTTGTCATCACTAAGATCGGCTTCTCAGACTGAGAGGTGCAAGGCCTCATCAGAAATATGGTGCGTTTTCCTATAGCTTTGTCATAGGTCAATAACACAAAATTCAATTTATACATTAAAACAAATGCTGTGTTATCAAAGAAGCAAAATTAACAAGAACTTAAAATAAAGACTTTGAGACTGCAAGCAAAGTTCTTCAGGGCACCAGACCCTGGAGCTACAGGTCACTAAGGTGCCCCCTGGAAGCAGAAAAGCGGGAGAAGCCCAGGCCCTTCCAAGCACCCTCCCCCACCCGGCCAGCTGGCCTGCCCGCGCCCTGGCAGAGACTCCGCTGTGGACAGTGGTGCCTCCACGGCATCCGCTCACCAGCCTCTCCATCTCCTGCTCCCAGAGCCGTTCTTGGCGCTGGCGCCGGTGGTACTCCAGGAGGTCGTCCTCATTGTCACTGATCTCTGTGATGCTATTTTTCCGCTCCCGAGTGACAGGCACCCGCAAGTCCCCACTGGACAGCTTCCTCTGGGCGCGGGGGCTCTGGCGGGGCGAAGCCCCTGTCAGAGAGCCCAGACTGTAGGCTGGGCTCAGCCTGCCGCTGAAGCTGCCCTTGCGGGGTGCCAGGGACTCCCCAAGCGTGGGTGAGGGGCTCCGTGTCCTCCGGCCCCGAGCCCCCAGGGTCAGTGAGAAGTCCTCCGGCGAGGCCCCGTGGGCGGCCCAGCGCCGGGGCCGGGGGCTGTCTGCTACTTCTCGGGGGAGCTTGGGATCTGGAGCCGTCCTGGTGGGCATGGGGGAGAGTACCCGTCGGGACAGAGAGGGGCTCAGCGGAGGGAGCTCTCGCATACTGTCTAGGCCGCGCCGGCCCAGGCGGGGACTCTCGGGAGGCTGCAGGGTGCGGGTGGCTGACCCGTCGGAAAAGGTTCGGCCCACCAGCTGGCGCGAGGGGCTGGTCGTCAACACCCGCTCGGTGCCCGGCAGCTCACGGAAAGGGCTGGGAGGGCGGTCCTGGAGTGTGCCAATCTTGTTTCGGGGAGCAGGGACTGGAGGCTGGAACTTGGGGCTGCCAGGAATGCTGGTGGGTTGGCTTCGGGCACCGGAAGCTGGGTACTCACTCAGGCTGATGGCCACCACGGGCAGCTGTCCTCCCAGCCGGGGGCTCTCGGTGGCTCTGCGGGCCTCCGCCAAGACAGTGGCTGCAGGGCTATCTGTCAGCAGACCTCGGAGGCCAGGACTCGGAGGCCTCTCATGACCCCCCTTCCTGCCCAACCGGGGGCTCTCAGAGGCACGGGCACCACTCGGCCGGGACTGTGGGGGCTGCAGGGCCAGATGGTAGCTGGAGGAACGCGCGGGAACCAGCGGGGGCATGGAAGGTGCAGGCTCCTGCCCGCTGGGTGAGTGGCTGGCACAGCTTCCACTGCTGGCCGGTGAGGAGAGTGGAGAGAAGGCTGGAGAGGTGTTCTCATAGCTGGAGCCCACAGACATGGCACCAGGGCTGGTTGGGGGGGACAGCAAGTAGCGCCCACCATTAGCCATGGGCGACAGCGGGGAAGTCGCGGCAGGCTTCTTGCCAGCAGCTCCAGGCTCCTCTAGCACCAGTGAATCCATGATCTCTTGCAGGTCCTTCTCAATAGAGCTCACCAGCGAACTGTGGCTGGCACAGGCGGAGGGTCCCCGGGTTGCAGGCTGTGCGGCGTGGTTCCCATTCACCAGGCTTTCGGACTCTGCTGTGAGAAATGCAAAGATGCCTCAGACCCTCGTCTTCAACTCTGGGGAGCTACAGGTGCACAAGAATGCGGGCGCTCTCCGACCTTCTCCTAGCAGGGGCCAGAGGAGCCAGGTGATCTGGGTGCTTCTCTGCCCCTGACCTGCTGGGCAGCCTTAGATCACCTGCCCTAAGTTTCCCTCTCTATAGAGGAAGGGGATGGGGGCTGTTCTGCCGGCTCCGACGTTTCCTGACTCACGGCAGGGTTGCTAACAATGCTGGGCACTCCTAGGGCTGCTGGTGGTGGGCTCACCCCGAGAGGAGGGTCCTCCCTGCCTTGGCTTCCCCAGCCTCCCAACCCTCTCCTTCAGGAAGGGCAGGCGGACATTCTGTAAAGGGGCTGGGGGCATGCTGTGGAGCTGGCCAGAAGTCGGGGGTGGGGGGATCCAGTCTAATAGGACAGGAGGGCCTCCCAGCTCAGCAGCGGAACCCAGGGAAAAACACAAACCCAACCTTCAGTGCTGGGCAGGAGGCGTGCCCCACACCCCTCTGTGCAGTCGGAGGGGAAGCCAGGCTGGCCTGCAGATCAGTGCCTCCAATTATCAGCCCATTAAGCCACGCCAGCAGGAGCCTGCCTTTGCCCCGCCCCAGGCCTCGCCAACCAACCAGAAGCCCCTGGAACCGCTGCCTGGAAAGTGGGAGTGGCAGGACGAGGCGAGGGTGAGAGCCCGGTAAAGCCAGCCACGGTGTGGGCTGGGAACCCAGGCTCCCAAGGGGCTCACCGGACAGCCACAGGTGACACAGGTGGACACCCGTCCCATTACCACACTGACACTTGCCATCCCACAGCCCTCTGAATGCCCGTGCAGAGTTTTGGGAGCTGGGCTCACTGGCGGCCTCCTGGTCTCCACCCAGCCCCACCCCCAAGGCAGCTGGGTTCAGGGGCGCTGGTCCCCTGCAACAGGCACCAAGTCTCCTCTGAGCTTTGGCAATTTACACACCATCTGCAGCCGGTCCGCTGGGCAATCAGCTGGCTTGGTCTGGGGGAGGGGCAGGGCCCACAGACCTAATCACCAGCAGGTGGGACCCACCAGCACCTGCACCGGTTCTACCTAAGGCTTCCCTACTCCCCCTAAGGCCACCGTCAAGGGTGAGGTTCCCAGTGGTGACACAAAAGGCGCCTAGTGGTTAGGGTCCCAGACACTGAGGTGGCATCTTCCGGGGCAGTGGGGCTGGCAGAGCCCTCTGTCCCTTTGGGCACATGATTCCCCAATCCCAGCCAAGCAGCACTTCTTGGATCTCTCCCAGTAGCCAGACAGCCTGGCATCCTCCTCCCGCGGCCCAATGGCAGGTGGCAGCAAGCCTAGATCGTGGGTATTGTCCTGCCCTGACACCACAAGCACGGCTGGAAGGGGCAGGGAGGAGGACAGTCCAGGAATACCGCCAACCCAACCCCCGGCCCCAACTGGGCGTCTACCTGAGCCAGGACTGTAGGGGGGCCCTGGGGCCCGGCCCCCTGCCGGAATCATGCTCTTCATCCACTTGGCTTCGGCTGGGTGGTTAAAGCGGAGGAAGGTGGACTGGCCCAGGCACAACATACAGCCTACAGAGAGAGCAAATGCTGAGAAGGGCAGACAGGGCTGAGGCAGCGTCACCCCGAAGCACTAGCGGGCTCCGGAGAGCCCCGCCCCCCCCGCACTGTGCGTGCCACAGTGGCAGTGTGGAAAGAGCACTGGTGTGTGAGTCCCACGTCCTAACTCTCGTTGCTAGTGGTAAGATCTTCGGGTGAAGTCACTTCCCCTTGGAGTCCGGTTCTCTCAGTAGAGAAACAAGGACAGAACCACGGACCTTGCAGAGTTAGTAAGACAATGTCTGAGACGGCGTCCTGGGATCGGAAGTTCTTCAGAGAACACAGTCGCCCATGTCCCCCCTAAGCTGTACCAATGATCCATCCATCTGCCCCTTGGGCGGAAAAGTCAGTCTGAGAGGCAGCAATTTCCAGGATCAAAAAAGCTCTGAGACAGGGGACAGGGAAAACCCATGAATCAGTTAGATGCCCCCCAGAGAAACCAGAATTTGCTTCCTGGCTCCCACTCCTTATCACCCTCCTTATCATTGCGTGGCCTAGGGAGAGCCATCACCCTCTTTCTCTCGGACAAAGCACGCTCTGGCCTGACGTCTTCCCGCTCCTTGGTCTTCTCTGGAATCCAGCCAAGCCGAGGGGCAATGGGCCCTGCCTCAGCCAAGCACATTCCCAGGCAGCAGACACAAGCCCAGTCCTGCCCAGTAAGTGTGACTCCATGGAGAGGGGAGGGTATGTGGGCGCCAAAAATGTAGCCAGGGGCACCAAGAGTGTGCACAGCAGCAGGTGTGCCCGCGGGCACCTGAGCCTGGCTCATGGCACTCCTTCTCCTGGACAAGCCACAGGATTCCTGCAAAAGATGCTGTGTTGGGAGACACCAGAGGCCAGGGCCCTCTACAACCACCCTCTCAGCTTGTCCACACCCATGCCCCCAGCCTATTGACCCAATCTGGTGCCACTTGGCACCCCTGAAGCTTCATGCCAGTCCGAGCTAAGACTGGCATGGAAGTCTACATTCCTGGACGCTGAGACAATTCGGCTCAGGCAAGCCACAAGGGCAAGGGGCATCCAGGCCACGTGGATACCGTGGCAGGCCCCCCACTGAGAAGCTCAGAAGCCCGCCCACGCTGGTGGGGAAGGGGCTAGCCAGCTGAGCAGTCCCTAGCACATAACTGGAGTGGGCAAAGCCACCCACTGCTCCGGCACGCCCAGAGGCTCTCCCAAGCGGTGGGCACCAACAATTCTAGAGACTGATGGGTGGTCAGGCAAGAGGGGAGCCTACCCCACCAAGCCACCAATCAGAGGAGCTGATTCCAGAGTAATCATAACCGGAATAAATAATAGCCAACCCCACTTACACCTAATTACAACCACAGCTGTTTCAGAACAAGCCCTGCTGGCCCCTCCCCCTCCTTTCAGCCCTTTAACAAGCTAATTAATAAGGAGTTCGCAGGGTCTAGACAGACCCACTCAATTCTAGATTGATGGTGAGAAGGGGTGGGAAGGGGTGGGGTGGGGGAGGGTGGGGGAGGATATGGGAGCCTCATCACACAGCCCAGTCTGGACAGAGGTGTGGAGCCTGAGTGGATTCCAGCCCATCCTGCCAGGCCCACCCAAGGAGGCAGTGGGCACCCAGGGACCCTCAGCCCTGGCTTCTACAGCTGAGAGCTCCCTGCCCCCTCTTCTGCCCCTCAGCCTCCTGCACTGAGGGGGTGTGGCCTGGCTGCCTCTAAGCTATAAATAGGTGATGCCAGGCAGCAGAGCTGGATCTGTATTAATAGAGCGGGCAGGAGGGCAACAGGCCTCAGAGCAGCTCCCTCCTGCCCAAATTAACTTTCTATTTGAACTCAGGGGCCCCAGGCATGGCCCCAACTCTGGTCCATCCTGCCCCAAGGGCCTGCCTAGCCTGTTTCTGGGAGGAAACCTCCTTGGGTCCATTCCTGCCCGGCACCTCCAAGGGTCAGCCACTCAGGGAACCCCAAGAACCTCTCCTCCCCGTTAAAGTTGTGGTCCGAGCCCCCATCCCCAAAGGGCCCAGCTGTGTGTGTGCAGGTGGGTGGGTGAGAAGCTGCACATCTGGTGGGGAGGGGGTGGAAACCAGGGCAAAGGAGAGGGCGGATCCTATCTCTGAGAGACAGGGAGGGGAAACACCACACACGAGCACACTCTCCTACAAGCTCGCACATATACCCGCTGCCAGAAACACCCAGAGAGGCATACAGGCTCCCGCACTCGCGGGCTGACAGGCACAGCTCAGCTGCCACACAAACGGAACGGACCGGCCAAAGGGAGGCTGGGGTGCGGGGAGATGCGAGGAAGGGCCCCCGCCCTTCCATCAGAGACCCCTCTGGGCCCAGCACGGGCTTTCCCCGTCCCCATCAGGACCCCTCTGCCCCTTCCGGAGGCGGGTCCATGGAGGGGACTTCCGAGCGCGGAGGGAAGGCGAGGTCTGGCCGGCCGAGGGGTGGCCCCGAGCCCAGACCTCCCACTCACATGTGCAGGGCACACATGCCATCGAGTCTCACAGCACCCCCCCCCGGCTCCCCAAGGTGAGCCAGACCCCCACACACACCCGCGGTCGAGTCCCCCCACCGCAACCCGCAGACGCCCCTCCCAGGCCCCCGCCCCAGCCCCTCGGCGCCCGCTGCCCGGGAGCGGCGGCCGGGCGGGCGGAGCACTCACCGGCGAGCCCGGACCTCCGCAGCGCCGGCCCCCGCTAGCTCGGGCCCTCGGGGCTCCCCGCCCGCCCCGGGCCTGCGAGGGGGCGGGCCGACCTCCCGCGCCGCGGGCCCCGGGCTCGGAGCAGCCAGCCGCCAGGCAGCCAGCAGCCGCCAGGGCCCGGGGAGGGGCGGGCCGGCCACCGGCGGGGGAAGGGAGCCAGGGAGGGAGGGACAAAGGAGAGGAGGAGGGGAAGAGGAAGTGATGGAGGAGAGGAGAGGGGAGCGGGATGGAGAGGGCGGGGCGGGAGGGTGCGGGTGGCCAGCGGCCCGGGGACTCCGAGGCGGTGGGTGCGGGAGCAGAAGTGAGACCGGGAGGACAGGTGCGGGGGAGGTGACGGAAGGAAAGGTAAGAGGTAAGTGGAGGCCGGAGGGCGAAGCGTCGTCGGGAGGCAGGAGTGAGGAGAAGCAGGGTCTCCCTGAGAGCCCTCTGTGGCTGGCCTCCCAAGAGACCTGGGAAGGGGCCAGCTCCGCTGGCTGGTCACCTGGGGCCAATCACACCCTCTGGCCTCAGATCCCTTACCTACCCCTGAGGAGGTTGTCCTCATTGACAGCAAAGGTTAAGCTCCGACATTCCATGGCTCCCGGGGCTCCAGCTAGGTCACTAGGATCAGCTCCTGCCCTTCCTGTGCCACTGTGACAAGGTCACTCCTGGGCTGGGAGTTCAGGCCCAGGCTGGGCAGCACTGAGTCTCCCTCCCGTTTCCATCCTAAACACCTCCTCTTCTGCCCCTGCTCCCACATTCCCAGCAGCTCAGCTCACCTCCAGGCTGGACCAAGGTGCTATCCCTTCCCAGCCAGCCTGCTCCCCTGGGGCTCCAGAATCGAACCTCACCTCCTCCCAACTCCTACCACCAGTCGTGCTAGTCTGCTGGAAGAGCTCTCCCACCCCAGTGAGGCACCCTCCCACCTGGAAAACACAGTGCCATCTGCTTCTGGACACCTCTGGACAGCTCATTGTCTTCCAGAGACCTACCCTCTGGACACCAGAACCTTAAGGGACACACTTTCTCAGACGTACTCTATATGCTCAGAGCTCCCACGCCTCACTCACACCAACACACGGACACCACACCTTGGCTGTGCACACTGACACACACAAACACACTGTCTCTGACACGTGCTTATTCTCACCCCCATAATACCTCTCTTGGTTACACACTCATTCAGGCACAGACATCCTTCCACTCAGTCCCTGGAGAGACTCTGGAATCAAAAGCCAACCTCCTTAGAGAAAAAAATCATTTCTCCACCCTTGCTAAACACCTACCCACATTGCCATACTCCACACACGCTCACGCACACACGTATCTCACTCTCCTGAAGGAAAATGGGAGAACCATGTAGGGTTAAATGCAAAATAGGGGGAGGCTTAAACCAAAAAAAAAAAAAAAAAAAAATCTGCTCAGGAAGAATGATTCATCGGTCTGGAAACTGTGACAGCCAGCTGGACAGACCCAGACAGACACGGAGGATACCCGCCAGTGAGAAATAGGGCAGGAGGCAGGCACAAAGAAGGGAGCAGCTAGGAGTCTTTTTGCTTTTTCTCTCCTTCTTTTGATCCTTATCTTTTAGCAGAGCACAGTTGGAAGATTCACTCCCATTTCACAGAAGGAATAACTGAGAATTGGGTAGGAGAGGAAGAGGCTCAGTGTCCTGGATCCCAGAGGGAGCTGGCTGGATTACTCAGGGTTTCCCCGACCACATTCCAGGGAGCTCCCCCGCTTCTGGCCTTCACACAAGACCCTACCCACCAATGAAGGGCTTAGGGAGTGAAGGAGACGTGGAGACTAGGCTGGCAGCGAATGCTGGGAGTGGACAGGGACCTACTGTCTAGACAGCCTGGGCCCCGAGCCGTGTGGCTTTCTGGGTCCTCCCCTGATCCGTCCCCTCCCGGAGCTTTCATGTGGTCTGGCGCTGTGGTCCCAGGGTGGGGCAACCTCAGCCCGGTTGAGATTCCTCTTGGTTGAGATTCCTTCTTATTTTCTCGCTCACATTCCCATTTCCAGCTCTTGCTCCATAAAGAAGAGGGCAGCACGAGGTATGCCAGAAAACCGGGGTAGGGAGGTGGAATCGGGCTTGTCCTCGCTTCCCTCCCGTCATGCTGCAGTGTCCATGGCTTTAGTGAGAGCCAAAGGCCAGCTTCTGCTTTCTGCCTGCCCCCCCCACCCCCAGGCCCAGGCAAGGTCCTGCTGGAAGAGCCTGTCACCGCCATCTCTACTCCTCCTGACATGTGCCTATCCAAGTTGCCTCTGGCTGGCACAATGCCCAGAATGACGCACCTATAGACGGCCTGGCCCAGTCGGAATGGGCTCCTTGTTGTTTGTAGGGTAGCCCTCTGTTTTCAAAGAGGAGGGTCCTCCTATGCGCCTGGGTTGGGGAATGAGACAGGGAACCCAATCCTGTTGTACATATGCCCACAGACAGGCACGGGGCCAGCGAGTTCTCAGATCCACCTGGAACTACGTACATGGACACTCTGGTACCCTCCGTCCCGAGTTCACCCCCGTCCCCCACTGATCCATAAACACAAGGAGAGGCACAAACAGCGATACACAAGCCCTGAATCACAAACACATCCGGAGATATATAAACACACTCCAGTTACACAGACACACAGAGATAGCACACGCACACCCCCCCCACCACCCAGTTTCCAGGGAAACGCACTCCCAAGAATGTCCGGAGTGGGGCCAGGCAGGGCTGGGCTTGGTGCCTTGCTCCAGAGATGAGACAAGGAAAGCCTCAGCTCCCGGGAGCCCAGGGGAGGGGGAGTGCTAGGGAGAAGAACACCCGTTCCTTTGTGCCTCTGCCTACCCCTCCCGGGGCTGCCAAGCTCCTGAGACAGGCAAGCCCAGACAAGGAGGCTGTGGGAGTGGGAGGGAGCAAAAGGGAAGGGGGTTTAGGGTCAGAAGAGAGTGGGAGGGTACATACTTGGCAGGGTGGAACCTTGGCTGGGGAAGAGTTAGGGGTCACCGGGGCCACAGGAAATGCCTAAGAATTCCATCTTGACCCAGGCGCTCCCTCTTCTCAGGGAGCTAGAGGATGCTCTGGGCAGACTGCCCAAGAGGGCCCTTCAGAGCATCCGTTCCTGCACCCTGCTCACAACACACATGTGCGTGCCCACGAATGCCAGGGATCTGGGGCTGGGGGAGTGAGCTCCGGGCTCTCTCTCCAGCCTCCTTTGAACTCTGTCACTCCCTCTCCCTGTTGCTGGACCAGCTCACTTCCACACACCCAATCTCCAGGAAGATGTTCTCTGGGAGGCTGAAAGGGACTGTCAGGAACCAGATGGCATCACAGCCAAAGCCCCAGTTTGTGGGGGTCCCTCCCCTCAGCTGGAGGTGGAGAACTCGAGGCCCTAGAAGAGGCAAGGGCCTGCCACTGCTGCTGGGGGACCTGGGTCCCTGAAGCCACGTGGCCCCCTCACACTCCCAAGGGCAGGAAGAAAGGAGTAGGGCAAGTTTGGGTCTCCTGGGTGAGCTGTGAAGGGAGCAGCATCTAAAGAGAGCTTAAGGGCTATGAACAGAAGGACAGAGGGAAACAAAGGAAGGAGGGGGATTTCCACTGCCGAGGAGATTTCAGCCAGTAAGACATTAGTCCTCCCGCACAGAGTCAGGCTTGGCCCACAGCTCCCATCCTCACGTCAACGCCACCTCTGCCCCCCACCCCAGGCCTGCTTTTCCCACTCCTTTAATGTGACAATTCGTTGTATAAATGGATGCCCAGGGCAGACACACCCGGTCTGTCAAAGCACCACCTGGGCTGACCCCTGAACTGCCCAGTCATAAGAACAAGGAGCCCGGTTTTCAGAGCCACCTGACACAACAGAGTGGCCTGTGGCTTTGGGGAACAGGGTGCTAACCGTATTCATGACCCCAGAGCTACTGCGGACGCTGTTTTAACGGAGCGGCCATGTCCTCGGATCTCACCTTTGCTCCATCCCCATCCGGAGGGAGCGGCCTCCTTCCCCACCTCCCCGCCTCTTTTCAGAGTGACCCCCTCTTGGCATCATGAAACAACCCCATGGTTGTCCTGTCGTTCCAACTGCCCTCCCTTAACCATCTCACTAATGACCTGACCGAACACCACTCTGCCTGCCCTTTGAATGAGGTCACCAGGACGTCTCCCCTCCCCGCCAAGAAGTGACCGGAGAAGAAAAGCAGGCTGAAGACAAATCGGGATCCTAGAGGAGTTGGGGGTGTTCTTGAGGCACATGGAGAGGCCCCTGAGCCTCCCACTGGCTCTGTGTTACCATGGCAACCGCCACAGCAGGCTCGCACCCCCCCAACGCCCCTAGCCCAGGCTTTTCAACAGAGACCATTGCCTCCACCTCCCGCTTGGGGGCAGCACACCTTACCCTGAGTGAGCCGGGTGGGCTGCCGGACAGGGAGCCCATCGATACTGCAGACGTTGCCACAAGGGTGGAGGGTGAGGGTGCCCCGCACGTTCTCAATGTAGCAGTGCTCTGGGGCCAGCCCGGGACCCTGCAGGGAGATGTCCCTGGCTGCGGAGCCAATCACCGTCTTCCCTGAAGACAGAGGGCAAACTGAGTCCCAGGCTGGGCCAGGAGGGCGGCCAAGGAGACAGAAGCCCACCTCCTCCTGCACAAAGGATTGCTGCCTGCCACCGGCCACCCTTTTGGGGCCCCTTTGGTGGTGTCCCCCTTTGGTGGAGAAGGTCAGTGGGAGAAGCTCTGGGCAGGCAGAGAAAACTGGCTCACAGATGGGGGGACCCAGAGGACACAGAGCAGCCAGGCTCTACCGACAGAGAAAGGGAACTTCTTTCCTGCAGACCTTCCGCTAGTCCCTCCATCTCCTCGTCCCCAAGTCCTCTTCCTCCTTCATCCTGCTCTCCTGCTCCCCATCTCTTCCCCCCCACTTCTGCACCTGCACCCCTTGCTCTCCCTGGCTCCCCTCCGTGCTAAGGCTCTCCCCCTGGCAGAGCCCCTGGGACTGGTATTTGGAGAATGTGGGGAATGTAGAATCACCCAGGCAACAAGTGCAGCCAGGGGAGAAGCGAGGAGGCCAAGGAGGCCAGGCAGAAGCCAGCGGGGGAAGGGGGCCGAGCCAGGGCCTTATCTCAGGAGGTCGTTCCCCCTACCTCCCAGCCCTCCATGCTCCACAGGTAGCTGCTCCCACGCCAGGCATAGGCCTGGGATGGGGCCCCTTCCTTCTTGGCCACACTGGTTGCTAAGAGCAATGGGCTCTCCTGTTTCAGTGCTCTCCTCCTTGTTTCTAAACTAATCTTTAATCCCAGTCATGGAGCCAGATGATCTACCAAGGGGGCCAGGCAGTCCAGGGAGGCCAGGACAAGGGGGGCAAGCTGGTGGCGCGGCCTCGCATCTGGGGGAGGCGATCAAAGCTGACAAAGGGCAGAAGGGCCCCCGCGCGTGCCTGGGATCCAGGGCAGAAATGTCTTTAAGGACCAAGGGGTGGCGGGGTGGAGGGGCCACACCCCCAGACTTACCTTCCTCCAGAGGCAGAAGGGTGATGGCTGTGCTGAGCCGCCCACTGCCCAGGCTCACCAGATGTGGTTTGTCCGTCTGTACTTTCAGCCCCTTGCCTGTCTCAATCAAGTCCAAGGGCCCCTTCTGCAGGGGGTGGGGGTGAGGGATGAGTAGCATGAGACCCTTCAGGCCAGAACCCGAGCCCCCGAACCCCATCACACTGGCACTCCCTCCGGCACCTGCCCTCTCCGAAGGGCTCTGAGGGTGTCGAAAGGCTCAGCCCCAAATTGTGCACGGAGCATTATTACACTAAATTGAAATGAGATCTGAATCTAGGCCACTAACTTGTCCCACTGGATTTCTCAAGCGTTGGCTTAACTGCCCCCTTTGTCTATTAAGACACAAAAAAGGAGAAAGTGAGAGGAGCAGGTGGGTGCTGGAGAGGAGAAGGGGCTGCTGCAGAGGAGGGCCAATGCAGACTTGTCCCTGTAGACTTGTCCGTGGCCATCCCCTTGGCCACTGCTTGCCTCCAGGAAACTGAATCACAGTGGAGGACAGAGCCTGGGATCCAGGAGAGAGACACAGCCCAGGGTCAGTCTGTAAACCGGCTCCTGACTTCTAAAGAGTATATTCTGGGTGAACCAATTAACCTGATTCAGATAAAGCCTCAGCTGTTAATAGGCTTGGGACCTGGGGAAGGGTGGAGAGGAGCTGCTGCTCTCATCCCTGGGCTGTGGCCACGGCTGGGGCCATGGCTGGGGAGAGGAGCCAAACCCAGCCTCTCCAACAGCTCTCTTGCCCCTTGGCCTTGACCTGCTCACCTTTACCATTGCTTGGGTCTTGCATCCAGGGCCTCCCTGGTTCCTGTTAAGAGCGTCCATGGTCCTGGGGCTCCACGGCTCCTGGGGACACAGCAGAAGGCAGGTGTTGGCAGGGAGGCCAGGCGGGGGGGGGGGCGGGGGGGGGAAGGGGTAGGGTCTGCGGCCATGCTCCCAGGGGCGGGGGTGGTACCTGTCACCCTCATTCCACGCAGGCTCATGCAGAAGAAAAAGTGGAGGGAGCTCAGAGGCAGACACCCAGCACACCAGTCCTCACCCTTGCCACCATAAGCCAAGACCCCTAGAGGCCCCGCCTGTATGTCTATGCTTTCTTGCCTCAGAAATCCAGGAGCTAGGCTTCCGCGGCAGAGGACGCTCAGACATCTGGAGCCAGAGGTAAGGTGGGGAAAATCTACCTCAGTAAGGGAATCCAGGGTCCAAGAACTCCCCGGGGGACACCAGTAGCCAGAGACACCCCCCCTGGCTGGGTGATATTGCTGAGGCACTCCCTTCCCCAAACCCTCTCCTGCCTTTCCCTTTGTCTCTTTTCCCCCAAGGGTCCCCACAGGGTGTCTGCTTAAAGGAGACACCACAGGAAGAACTCAGCCATTCCTGTCTTCTGTATGTCTCAACTCCTACACCTTCTCTTCCCCAAAAAGCAGTCTCGCCCCCAGACAATCAGCGAAAAACCCCTCAGTGGTGACTAATAACAGGAGTACAGTTTTCTAGGTTCTTCATCTGATCTGGTGTGGTAGGAAGCTTAGGTCTTTAGAACCGAGGGTAAAGTAGATTCGGGTAAAGTAGATTCAAGAGCCAGAACTGAAGCTCTTTCCACGCTTCCCTTTCTCTCTTCCTCACGGTTTTGGTACCTTTGGGTACGAACGTGGGCCTGCGTGCCCGTCCCTTGATCATCTTGTTAAGGTGACAAGTTTCCCATTCGCTGTGGACATGGGGCTGGGGACGACTGAGAGAGAGTGGCTCCAGGTGGGAGGGAGACCCAGGAAGGCAGGGCTTCCCTCCACTTTCTCTTCCAACCCTCGACCATGGCCTAGTGACTTAGGAAGTGGGGGCAGGAGCCAGCATTCCAAGGAGTGCCTGACCCCCCTGGCCCTGGGGCCCAAGGGCCTCAGCCTTAGAGAGTTACTAATTTTACCCTCCCAGCTTCCACCCTTCCGGACCTGGACGACATCATGTCCGTCACCATGTCCACCCAAGCTGGCGGAAGAAAAACCGGAATTGGGCCTGGGGCCCACCCCAGCTCCGCCGGGGAAGAGGGAAGGCAAAGGCGGTTAACCTACACCAAGTTCCAAGCCGGCCTAGCGCCTCCCCAGGAGATCTGGCTGTGGGGAAGAATTTCCAGGGTTAGAGCCTGCCTGCTGTCCTGTTTCCTTACACTCAGGGGAAGCCCTCAGCATTCTCCCAGGAAAGGGACGTGAGAGAGTGAGTTGGGAATGGGGAGTTTACTAAAAGAGGAGTAAGAAAAGAAAAGAAAACAAAACAAAAATAATGGGGGAAGAAACAGCATCACCATTTAGTGGAAAGAGATTTAGGCTGGGATGCAATAGCCTTAAATTCTCACCCTGACTTTATTATTTATTAGGTGCAGGATCTTGGACAAGTTACTTAAATTCTCTGAGTGTCAAGTCATTCTTTATAAAAGTGGAATAGTGACTTTTTCACAAAAGATTGTCTGGATTAGTGCTTGCCTGTGGCTAAGGGTAGATGGAGAGTGACTATAAATGGGCACAAGATTTCTTTTTGGGGTGAGGGAATTGTTCTCAAACAAAACTGTAAATATACTCTAAAAAAATCACTGAATGTGCACTTTAATTAAGTGAATTTTATGGTATATATGTTATACCTCAATAAAACTGTTTTTAAATTTTTTTTAAGATTTTATTTGTTTATTTGACAGACAGAGATTACAAGTAGGCAGAAAGGCAGGCAGAGAGAGAGAGAAACCAGCTCCCCGCTGAGCAGAGAGCCCCATGCAGGACTCAATCCCAGGACCCTGAGATCATGACCTAAGCCAAAGGCAGAGGCTTAACCCACAGAGACACCCAGGCGCCCTATTTTTTTTTAAAGATTTTATTTACTTGAGAGAGAGAGCAAGTGAAAGCACAAGTGGGGTGTGGGGGAGGGAAAGGGAGAAGCAGACTCTCCACCAAGCCGGGAGCCCAAGGAAGGGCTTGATCCCGGAATGGGAGGATCACAACCCCAGCAGAAGGCAGACACCTAACTAACGGAGCCACCCAGGTGCCCCAATAAAACTGTTTCTTTTCTTTTCTTTAAGAGTGGAGAGTCAGCTCTTATATTAAATGACACTGTGTGAAGCACAAAGCTCCGTAAACATGCCGGTTATGAGTATGGGTTTCAAGATCTAGAACAAGTCCCTTCACCCTTTTCTATCAAGTTCGTCACCATTACCCTGTTCATTTATTTACGCCAAAGAATTTCAAGCGGAGATAAAGATTGTAAAAAAAAAAAATAATAATAAGGTTGATGGGGAACAAGACTGATGCGAGGAGAGGAGGAAATAATAATGTGAAGGAGAGGGGGAGACCAGGAGGGAGGTGTGAGGAGAGACGGAGAAGATCCGGAAAGATGTAGAAATCAGCATGTTGGAGGCCGTGGCCCCAGCTCAGAAACCTAACCCAGGTGAAGCGCAAAGCTACACCAGACCGACGCGTCCCGGTCGCACAAAGGGGCTGTCCCGCGGCCACCTGGGGGCGCGCTCTCCTCCGACCCCACCCCGGGCCGGGATGGCGAAGCGGCGCTGCGCCCGGGCGCCCTCAGCGGCCAACCCGCTTCCGTGGACCGGGCTACCCACCACCCCCGGCAGTAATTACCCACTCGGAGCGCCCCGCCCGGCCCCGCTGCCAAAAAAAGGCCCCTGCGGCGCAAGGCTGGCTCCCGGGAAGGAGGGACGCGAGGGAGGCGCCGCGGTCAGCCCCGGCTCTCTGGAGCCCTCCCGCACCTCCTGGGGACAGGGCGGCGGAGGCCTGGGAGCCGGGAGCCGCCGTGCAACAAGGGGGGACCCCGTGGCGGGCGAGGCCGGGGCTCCCGCGGGTGACCCCGCCAAAGCCCGGGCCCTCCGGCCTCCTCGCCCGGCGGGGACGCGTGGGCACCGAGGCCACGCGGGATCTGCCCGTCCCCAGACCTCTCGGCCTAGTAGGTGTCCAGAGTCACCGCTTGAGGTCTTGGCACCCTAACTAGGGTGAAGGTAGGCCCGAGCAAGGGCCGAAAAGGTCTGTAACCAACAGGCGCTGGAGGAAGTCCAGGCTCCAAATCGGGCCCCAGGCGAGTCCCCGAGCGGTGCCTTGCTCCTGCGCACCCCGGAGTCCCGCGGGGCCGCTCCAGGCCTCACCTGTGGCCGGTGGGGCCAGCCGGACCCTCGCCCCAGGCGTCGCATGGCGGTGGCCGGAGGCCTGCGTGGCCGAGCTGGGACCCTCTCCGCCCGCCGCCGCCTTCGCTTTCCCGACGCACATCCGCCCTCAAGGAAGGGCGGCTGGCAGGGAAGGAGTCGGGACAGGAAGGAAACTGAGGCTGGGAGCCCGGAGGGCGGGGGCCGGGGAAGGGCGTGGAAGGGGGGATATGAGGGCTCAGCGGCGGGACCAGGTGGGTAAGGGGAGACGCAGGGATGGAGGGGCGGGATGGAAGACGGAGACTGAGGGATTGAGAGAAAATGAGAGCTGGGGAGATTGTCAGGAGGGGAAGAAGGTGGGGAAACTCTCCGCGGGACTCCGAGCTGGTGGAGACGGAGGGACAGCGAGGCGGAGGGCCTGGGGGACAGAGAAGGGGATGGAGAGACTGAGAACGCGGAGGTCGTCGAGTAAAGGGGACGATGGCCAGGGGCAGCCCTAGAAGGTACAGAGGGGAGTGGAGGTGGAAATGGAGGGACGGGGAGACAGGGGAAGGGACGAGCAAGGGGGCTGAGGGCAGCCGCGGCCCTAAGTTGGGGCGGGACCGCAGGTGAGCGGCAGAGGCTCCAGGGGGCAGAGCCAGGGAGAGGCAGGAGTGTAGAGTGGGGCTCCGGTTCTCCAGGGGGAGAGGACGGGGTGCTGGCGAGCGCCCCTCTCCGAGGTTGCGGGCGGGGTGGGACTGCCGCCCGGGCGCGGCTCCTCGCTGGCCCGGAGCCTGTGCTGCCCAGGGCCGCCAGGTGGGACAAGGCCGCAGTGTTGGGTCGCCCCGCCCGCCGCGCACGCGGGACAAGCGGCCTTTCTTTGGCGGGGCGGGAAGAAGGAGCCGCTTGTTTACGCGGCCGGGGAAGGGGGCGGCCGCTCAGACACCGCCCGCTCCCCGCCGGGCAGCTGCGGGAAGGGGGGCCCGAGGGTGCACAGGAGGTGCGAGTGTGAGCGGCAGGGTGTGCGGACGGGAACTGCGTGAGCGCGGCGGGCCTCGGGTGTGAGCGCCGGCTTCGCGGTGCCGGGAGCGCAGCGCGTGCGGACTGCGGGCGGAGGTCCCGGCGTGCGGGAGGCTGCCCCACGCGCGACGGCGGCCGAGACCAGGGCTGCGCGCGCGGCCGGCGGGCGCGCGCGTGGGTGACACGGGGTGGGGCGCGCGGTGCCTGTCGGCTGCGTGGGATGCCTGACGTGGTGGGGAGCTTGTATTTGTGTGCGAGCGGTCCAATGAGTCAGCCCGGGAGACTCCGGGACGGTTGAGCTAACGGGACCAGAATGCAGCCCCACCCCGGCTCCCTGGGTACCCCGCCGGGCCAGGCCCCCGCTCATCCCAGCACCGGCGGAAGCGTCTGCTGGCGCCTCGGCAACCCCGCGCCGGGCAGCCCCTCCCCGGCCCCGCCACCCCCAGCCCCTAGTCCCCCGCCGCCTGCCCGCCGGTACTTCCCCATCCCAGAGGAACCCGGATGGCTGGCTCAGCCCCCGCCTCGGGGAACTCCGTTAGGGATAGGAATCCGGACCCTACGGGCGTGGCAAGAGCCTGGGGCTTCCCTCTCCTAAGCGTGCCCCATCCGGCCTCCCGGACCCCTAAAGATGCGGGTCCTCGGAGGAGAGCTGGGGAGACCCGGGACGTGCCTCCCGTCTCCTAAACACACCCAGGATTTGTCTCCCGGATTCCCACCGCCTCCGGGCTGGACTCCACACACATTCCTCGTCCATAGAGGCGGCCTGGCCGGGACAGGAGGGGAGCTGGCCCAGGAGGGTCCCCTCGCCCGGTGCAAGGCTCTCTGCCTGCGGTCGGCCGGAGAGTGGGAGGAGTGCGGCGCGGGCGGACGAGATTCCACGAGTGTCCGCCCGGCCGGCCATCTGGGTGCCTGCAGGAGAGACTGGCTGGGGCAAGGACCAGCGTCCCTCCCGGGGAGGAGCGCGAGGGCCCCCTCTGGCGGCTGCGCGGACAGAGGCTCCGGAGGGCAAAAGCAAGCAGCTGGCAGAAAAGCCGCGGAGCCGGCTCCCCACAAAGCCCCTTTCTATCGCCCCCCACCCCACTGCACTCACCTGGGGCGCCCCCTCCTCCCACACGGTTTCTTCTGGGCCCCCCAGCCCAGAGCTGATCTGAGGGCTCCCGCCAGGCCCTGGGACTTCCCCTTATCCAGTCCCAGCAGCGCAGCCAGCGAGACCCACGGGCCTAGTGGGAGAGAGCGTCCTTACCTCGCGCGGGGAGAGGGGGACACGGGTTCCCTCGCCTTGCTCGGCCGCCGCGGCCTCAGGCTCTGGAGGACACTGTTGCTTTTCCCTGGGAGCCCGCTGAGTGGGAGGAGAGCGAGAAGGTCCCGCCCCCCAGTCCCCGCCCCCGTCCCCCGTCCCGTCCTGCCAGGCCAGCC